>NW_026252298.1:0-452352 GCF_025094135.1 Mucor mucedo | reverse complement strand
GCGCTTTGCGAAAACTCATAAAGTACTTACAGATATGTATCCCATTGGTAGAAAATGCATGATCATCAATGTTCATCGCAGCTCTAAAGTACAAGAAAGATATTCTGGACCTTTTACTATTACAGGATACACAAAGAATAAATCTTACATCTTAGCAGACCAAGCAGGAAATTTATTATCTAGAGACGTACCTACCCAGCAAATTAAATTACTACCTGAAGAGAAAGCTTCACAAAATAATACCGCTGACGGTCATTATGAAGTACAAGCAATCATAGCACATAAAGGTGAACCCAACAATTATTCATATCTTGTTCACTGGTTAGGCTATAATGACCCTAAATATCATACTTGGCAACAAAGTGAAGACTTTGATTCCAAATTGCATATCGAATTATATTGGGCTAGACGTAATGCTGGAAATAGCACTAAACAGCTTCCTACAACAGTAAACAATACTATACGTAAAAAAGCTAATCGTGACAAACATAGTAATAAGAACTCTCGTATTATTACTAGATCACAGAGATTGCTTGAATCACAAAGCAACTCTAAGTAAACAAGTATAGCCTTTTTCCCCAAAGATACTTTTTTGCCTATAAGGTTTTTTTATTTTGGTTTTTTACTGGCACATATATTTACTACGATCAATTATTACACAAGTACATTTTATATACATATACATACACAGACACAGACACATTCTACGGGTTGGGTTTTATAAACATTATTTACGTGTAAATACCTCTTCTTTAAAAGCTTATCAAAGTGTGGTTGGGGGTAATGTCGTGATCGAGGCTATATACTTAATATATGACTCTATCTACACTTCTTAAATCTTCCATTTGATAATCCTAAATATAATTCTTATTGGTACTTTATATTAAATACTGATCATTTACTTTATGTACAGGCTTGATCTTATATCATCCTTCATACAAGTATAAGGCATACATTTAAATAATAACATGAATATGAAAACATATGAAGGTTACATCAGCCACGTTGAGGTGCCACAGCTATCTTTAATAAGAACTACATTTTCCCCTGAATGTTGTGCTACAAGACATGCACAGTTTAAGAATGAATGTTATTGTTATTGTTATTGACATCTCATTATGGTCTTTCTATATGGGATCATTACATCCGAGTATTATCTGGATAAATCTACCCACAACCGTCATCAGCCCATCTGTGATCAATGTCTGAAATAATGTGTATATAAAGACCCCCATTTATTTGTTTAATAAAGCTTTAGTTTATTTTTGCAGTTTGATAATTTCACTTTGTTAAATTTTACATTTTATTCTTAATTCACTCTCGAATTTCTCAGCGGCGTAGGGGACCCGAATCTCCTACCACCTATGTAGCCAACCATTTTGAACCTCAAAAACGAAGATTTGCACCCACGATTTGAGCACCCACTGTAACAAAATGGCAAAGAACAGCTAGATCGAACTAAAACAGTGACTCGCATTGAGTTTGTATAGCGCAGATAAAGCAAACTATACCCAAAGAATCCTAAAGACATGTGGATGAAAAGTATAGCAGGTCCTACAAAAGTGTTACGGACGCGAACAGTGACTTGAAATCGCAAAGTCTATCCGACACACGAGTTGTAGCGAGCCTTTTGACTAAATTTTTCCATGTCGACCTGATCATCAGTGAGTAAGGTTGGGGTGGTTACTTCAGACACATATACGTGAGTAGCGAGCACAGGGTTCTAAACTTATAAACCATTTTCAGCCTCAAAAACGAAGATTTGCACCCACGACTTGAGCACCCACTGTAAGAAAATGGCAAACAGCCTTCCCAAAGAATCCCAAAGACATGTGTGTGTGAAAAGTATAGCAGGTCCTACAAAAGTGTTACGGACGCGAACAGTGACTTGAAATCGCAAAGTCTATCCGACACACGAGTTGTAGCGAGCCTTTTGACTAAATTTTCCATGTCGACCTGATCATCAGTAAGGTTAGGTTAGGGTGTTTGGTAATTACCACCATTTTCACACCCCAAAACGAGGATTTACATCCACGATTTGAGCACCCACTGTGAGAAAATGTTCCCCAAAGAATCTCAAAGACATGTGTGTGTGAAAAGTATAGCAGGTCCTACAAAAGTGTTACGGACGCGAACAGTGACTTGAAATCGCAAAGTCTATCCGACACACGAGTTGTAGCGAGCCTTTTGACTAAATTTTCCATGTCGACCTGATCATCAGTAAGGTTAGGGTGGTTGGCAATTACCACCATTTTCACACCCCAAAACGAGGATTTGCATCCACGATTTGAGTACCCATTGTGAGAAAATGGTTCCTAAAGAATCTCAAAGACATGTGTGTGTGAAAAGTATAGCAGGTCCTACAAAAGTGTTACGGACGCGAACAGTGACTTGAAATCGCAAAGTCTATCCGACACACGAGTTGTAGCGAGCCTTTTGACTAAGTTTTCCATGTCGACCTGATCATCAATAAGATTGGGGTGGTGAAGAAAATAAGAAAAAAAAAATTGGCTAAAAGCTTATACGCGTCTACTTATGGCGTCATGTTTCTTTGGAAATTTCTAGAACTCCGTGATACTGGATTTCCCCAAAGTCAGACGCTAATTTTTCCAAATGTGGTTGATAATTTTTCCAAAAGGCTACAGCTGATTTTTCCAAAAAATGTCTTTATTTTTTCCAAAATTAAATTTTTGTGAATGTTATTATAACATCTTTTCCTTAGCAATACAACGAGGAAAAAAAGATACCGAATGTTTAATCCATCCGCGGCAATCGTTCAATGTTACGTTGGTAACAGACTCCATTATTCTCGGTGTTAAAAGATCACTTGAGTCCAAAGGGTTCCTTTTAATACCTGCCTTTACTTTGGACCAAAACTCTTCTATAGGATTTAAAAACGGAGAGTAAGGAGGTAAATAAACGCATTTATATCCTCTATTCTCAATAAGCTCTCGAATTGCAGCTGGCTTATGTATAGGTGCATTATCCATTACAAGATAGTAGCCATGGAGCCCATTTCGGTCCAAGCAATCCATCATGCTGCTTAAATACGTAAGGAAGTGCTCTGACCGCGTGCCCACTCGGCCATTAATCTTCACCTCTCTACCGTCAACCTTTCTTTTCTTAGTGGCAACAGACGATGTAGGTTTTCTAAGTGAAATATCTATAACACCATCAACTGAAATAGCACCCAAAATTGTAATTGATGTACTTCGTGCGGATGGAACGATGGCTTTGGCAGGTGTTCCTCTTTTAGACCATCCTCTGTTGCGAGTGATGTTAACATTGAACCCGGCCTCATCTATAAAAACGCAATTTTTCTGAAAATCCATTTCCTCATCGGCTAGCCATGTTTCTACAGCGAGTTTTCTTTGCTCAATAACATCTATATGGTTTCTCCTGGCAGGAATTTTTTCTAATCTCTTCATTGATAAAGCACAATAAACCCGCATAAATCTGTGGAGAGCAGATCGACTTATGGACAGATTTTCAGTTTCGAAGGTTCTACACAAGGATTCACTAATTTGATCTAGGACAGCTGTGGGTTTATCGTCGATATAACTGATAATCCATTCGGCATGATGCTGTTTTAATTTGAATAAAGACCCTTTGGTTCCTCTCTTTTTTCTGCGAATAAGTCCATGCTCAGGGTCATTGTTATAAGTTGTCTTATATTTGTAGCCTGACCATAATGCAATACCTGTGCTTTCACACGCAGATTTTACACTCTCCCCAGAAGCAATCAAATCAATAAAATGATCAATCTGTTCGTCCGTATACTTTCGGTAAGGTTTTTTCCCCTTCGAATTCAGCTTTAGTTCTGGTTGATTCAGGTGAGTCTCACAAAAATTATTCACTAGGGCTTCAGTCTCGATTGATGTTTCTGTGACAAGTTCTTCGTCGTCTTCCTCGTCTGTTACGATGTCATCAGCGACCAAGCCTAACTCCTCAGCAAGCTCATCGTCACACTCCATGGCCATGACCATGTCATCTTTCTTTAAAGTGCTATTCAATTGGTACAGATTAACATAAGCCACTTCACTTGTAAGATCCAGCTCCTCTTCCAGGGACATCTCGCTCATAAGATTGTCGATGCTCATTCTAGCGTAAACGTTTTTTGGAAAGAATAAAAACACTTTTTGGAAAAATTAGCTGTAGCCTTTTGGAAAAATTATCAACCACATTTGGAAAAATTATCAACCACATTTGGAAAAATTAGCGTCTGACTTTGGAAAAAATTTAATCATTTATTGGAAAATGAGGTGGGAAATCCAGTATTGCGGCTGCAGCTAGCCTTTGCTATAGGAGGGCGACCTCCTAGGCAGAGTTCTTGAATTGTTGGAACTCACGAACCGTGAATAGCTGGGATTGAACTGTAAATAGGTGCAATCATACTGGTCTGCTGGTCTTCTGGCCAGAATTCCTGTAAGTGGTATAAAAAAAATACGTTTGAAAAAAATACGGAGGTCTAGACATTTCCGTTTCTTTTGGTCAAAAAACAAAAAAACGTATTTTTTTGTGATTACGTACAGATATTTTCTTTAATCGACACAACTTCATCTTCACTACTCCAAGCTTAGTCTTCGTATACGGGTGCATCCTTCAACCATATTAACATGTGTACATGTGGGGAGCCTATTTAGAAAATCTGTAAATAAATACCCCCAATCGTCAAAATAATTTTTACCTTTGTGTTGAAACTCGACCCTGAAAAAGTGCTCTTTGATCATAAAGCCAGCAAAAGGCCCTTCTTTATCCAGCCATGTTCTTTTCAATTCCCTAAACCGATGGTCAAAATATCTCGCAGCCGTGATTGGATCAGATTGTAATAGCCGTGCCTTTTCTTCATACGTTAGTTCTTCAGCTTGCTCTTCCGTCATAATATCATCATCTACAACTTTTTTCAAAGGACAAAGAAGCTCATTCCATTTGGTCTCTGCTGCAGAAACAGTTACAAACAATGTCGGAACATTAAACTGTCTGATCATAGCCATAAAATTTTTCTTCTGATTTTTCCAATACTCAGAAGATGAAGGAACTCCCGAAAATGTCTTGAATGCTTGATCCCGGTTTAAAAGCCTTGTGACATAATCTTCGTTGGAAACATCCTTAGCTGTAGAAGGGACACCATCACTTGCAGCATTGCCTCGTTTTCTCAAAATGGTATTGATATTAGAACTCATTGAGCAGAACTTTTCGATCCATGTACAGGACCAAGTCAGGACGCATGGCAGCTCTTCTATCAAATCTTCGGGTAACAGATTTGGTCAGGGAACTATAGGAAATAGATTCCTATCCTTCAAGCTTTTGACCGTAATATACTTTTGGAAATGACAGGAAATCACTATCCTTGTCTTTAAGAATTGAGATCGGGATTCTACCTTCACCGGGAGCGATTCTAATGGTAATATCATTATCACTGATTAACATTGATTCGGATGTTCCAGCATTCAAGGGTTCATTGTCAGTCTCATCACAATCCTCTGCATCACTGGTATTATTGATTGTGTCAGTTTCATCGTTATTACTGTCAATGACATCCGTATCACTGTTGTTCCTGGTTTATTCCGTATACTCATCGACAGTGTCTGTACTGGCATTGCTCATATTGGCAGGTTCATCATAAGTTTCATCGTAAACATCAAGTGTCACATTTGTTACCGTCCATTGTTGTTCCTATGCAAGCTGGACATCATACTCAACATACAAAGGCATGGTTTGGAGATAGGTATCAGCTTCCCAAACTTTTGCAGGACTAACGTTACCTTTGATATAATCCTTGATGAAGATAAGTTTTCTTGCTAAACTAACGTGAATTATGCCTGATGAATCTTAATTTCGAGGTAGGCAGCTGACACTTGTATCGACAGTTACGGGAACATTAAAGATTCCGCCTTTTGAAGAAAATAAGTCCATGTATGCCCTGTTAGTTATAAATAGATTAATTTCATAAAAAAAAAATTGATATTTACAGAATGAGATACACATTTTAGCAAAGTAACTCTTGTGTGACCATGCAAGAACGTACTCGTTACACACACACTGCAAAAATGAACAGTAACGTTTTTTTTTTTTTTTTTAAAAAAAAATAGAATAAACACGCTTTGAAATTTTTCTTTTTTTTTATATATATATAACTCGTTATGCCTTACACGTCCTATAACGCTTGTATTGTGCAAACTAATGGTGCAGTATTACTGGCCATGGTGATACTCAATTATTTTATTTTCTCTTTTAACATTTGGTCTTTCACATACATCTTTGACGCGATGTTTATTCAATGTTTAGGTAAGAGTAAGAATAATTGAATTACCTGAGTGTGGTTCTAATCAAAGCCCATTCAGAAATATTGCTTTCTATTTTATGCATTCACAATATTTGGTCAATTTACAAAGGAACAATTAACCCATACTTTGCTAAGGTTAAGGTTCCTTATGGCGTTTATTTTTTCAGTAAGTAGAAACATTGAGAAAGTAACTTTTTTTATTAAACATTACTGCCTCAGGACCAGGACCTCTCTCAAAAAACTTTTTTAAAACAGTACACTTAGTAGTACATGGTAATATACGTTGAATGATTAGACATATCTTTATTAAAAAGACTAAAATATTCATTTTCGTATAGAATTCTTACTGGGAAAACAACCTGTTGTACCCAATACGCCCACACCCGCTCCAAAGGGACAACAATCAAACCATATCTTTGCCGATTTCTTGAAATTTATCAGGGAGAAAATCATTAGTCCCATTTCAGCCGCCCCCAGTATCCCTGCTTCCAGTACTTCTGTTCCCGGTCTCACAACCTCTTGTACGCCAAGCCTTACCAGCATCTTTAATACAGGATTCAACTCTTCTTTCGAGATCTCACCACAGAGAGTCTTTTCTTCTTTATCCAATTTAGTAGCTCACAACGGTACAATTAACATTGCAGTACCCAAGCTAACGTTTGTACCATGCATTAAACCCCCTCTTCGACCATCTGCCCATAGACAGCGCATTATGTGGTATATGAACAGAACAGAAGAAGTAGTTACCGACTTTAGAATCGAACAGGTAAACACAAGAATGAATAGATACTGGAGTAGATCAATAATGTATTAACAATACAATACTTAGATTCTCGAATTCAAGAAAAATTGGGCTAAATTTAACGATCACTGCTCCAGCCTCTTCTACGACAGACTTCTTCTCGTAAGTGTGATTGTATAAATCATTTGGAGACATTTTAATCAACTCTTTTTTTTTTGAAGGTATTGTATGAAAAAATATTCTCGCCCTTGGCAAAAGCCATTGAACACTTTGATGTTATTCTTGCTAAAAAGAACCAAAGTCTGGTAAAATCACCTTCTGTTACCATTGCCCTCTCCTTGGTGATCCCTGGGTTTAACGTAAGAATAATGTCATGGATTGAGAGAGTTTGACATATTAACATTTATATTTTAGGCCAATGCTGATTTTACAGTTTCAGAAGTCGTGGATTTTCTGGCGTTGCAAGGTCACACTGACGAAGAAAGTATGCTTTATGTTAAAAACCGTATCTTGGGTAAGCTGAATTAAAAGGTTCGCAGTAAAGGAAGGATTATGTTTTTCTGATCGGGTTCCCAAAATATAGATTTATCCAAAAGCAACAAGTTGGCTGGCTTTCGCTACACTCCCAAGTCGGCTGGTATGCCTTCGGATGCTGAGGTAAGTATATAGTGTCTTTTTAATGATGATTTTGGTTTTTTTAATTATTATATTACAGATAATGTTGCATGTGTTGGAGGTGTACTTAAGCCTCAAGGAACCCATGGCTATTCCCCCACTTGTGCCTGTAAGTAATCTAATAACAATCTATACGCAATATTCTAATTTTCAATTTTAGCCTCCCGTCAACTTATTCAAATTCCTTTTAACATATGTATATGTGACCCCAGAGTAAGTTATTTATTCGGTATTAAGTACAACATGTTTTGACTGATTATTTTTTATTAGGTTGGACCACTGGGACATCTTTGAAAAGGTTAGTCCTAAATAATCAAATAAAACAAGAAACAAAATAAAAAGCAATCATATCTATAACCAGCTACTGTCATTTACATTTTTATATGTTTTATATCATTACATCCGTACGAAAGTGAGAGTCCGTATATTTACACTTCAGAGGTATACGCGAAAGATGCTAGATGCGGGTTAGATTGCCTTAAAAATCAAACCTTCTATCGATATCAATTCGCTTAATCGCCTAGCAAAAATACCGCATTGCATTTGATAAATAGAATAGTTTTGGGTTTGTAGCAGTCAGAAAGAATTGGCCACTTTATCCAGTGAAGCTGCAACTGTATGGTGCAACTTGAGTTGTGGATCATCGCCAGTAAATGTGTTTGATGAGTATGTATGCTTCCTAGTAAAAAGATCATATGGTGATGCGTGCGGACATTCAACCACATGCGAAAAAAAAAGTACGAAGCAGACGTACAGCTAGTGAAAATACACGGAATCTAGAGGATTTATCACAAAAATTTATTGTGAGTAATAAGGAGATTGTTGTATGTTATCCATTGAATTTTTATCAAGTGCCAAATTTGAAGTCGATCACATAAAAAAAAAAAATAATAATAATAATGGGGCTCCCTTTCGGGTCGCTGATCCCATTTTTTAAAGGCGTATTGAACGGGCCCTCCGGTAAAGATACGTGGTTCCCGGAGGACACATCAGAAACGAGGGCTTAGCTTATAAGAGTTGCAATATCATATTTATTTTAAGTTAACAACCACAAAGGTTCGTGATAGCTTGTAAATGAGATATATCTCCCAGAATCAAATGTATCTTGATTCGTAAAAATATTATCAATAAAAGTATTCAGTTGACTTGACTGAGGGAGTGAGGGAACTTTTGATCCCATGGTTAATAAAAAATGAAACAATTGCATTTTTTTTTTTTTTTTGGCGAATCTTGGCTGAAGTCTAAATTGAAATCACCAGCAATTACAAGTATATGTATTGATGTTGAATTATAAATTCTAATGCTTCCAGCAGTAGGTCAGGGTTTTGGCAAGGATCTGGAGACGCATAAATGCTGCAGTAGAGAGTAGAATTAAATGTGACAGTTGACACAATTACGGAGGAGGAGGAGTTATTACTGTTAAAAAGCCTTGTTGAAAAAGTATGATCTCCTAATATCGAGCTAGAGACATAACAGCAACTGCCTATGGGCTTACGTACATCATCTATACAATCAACAGCCGAAACCAATTTAAAACCGGGAATTTCAAAATTATCTGTTGGTAATGTCCATGTTTCATTGAGGAGGATTACATCAGATGATAGATATACGGGGTCGTTGACGATCTGATCCAAGTGTGCCTGGAGACTTTGTACATTATGTGAGATAACTTGAAAATTCTCCTATTATGTAATGTTTATAAAAGTTGGTTGGAGTGTAATGCTAGGCTGACGTTGGATTTTGAGATATAAATCACTTTGTTTTTCTTTTCATAAAGGTCTGGGTGGTTTAAAAACATTATCTTTACATGCTTGCTGTCTCTTCTGAGCCATCAGATATAATTATCCGTCTGACTAATGCTTTTCCAAGTACCGCCTCCTTCATAGAAAGAGTATTTACAACAACATTCAAAAAAATGTGGACAGGAAGCAATCGTTGGTAAGACTGCTGCTTAGCATCTTATTGAAATTATATCAGAAGACGTTCTCTTCTGGCCACCAATTTATGAGAGATAGTATACAGCCTTGGCTAGTTTTGTAGAACACTGGAAGTACTGTGGAAACTTTCCTGACCCAGGAAGCTATTCATGAGAAAGACTCAGTTAACACTCAGCCACGTTTAGAAAATCTTCAGATGAAGAAGAGAAGATGCGATACTACTTGTGTCGTCCTTTTAGGACTTTTTTTTTTCTTTTTGCCTAATGACTTTTTGTATTGTTATTACTAAACATGTATCATTTATTCACTGAAAACGCATTTATCTTGTTGACATATTAAACGTGGATAATATTGATTTGGCTTTTTATTTTTGGAATATATGGTATAAGAAGTGATTAAGCGTGCACCACTATAAATAAAAGTCAACATGTGACACTTCTCACTAATTGATAGTGTATTAAGCTGAGGACACAGCCTATAAGCACTGCTTTTATAAGCTTAAGCGTAGGCTTGAGGTTGTTTTGACCAGGAACAAATTGCAGTTTTCCTATCAAAAACACGGTATGAAAAAAACTAATGTTCTAAGTTTTGCATTTTTTTATTGAAATGTTAAATTTAATAACGTTTAATATTCCAAATTTTAGAATGATCCAAGCAATAATCAAGTTCAAATATTCGAAAAATTGGAAGCAGAGCAGCTGGGATTGACTAAAGTTCCTGATGGAGATATGATCTGTTTTACTAGTGATCTCCTACGTATAAATATACGAATAAGTCATTAACTGATATGAGATAAATTCTTTCTTCAAATGAGCATGGAATTAAAGCGGAGGTTTTTATAAACTGTGAGTTGATTTGATTCTTGCTGGACCCACAAACCAGATGCTGGAATATCTGCTTCCTTAAAAGTATCAAACTGATTGCTTTTTATCTTTTGTTCGGGTTTAGCTTTGATTACGGTTGCAGCGCCTGTTGGTAGACTTTTTCTAGAGAGACTTTCAGAAATTTTTTGGATCATATTGGATTTATTTTTTTGCTTTGTTTGGTATGAAGACCATTTCTTTTTATACCACTTGCATACGACAATGTATTTACATATCTGTTACATATAGGCTCTTCAGACGGAGATGTTCCCTTAGAATTCTATTGCTTAAATAGCAATATAGCTTCGTTCACGTCTAGCACTAGTGATAATACTAGAATATCTGAACTACTGGAAACTGCTGTTTCAAACTTTAAAGTTCCCTTCAACGATAATAAGAGTAGATTACGAAATTATTTCTTTTCTTATCAACTGAAAATCATCCCTAATGCTGGTCAACTTGCGTTTGATAACAATCTCGCTAATAATGTTGTAGGTGAGAAAAACCAAGACAAGCTTATACCAAAATCGGAAATGATCTTGATGTCTACTGGAGGAAGAAGTCAAATTTCTGTATCGAAATTAGTAATGTTTTGTACCTTCAGTACTGCTACTTTCCCCGTGGCTATATTCTAAAAGTAAAGGTCTTGGGTTTGCTGCTTACATCTGTTAATAGTAGTAAATATATGGTCAGTACTTGACAAGTGTATAAAAAACAGTATATACATACTTCTTTTATCATCCACTTGGGCTTTCCGTTTCATCTTGAAATAAAGTGGCGAAAGTAAGGAAGAAAGATTGAATCTAACAACATTTTCATTATTGATTAATTAAAATTAACTCTTGTATTAAACAGGTCACAAACAAGGTATTAAAGTAAATCCATTAATTATCGAAAGATGAAAACAGACCATATGTAACTGTCTGACTAGGAAAAAAGGTACAAGCTCCTTTACATTTTTTTTTTTTTTTTTTATAAGTACAGTATATCCTTATCATTTTATTGTTCGAGCTTATGTCAGCAGACAATATTTGTCTGCGTATAATTACATATCACCAGTTGGATCGTACCCTCATAGTTATCGTCCTGATTGAAGCATTATTATAATTATTTGGTTACAGCCTCTGGATTGCCATTCAATTGGTTATAAAATCAATTACAGCCTCTGGATCGCATATCTATTGGATTCTGAATATTTTTACGGGCCCAGCTATGTTATCCCAGTACAATTTTTTTTATGCACTTCGATTATTGCGAGGCTAAAAATGAAGATAACACAGTGGCGGACTGGGTGGTAAAAACCCGCAACATGTGGTAAAAACCCGCAACATTTGGTGGTAAAAACGTCCATTTTATACCACCGAATGTTGCGGAATTGTGGTTCATTTACCACCGGATGTGGTAAAACTCCAAAATTATACCACCTAATGTTGCGGGTTTTTGCTACATGTTGCGTGTTTTTACCACCTAGTGTTGCGGGTTTCTTCCGCATGTTGCGTATTTATACCACTTCTAGTAGCTACTAAATTCCACTTGATGCGTCTTTTTACCATAATATAGCGTCCTTTCACTCAAAACGTAGTACGTACGTTATTACATCACTTTAACTATATTATTATTGATGCTGATGAACCTTTATACTGTTGTGCAATCAAGAAATACATTATATAATAAAAAAGCAGGGTTTAAATGAAAACGTTTTATTTTATTCAATTTTTATTTTGTATTTTACTTTATTTATTATAATTTTTGTACATATCATCTCCAAATTGATAAGGTACACTTACCTCCGTAATACTTCTTGCACTTACCTCCATAATACTTCTTGCACTTACTATTAACGGGCCCAATTAACACCATACTAGCCAAACAGCCGCCTATAGATACAGGTAACATTCGAGAGTCCCGCGAGATGTAGCAGTATATAGACCAAATCATTTTATTAGCCTAAAAAAAAATGCAGCCTAAAAGAAAAAATTGCAGCCTAAAAGAAAAATTTACAGCCTAAAGAAAAAAATATAGTCTAATTGAAAAATTTTCACAGCCTAAACCTGCTTTTCAATTCCAAAGACGGCTCGAAATCTATACAACTCTTTAGAAAAACCGTATTGGAAATTCAAATGATAATTACCTTCAGCATATGGCAATGTATACACACAAATTCTTGGTACTTTAAAGTGTAATGACATAATAATAATTTGTATTTCGTATGTCATATTTACCTAGTTTGTATAATCTACGGTATCTATTACTTAAATAACAGCACTTACAACACGAAGCAGAATTCCGGGCTGCCTTAAAAAAAGTTATAAGAGAAAGAAAGGGAGAAAACTAAATGAACAAATTTATTAATCTATAGCAAATTATTTAAAGTGCGAATCACGCTAAAACATCTTCTACAGTAGCTGATTGTAATACTTTTTTGTAGAAGCACATCATCCATTTTTCTACGGATTTGCTCCTTATTGGTCAAAGAAGAGTTATATTCTTCTTATAAAGCTTGTTTGCCTTAAATTAACTATACTCATAAGGTTAATCATTATTCTGCTGGTTCTTTAGCTGATTTGTAAGTTGGTCGTATCTTTCTCTGTAATGCGTAGACAAGTTTTATTATAATTATATTCTTTTCAACAATTGATCTAATGACAGTGCTTGTAAAAGAAAAAAATTTAAAAAGAGGAAAGGAAGGAAAAATAAAAATAAATATAAATAAAAAATTATATGCCGATGGTTGCGTGTTTTATCCACCATGTTGCGTCTTTCCGCAACATGTCGTGGAATTACGCAACATGTTGCGGGTTTCCGCTACCGAGTCCGCGGCTGTGTAAAGTAAAGCATCAAGAATGAGAGTGATACCAAACTTGTAAAATCAGTCTGTATTTGCTTTGGTGATTCTTCTAAACCTAAAAAATATATCTGTGATAAATCACTTTAGTGAAAGATATCTTCTTGTTTGTGCTACAAATGCAAAACCCGAAAACCCTGTGGATTTTTAATCTTGGTCGCGTGAAGTTAAAATTCTCTTATCTTATTGATCAATTTATTACTTTTTTTTTATAAAAAAATGATTTTTCATCTGTGTAAATGCGACCAATGCTTGAGAAAAAACCCACAAGGTGTCGAGCTCAGGATCACTAGTTACAACTATCATTTCGAAAGACAAAAGCGTTTTAATGATTTGATGAAAAGTCGTGACGCCGAACATTTTGAACGACTAAAGAATTTCAATGTAAAGTTGAAAGACCCTGACAGTAACCACTTTAAAAGCCGAAAGCGTTTCGATGCCTCAATCAAAGATCAAAACGACAGTAAAGCTCGTGTCTCCACTTTATCCCGGTCCACATATAATCGTCAAAGAATAGACAAACTCAACAAGAAGATTGCCCACTTTATGATATGCATCAACATAAAAGATTCGTGTACATTGTTAAAAAAAAATCATAACCACTTGTTTTATAAGCAGGCAGCTAGAAGGAACAGGGCACCGGCAATGCCAACGAATAAAGGGTTAATTTCGAAGGATTCAAGGAAGTAAGTTTGGTAGTTAATAAGAATAAAAAGGTTTGTGAAAAAAGGATAGTCATTTTTGGATGTTGAAACCAGTGTTGACCCTGTCAAAATTGTTGCACAATCAAAGCAGGCATCTACGCAATATTTGCCTCATTAATAAAGCTGTTGGTACCGCTGCTTAAGTCTTTAACTCGCCTTGCCCAAGTCGTTTAAAATAGTTGTGAATGGGATGCTAATGTCACCAGATATACGGCGTCCATCCATCAAAATCTAACAGGCACAATTGTACTTACTGATTAATATCCAAGTAGACTATCAAGGTATACCAACCGCATGTCATAATAGTGTGTCTATTTGGACCGTGAGTTATGTTTTTGTTCATGACGGTCCAACACATCTGGAGTAGCAGAAATGAAATTAAAGTAATGTCCAAGGACAGTTTTTACTGTTATCTTTGCCTTTGACTCCCCTGTAACTTTTCTTTCTTGGGGTTCTCTTAATCGTCCACTCTCATCTTAATGTTGACAATGCCTTGCAAATAAATTGCTCATAAAATGGTTGTAGTTTTAGCTTTTGTCTTAGTCTGAACAACAACATCTCTAGTCCCTTTTTGTAGGCCAAGCCATGCTGCGGCTCATATTGACATGAAAAGCAGACTCGTCGAAGGAAAATACAGTTGCTTCGATAAGATATTTCTGTTGGCGTGAAATTGTTTATCCATTTGGATTCTGTGGCGATACTTTCTGGTGAACTTCTTATTTGGGTCCAATGTCTATAAATCATTTACTCATTAACCACAAAGTCATAAACAGCGGTATTGGCAAATTTCAAGCCCAATAAATACGTAGTCAGGCTTTCCACTGCTTCACGCACTATAGTCCTAAAGTCTGTGTAGTATTTTTCAATAGGAACTAGTTATTTGCAAACAACTAGATACCGCTTATATTGATAATGTATTCTTAAGTATTCTAACTAATGCCTAAATTGTATCATAATATTTAGCTTTATTAATAGCTCATAATAATATGTGTCTAGATCATGTTAATGTATAGCATTGTTGTAGATTACTCCTTCTGTATAGATTAGTTGATTGTGATATTATATGTTCTCATTGTCGTGATCGAGGCTATATACTTAATATATGACTCTATCTACACTTCTTAAATCTTCCATTTGATAATCCTAAATATAATTCTTATTGATACTGTTATATTAAATACTGATCATTTACTTTATGTACAGGCTTGATCTCATATCATCCTTCATACAAGTATAAGACATACATTTAAATAATAACATTGATATGAACACATATGAAGGTTACATCAGCCACATTGAGGTGCCACAGCTATCTGAATTAAGAACTACATTTTCCCCTGAATATTGTGCTACAAGACATACACAGTTTAAGAATGAATGTTATTGTTATTGTTATTGACATCTCATTATGGCCTTTCTATATGGGATCATTACATCCGAGTATTATCTGGATGAATCTACCCACGACCGTCATCAGCCCATCTGTGATCAATGTCTGAAATAATGTGTATATAAAGACCCCCTTTTATTTGTTTAATAAAGCCTTAGTTAATTTTTGCAAGTTTGATAATTTTTCTTGTTTTTATTTTTATAAATCTACACCGATTTCCACACTCATTGGACATTTTATGTTACTATACTACATGGTCTTATGTAGTCTAATATGATGTTGTATGATATATGATGGTGTTGTTTGATTTTGTGTAGAGATAGATTATATATCATGTGATCTAATGTGGTTGTTCAAGTTATTATTATATGCAGATAATCACACACAGTGCTACATACGCTTACAACACCCTTTATCTAACACACCCAAGGCGCGTTTAAAACAAGATGTACCTATTAATAGTGTGGTATTTGACAAAATATTACATAGAAAAGTAATGAGATAAAAGTATATTTTTATTAAGGGTAAAAATAGACTAAAAGAACTCTGCTGCTATGAAATAATTGATCCTTTTTATATTGCACAACTCTCCTGAGTTTTAATGATGAGTCAACCTTTCTGGTTTTGGAATAGATCTATACTTTGTTTCCCGCCTTGGGTTAAATGGATACTACTCGTTAGAATTGTTTCCAAATAACGTTGTCCCATATCAGTGGATCGGGAGCATGAGTATTCTAATAAATCTTTAGTATTACGAGACACTTATTCATCAGATCATGCAACGGTTACTGTAAAAGATGCATACTTGTTTGTCAAGTGTAATTGGCAATAGAACATAATAGTTGATCATTTATTCATTATCTTTGTAATGAATAAATTACGATCCCAAATATAAAATGTCTTATCGATATTTGTATATTTGGTTGTAGAAGCTAGGTATCCATTAATTCATACACTATTTCTTTATACTCTTTATCAGCAGTATAATTATATCAATATATAAGTAAATGAACCATTTATATTAATAGCTGTTTTATTCTCTCTCTGGGTAGCTAATCCATTGAGAGAACTATTAATATTAAGTTTCTCTTTCTTATAATTCTTGATTGATCTGAGAAGTTTCTCTTCTCGATCGGTGATATCGTAACTCAGTGGTATAGCATTCTGTATCCAACTGTCATTCGTATATCGTATTTAGGCCAATCATGCAATCTTTTATATAGAAGTATGTCTCAAGTAAAGAACCATCTCTATTACAAGCTGTACAGAGTAGAATTCAGCATATTTTAGACTACTCAAACATTCATGACAGGGTAAAGTATACTGATACTATAAAAAAATTTAATTGGACCAGGAAACAACAGATCTCTCCAACAAGTGAGGTGATTGACTAGGTGGTCATGACCCAACTCCTAGATCTTGAAGGTGTTACTGTAATCAGTAAGTGAATTTTTTTTAATAAACCAATAATTTTGCAAGTCGCATTCCACTGTTTGAGGTTTAAAAATCGTAGAGTCCTTTAAGTTGATTTTCCATATCCTTGGTGACTGGAAAGACTTGTACAGTGAGTTTATCTTGATTAAATTGTGGTCCTTATTAACAAAGGGTGTGATGGATGATGTGGTATCAGAAACATGAGTAACATACAGATTATACTTGGTCTGTCTCTGAGTGCACGGTATCGAAAATCAGTTCATATAGCCGTCCTGGGGTACCTTTGGTCTCTCTTAATAATTTGTATATAAAATGATAGTTAAATTCACAACTTTATGATTAAGGGAAGGGATTCACAATTTTTTCTATACCCTCAAAAGAAGAATTAATCATGACGGCAGTTCCAAGAAGCACAGATATTCCTAACTCTCTTGTCTTTTCTGTCTAAATCTGTAAATTTTACGCACACATGTATTTTTTAGCGCTTTGACCCCTATTCAACTATTGTTTACCAATAATTTTTTTGGTATTCAATTGTGTTGTCCAAAACCAAGTTCAACAATGTTCCTTTGTAAAATGCTTTACATATTACCGCAGTAACTCGAAAAAACAGCTTACAGTTATATCCCACAAATAAGTTGTTATAAAAAGGATGTAAGATAAACCGTAGATTTGGAGAAAGTTGCAGCATCAGGATGGGTTCAGATAATGGATTATTCTTTAAAATTATAAACAATTTTTCTTAGATAGTGTTAGTAACAGGTCTTTTTTTTTTTTTTTTTTTTTTTTTTGAAAGCATGGACATGCTATCATATTTTAAGGATTACAGATTAATCACATAAGTTGGTGCTTGTTTCAACTGAGACGAGCCTAATAAATGTAGGCTATTTAGGGAGCCTATGCCGAGATGAGATTGCGACTAAGAAAAGATGAACAGCTGCTACTACAACCACTACTTTTATAACCCAAAACATAAATTGCCGCTACTATATATCAATGTACGTGCTTATTACCAATTTTCTGATAAAATGAACCAGGTTTAAGAAAGATGGATACCATTTCATAAGGTGGACACTTTATTTAATAAAAGCGTATCTTGATTTATTAACAAAAACCATCTTGACATTGTTCAGAAAAGTAATAAGGAAAACTTATAAATTTAAATAGAAGTTATTAAACAGTAGCACCACAAGGTTGGATACCCTGTTGAAATTCTCCAAACGATCCACCAAGTTTATGACACCAATCTTTCATATTTGTTTTGTGGGAATTAGATATACCATAAGGGTCAGCCTTGATTATTTTGCACGCAGTACAGTTTGAATATCGCCCTATACACCCGTCTAAATCACCATCATTTAAGCACGGAGAAGTTTCCATGTTTGTTACATAGCACTGTCCATTCTGTCCATTAGCTACAGCACAAAAATAATTTGCGTATAGTTCATCTTGTCTTCTTGTAATGGCCGAGGAAGAAACGGTTGCAACAAACAATAAGGAAGTGATGAATTATGAAAGTTGCATTTTAATGACAAGTTAAATAGTACAATTTTTTTAAAAAAAACATCCTTTATATAAAAAAACGTATACGTTATTGGGTTTAGAGGTTGGCGTCATTTGATGTTGACAGGATCTTCACTAGACAATTTAACTTCTCTAAAACGAGGACACAACTGGCTTTGAACATATCCCTATATTGTAGATCAGTGGGGTCTCTACTCTATCTGTATTCTGGAGATCGGAATTCCAAGTCGAAAAAAAGTGCATGCATAAATGATTTGCAGATTGACAGAAACCAACATTGGATCTAATTTGAAAGCATGGTTTTTTCTAGGAATGCTATCTTACAGTTTTAGTATTGACAAACTCATATGCTGAATAACCATTTAAGATCTAAAAAAATAGCAAAAAACAACAACAAGAGAATCGGGATTATAGTCATATCGACGATCATAAAAGTGCGTATAATACCATAAAATAATCATATTTCAGTTAGATGTAAACCATAGGGCCATAAATTTTTGAGGGAAGACCCATTTTAATCATATACAAAGCAATTTTTTTAATTGCCATTTATAAGATGTCAGCCATAAACGTGAGCGCTTATAGTGTTTCTACTGTAAATTCAGAAGTTGGACGAATCAAAATTTAAAAAAACCTGGCTTCGTCTGAAACACTGTAAAGAAAGCAGCGTGAGTTTATTTTATTTTGTAAAATATTCTCCTCGGGGTTTGGGGTAGCTCTTAAGGATACGGTTGTCAGGTGAAAAATGCAGAGGGAAGTCTGGATTTGCTGAAGTAATTTTAATATACCATGATTTATGGTTTTCTATATAATAGCTATTTCGAAAATAAACGAGTCTTTAAAGAGAGAGAGGGAAAAACGAAGATGAATAAACCAGTCTTTTGACGCTTCAAATATGGGTGCCACACAAAGATGCGCATACATTATAAGCACTTTCGACAATGTCGCAGCCAGAAATTTTCAAGCCTGTAAATTGCAGGTCAACCATGGATACACTTGAGTGGCAACTTCAAATGTACACAAATTTCACTTGGCACAACTCCGAAAAAAGGGGGGAGAGTGGAGAAAAAAAATAGCAGAATTTTGAGTTTCTACATTCTTTTTTTTTTTTTCGTTGTTACTAGAAAACAAAAACAATAAAGCTAGAAATGAAATGCCCTTCATGTGCTAGTATACAGAGGGCTATTATGGCCTTTGTCAATGCATCGCCAGTGATATTGTTACTCTTGATATTCATATGGAGTTATTGGGCATTCAACTTTAGTTTGTGTTATAATCTTGTTTCGGAAGGCCATGGTGTACAAGGTAAAAATAAAATAAGAAATAAAGCTTACAATGTTTAATGAACTCACATGGGGAAAGTATAGGCTCCTTATATATATTATTTTACCATCCGTTATTTATTTTATGCATGTGGAGTTATTGGGTTGTTTGCCGAACCTCACCGGGTTACACGCTTGATGTAAGTTTTGCTTCCTGTAAAGACGACATTAAACTGAATATTTGATTAGATGTACAAGAAGAGGGATGAGGAAAGAGATGAGGATGTGGGTTTATTGACCGACACTTTTGACAACAACGTCGAAGAGCAAGACAAACAAACGATCGCAGTATTAAATATCGAAGAAGATCTGCAGCACAGTCCACTTCCGATTACCGTAAAACGGGATGGTGCCAGACGTTATTGTCAAAAGTGTAAGCTCGAGAAATTTGATAGAACACATCACTGCAGACAATGTAATCGATGTGTATTAAAGATGGACCAGTAAAGTATATGTATATATTACGCGATAAATGCAACTAACACACTCTATTCTTATAGTCATTGTCCTTGGATTAACAATTGCGTAGGATTTTATAATTACAAATCGTTTTATTTATTCTTAGTGTATGCATCCATGTACTGTGTATTTGTGTTTGGTGCAAGTCTACCACCTACCTTAATCCAGGCCAGTGGACCTATGAGTATTTTGGGTCTGAATTTGAACTGTGCATTATTAGTGTTTATCTCAGGTATCTTTGGCTTGTTCCTTGTTCCATTTACCATTTTTCATACACGTCAATTATGCAAGAATAGAACAACAATCGAGTACTATGAAAAGGCTAATTATAGACTCGGAAATAACAATAACCGTGTTGACATTATGCGTAGTAAATATTTCAATCCTTGGGATTTAGGAACACGAAAGAATGTTCAACAAGTGCTTGGTAAAGATTTGATCAGACGGTTTATACCCATTGGTAAAGCGTAAGTGGTAATATGGATGTCCCTTTGTATTATTTTATTTATCCTCGGGAATAGTGTAGGTGATGGTTCTTCTTTTCCAATCAATAATTATGCCTATGATACTTTAGGCGCAGACGATATGAGTGACTAAAGAAAAATCTCCCCTCCATCCATTGTGACCTCGTACAAAAGAGCTGTTTCAGTGCGTAGTTTTTGTGTACATATTATAATAAATTTTAGCATTCTCTTTTTCTTTGTTTTTCTTTTTTAAACTCACACGATGGATCAAAAGCGACCCATTCATTCCTCAGACCTTGACTCTTATAATCAAGGAGTGCCTGCATATAGTGCTGGAGGAGAGCCTAGCGCGCCATCTCTTCCAGCTGTACAACACAACGAGTACCAAAGCATTCCCATGCCCAGCAACACAAACCGTTATCTCATTCGAAAGCGAGGATCAAACAACCGCCATTTCCCCATCAATGCAGCCTTATTTTTAATCGGACTATTGTAAGTCAATGTGTATTTTATAGGAGAGAGAACTGACTTTATTATCCCTTAAAAGTCTATTTCCCCCGGTTTGGCTTATTAGTATCTTTTGGAAGAGTGATAACAAGTATGAGCGAGCTTGGCGTAAAGTGAATATTGTGAGCACGATTATTTTGGTCTCACTATTAGGCATTACGGGGCTCATGTTACTGATCTTCAGTGAAATGCAACGACGACATGATGATAATAAGGATCCCAGCTGGGAAATCCCAAGCCTATTCGTATCTATCATGAACTTTTATTATGTAGGTGGGGTATTTTCTAATCTAGTCTTCCTCTTCGCTGGATTCATCATCGGAAGACATTATTGGTCGATTGTTATTTACAAATAAATCATCATCACTCTCTTCTTCATGATCACTAACCGCTGGTGCTGCCTCTGAAAATTGAGCAGGCCTACATTTAATATTTGAAAGTTAGTTTTGGCTAATGGAAGGAGAATACTATTTCTTACCATTTGCCAGCAGCTTTGAGATCTTTAATGTTTTTGGGGAAAAGAACAAAGGCAATTTCTCCACCAACCTTTTCAGTGATGCCTACGGTAGGATCCACAATAACATAATGACCTGTATATTTGTGAGTTTCATAATTACATAAATGTTTGCTCTTGACGTTTTACCTCGCTTGAGCCAAACGACATTACGGAATTTGGGAGGAAGTGTCACTAATGTCTTGGATCCGTCTAATAATTCGACTTCATGTTGGTGATTTCCTCGAGGACCTAAAGAGCGAGCATAGGTTTGATCGCCTGTAATTTCAAAATCGTCGTCAAGTTGGTTTCTAGCAGTTTGTTTCTTTCCCATTTTATATAAACAGTGTTATTACAAAAGAGAGAAATTTTTCCTATTTAAAAAAAGTGGGAACGGCTTTTCTCTCTTATTATTTTCTTTTTTACTGGCTTTGAAAGATTTTTTATTATTTTCTAATTTAAACATTGCAACATGTGGCAACAACCATTACAACCAAGTCAATATCCTTCCTACGCGTATGGCAATGCAGAAGCCCCTATTCCACAAGAAGCTAGTATTGGTAAAAGTTGTTAATGATAAGAAAACGCTCATGAGAAACTCAGTAGGAAGCTAAAAAAAAAAAAATAAAAAAAATAAAAAAATAGAAGCGTCATTCAAGCGTCAGAAAGACGGGCCTGTGCTCTGGTTTGCGGGACCACCACTGAACGTAGAATCTACTAAAGCACCGATCCACTCATTGAGTTATTTACACTGGAAACAACAACAACAAACCGAAAAAGTCGCAGAAGCCGTGGATTTACGCCCAACCCCCCAACAACAATAAATAAAATGCCCAAAATCTCTTTTTTGGGCTTACCTCTCCCTTATATAAAAAAGGGCGTTTTTTTTGCTTTTATTATTTCCTTACTCTTTTTATTTTTTGTTCTATAAATTTATTTTACTATGTTGGCTCTTCGTCGTGCTGTCTCTGTTCGTCCCTTGGTTCGTAGCTATACAATCATTCCATCCATGCCTGAACAATCCATGACTCCCAAACAGGCTCAACAAGACTATAACCCTGTCCATGCATTGTATAATAATGAAAACCAATCTGTTGGTGATACTCTCATTCATCCTGGTCAAACTTACCGCTCCTTATCTACTGATGATAACGCTACTTTTAGTCCCACTTTCAATAGTGTCTTTGACGAGTAACAAACTCTAAATAACAATAAAAATCCACTTGTATATATCAAAAAATAATGCTTAATGCGTGTGCGTGTGTAAATATATATAAATGCATAACCATCTGTGAGTGCATATATTTTTATTGAATGCATATTCTATGTGTGTGTGCATTTCTATTATTTTTGTATAACGTGTTTTATCTGTATGCATAATAATTTAGTCATTTGCTCATCCCCCAAAATAAAAATCATGGTCAGTTTTTAATGGATCAATTGATCAGCCCTAGGAAAAACAAAAACCTGTTGTTGGTCACATTTGAATTTCAGTTTACATGTAAAATATACTTTGATGTGTGGGTAAAAAAAAAAAAAATAGAGTAGACGGTAATATATTTGTCCGATGCGTGCAGAAAAGAGAGTTGTCACTGAGATTAAAAATAGTATATAATACATGAAGAATCTTTTTGTTTTACCTCTCTCTTTGCTTTTGCAGCTTATTTACTAGACATTGGAGAAGGAGCATTTGCATAGAAAATGTGTCTAGACTAAAATGTTTTTGGTTTTATGGAAAATTCACGTTGAAATCCAGGTCATGACAGTGGTGACACTTACTATTTTTGATAGAAGAAGCAGTTTTGGTAGGAGCTACATAGTAAAAAGGGTTAATTGATTTTAGGGCAAGTAGTAGCACGTAATTAAGGCTTCGAAATATGATAATTTTCCTTTTTCTTTTTACCCGCACTATTTTGTAGGCAACAACAATTTTTCACATGGGCGTAATTGACGTGAACCCTTTATCCCTTTACTGATACATCTCCATTCCTCCTTTTACATTTGACTTACTGAGCAATTCTGGGGACTTTGCTTGAAAAAAAAAAAAACTTTTGGGGTTATTCTTTTGGGGGAACGGGGCCGTTATAATTAATTATCTACGGTGAAGCTAGACCTCTTTATCTAAATTGATTACAAAAGAACTAACTTATTTGGGGCTGAAGCTTCCTATCTGTTCGTTATCAAACGCGCGCTTTACTTAACGTAGTTATTTAGCGTTATAACGTCTTGTTAGTAACGGTGGTTAGTCAATCTTGGCTATCCATATATTATGTTTCTATGCGACATTTGTCGTGAGATAGTAAAATAAGTCATCAGTTATTTCTCTCAATGTCAAATTTTCCGTCATTAGAACTCCAGATGCCGATAGTTATGTATGAGGCAGGTCTGGATTCTATGAATGCAGCAACAAATGACCAAAAAAATGGCGGTAACGCTTATACTTGCATGAAAACACCCACGGTTTTATATTTTGTGTTTTGTTTGTTATGTTTATTATTATTATTATTGTTGTTATGAGACTAATAGGAAACCAATCATACGACGCACGTGTATTATACAAGTTAAAATTTTTCACCATACTGCTCTTCTAAATAAATGGAATGTCATCCATATCAATATCATCTAATAATGAATCTACATCTTGCTTTGATTCATCCTCCTCCTCCTCGTCTTCCTTCACATCGGCTTCCTTTTTCACGTCTGCTACTTCTTCTTTCTTGATATCCTCCTTGATGGATTTTGAAGACCCGTTTTCACTGGACGATAAAAAGGTACGTGATAAAGTCGACCTGACACCACCAAATCCACTTGACACTTTATTCATTAAGGATGCGCTGGTAGGGGGGCTTGTGCTTAGCAGACTTGAATTGTCATCCACATCTCCAGTGTTGACCACGGCGGCCTTTTGATCACTAGTGACTTCATTGTCATTGGCTAACACTTTAGGACTTTTCAGCACGGTAGGCGTACTAGAACTAGATTGTAATTTACGGTTACTTTGCAGACTGCTACTGGAATCGGATCTGGATGTGAAACTACGGAGTAAACTACGACTAGAAGAAGAAGCAGAAGCTACGACAGAGGAAGACGGAAGTACGGATGGATCAGGTTTAATGGGTTTGGGTTTTGGAGAAGTGGGTTCTAAAGGAATGTCCAATTCAGGTATATCGATTTCGGGGAAAGGTGATTTCCAGAAATTCCAGTCAGTGTATTCTTCATCAATGACACGATTGATGGGAGGGAAAATTTGGTCGACCAAGTCGTTCAGGTGAATGTAGGAAGATTTGAATCCCATCAAAAGTTCGAGTTTCAAGTCACCATAAGGGTCAATGGTGAAAATACGTGAGGTGGGGACATTGACACTACGATAAGACCGAGCATCTGTAATTCTGTTACCAAAACCTGCATAAAATGGGTCACGACCTCCAAACAAACGTTGTACATCTCTTAAACAGGCCATTTTGAACACTTCGGGTTTACGGATGATGACTTCACGGTGAAAGGAAGTGAAGAGTCGATCGGGTGACATAATCACGGGTCCGTCTGGCAATTGATACTTGTCTTGCGCTACCTTTTTCAAATAGTCGCGTGTATAATCTGCCTGTCCAATGGCTCGACTGGTCAAATAAAGGAAATGGTATCCGTTATTAGCAATGTCTGTATACAACTTAGCAACACCCATATGAGTCCAATCTTTTCCAATCATGGTAAATACATGACCTAACGCATCTGATTTTGTGATGGTACCATCAATATCTGAAATCACCACAGAGTAACCATAGTTCCAGTAAAAGATTTTGGCAGCACAAGTTGCTGTACCTTGATAAGCAGAAGATACAGAGAATGAAATGGTATTGGCACCTTTCTTTAAATTCAAACTCTTCAGTTGATCCGAAGTTAAACGCAGTGTCTTAGCGTATACTTTACGAGGTCCTGGAAATGCTTCGGGTTGTTCTTGACCTGGATGAACATGATCAGCAGACCAACCTACTGATGTTGTTGTTGTTGTGGTTGTGAATGTGGTGATATCTTGTCCAGCATTTGTGTCTTCGCTGTGACGCGGTGTTGCTTCAGTTTGTTCGGTTTCGATCATACCTGTGGGAGCAGCAACAGAAGATCTACTTAACCATTGTCTCCAACCTTTACCAAACTGATATGATTCTCTACTATCCGAGACTTTGGAATCTGACTCTGAAGTCTCTGAAGTGTCTTCCAAGGGTTTCTTAAACAAAAACAAGGAAGTGAACAAGGGACCCGTATGGCCTGCTGCGAAATATCTGTTTTCGTAACGGAACACCAATCGTTTATCATTCAACATGTTGGGATTATGTGTGAAATTATCATAGGTTGAAATGTGCTCATCAAACACACGTGCATTTTCTTGTTCGTCTTTACCAAACACCGAGTCACCACAGAGACTCATTTGAATACGGTAGGTGGTACCAGTTGTGATCAAATCCAACTCCTCGGGATTTTTAGCCTCAGCTTCTGGTTTTTCCTCTGCCGCTTTTGCTTCTGATGCTGCAGCAGGTGCTGCTTCTGGTGTTTCTTCTTGTGGTTTGACAGGAAGTGATTCGTTGGTGGTTTGACGACGTGCACTGCCCCAGCCCCAGAGACCACGTTTTGTAGGGACCTCGACGTCCTTTTTCACAACATCTTGGGTGACGGCGGCGGTGGTAGCTGTTGTGACGGGTTCTTCTGTGAGTTGAACCTTACTCATCTCTTTGCTGATATCATCCTTGATAACGGGATCTGCTTCTTTAGCTGCAATAGCGGCCTCTTTTAAAGCAATAGCTACTTTTTTAGCAGCGGCAGAAGTACTAGCCTCTGCATCGACATGAGCAGCAGCTTCAGCAGGAGAATCTTGCTTATCATCCGCCTTTTGTTGAGCCACAGCTGCTTCTTCCTCTTTTGTGATTGCTTGGTGTCCTCTATCGTCTTGTTGTTGGGCAGCCAACTCTTCCAAAACAAGTTGTTGAGAGACATCACTGTTATCTGACAACAATTCTTGTTCGTTCTTCTTGTTCATAAACAACTTGTCAACGATTTCCTTCTTGACAAGGTTAGCAGCTTCTTCCTTTTCATGCGACCAGCTGTCCTCATCCTCATCCTCATCTTCGGGGCTGCCTGTTTTATAACCTGCGATATCCAAGACGATAGATTCATCACCTTTGCCATGTCCTGTTGTCTCTTCAGTATCAGACGTATCTTTTTTGTCTGTGCGCTGGACCGAAGTGTGTGTGACGTCCATCCAAGTGCTGTAGATATCGCCTTGAGAAGGTCTGACAATGAATTTTTCTTTGGCGACAGTGGTGGTTGTGATGGGTTCTGGAATGACCCGTTCAATCAATGTAGCACCGTCATTTTCGTTCTTTTTGACAATGATGGGTTCTTCATAGAGCGGTTCCATTTTCGTAACAACTTTATCCATTTGTTCCTCAATGATCATTTTAGGTGATTGAAGTTCTGCAGGTACCGAAAGTTTATGATGTTGATGTTTTTCTTCGTCTTCAAAACTATCTGTTTGTTTCGTGTCTCCTTCTGTATATTATTTAGCCTTTTTGTGTTTATTATTGTGTATGAGAATATTTTACCTTTGATGTCATCTTTGGATTCACCGATATCGAGATAAGGAGGATCCTATTTATTTCGTGAGTTTTTGTCAATAAAATAAAATAAAAAATGGTGTTAAAAGACGAATGCAGTACGTATTTACCTCTTGACTCTTTTCGGGTACGGCTTCCATGATGGGAGAAGTCTGAAACTCTTCTGGTACTTCATGTTCTGTTTCGAACACAAAGAACGCTTCACCTGCTTCACCTACTTTCATAACATACGGCACAGTTTCACCGTTGACCTTTATTTGGACCTGTTTTTATTATTAGTATTATTATTATAACAATATTCAGTAGATAGTTGAAGGGTAAATAATAATGAACTTACACGTTTTTCTTGAGGCATCAGTACTGACAATTTGCCAAATCGTACATGAAATGGAGAACATGCCAGGTCGCCATCTTGTTGTTCCACAACCACAATGTCAATAGCACCGGATAATGTAGCGGGATTAATCTCGTTGTAAAAGTTGTGCACCGAAGTAAACAAACTTCCTAGTTTACCAACGTATTCCATTGATTATGTCGTATTATGTTTGTTCAAGTTAAAGAGAGAAAAAGAAGAGAAACCAGAAACAAAACAAAAAAGTGATTATTGTCTCGTTTTTTTTTTGGCATGTGACGACGAGAGTGCGTACAGACTGTATTTAAGATCCGATTAAACATTAATGATGACCACATTTTTAATGCGTTTATGAGAGATACGCTCGATCAATAGATATGGCCTACTAGTAAAGTAATCATACTGATATCTTGTCTTACAGGAATGTTTAACAATGTCTGATTATATAAAGCTGGCTCTATTTCTTCTTCTAAATGTTTGTTCAAATTATTTCTAATTCGCCTAGAAAAACCTTTCGCAGTTAGTGTCGGCTCTGTAAAAGGTTATGTGCTTATGAAATAGGAGGAAACATACAGTCTAACACCTCTCTTTATTTTCTGCCGAGTTATTTGACAATTTTTTGCTAGTACGAGAGAATGACATTTTACGCAAATAAAGTTTAGATTACATGAACGTTAGTTTAGCAAAAGTTTGTTTTTTCCAATAAACGTAGGCATAAAAATGATCCATTACTTCATCAAGCGTCTTGTGAGTGAGTTTAAATGCTTTTAACACGAAATATAAGCTCAAGATATGAAATATTATAGTATCTAAGTAGTAGTATCAACTCTCGCTGTCCATTGTCAATGATACTACTTTAATCAAGTATCTATGGAACGTTTCTCTTGAGCTGGATGCTATCTCTGGTTGAATTGCCAGATACTTGGTAATAAGTTTAAGTCTGTTGTGACACCTGTTTTGATAGCATTTAAGCGCTATCTTTATGTCTGTTGTGAGGCCAATACTTATCGTAAACGACGCTTAGTCTTCTGCATCATATAAAAAAAGTCAAAATTCTACTAAAAAAAGGTAATAACCGTATATGCAGGATGTCTTCACTCTATGTATACTCCAAATTTTCTTAGTGGGAATTGATACGCGTGATTTACGTCAGAATGAGATAATTTACTATACAAATGGTCTTATTGTTTGTTGCCTTAATCTTAAAAAAGAAATAGCTGCTTATAAGACGATGCATACACTCCATTTACATAATTCAATTGTCCACTTACTCAATACCCGTATCGGCCATGACGTAGCAACCTAAATCATTAAAAAAAACAATACAATCATGCGTCACGTGGCTTGACAAAGCGATGCAAGATCCAGACATCCATGACGCCAGCTAAACGCCAAATGATGAATGTGAATATAAGCAAAAATGAAAGTAATGATATTAATAACGATTTAGTTCATATTTGAAAAATTAACTGTGTGATCTGTCTAGCATGAAATAGCGTGTAACCATTCGTATATTGCTTCAATCTATACATCTAAATTAAAGGGAACTCATAGACATATGCTTTCAAGGGTAGACAATTAACACTAATGTATTTTTTTTTCTTTGTACGCTGATGCACACTGATTTATGAACCAGTTTGTTTTTTATAGATATTTATATATTTTTAGTTGGTAAACTCGTTTTTGGCATGTGAAAAAGAGGCAGGATATTCAAGCACCGATTTAAACATTGACAATGACCACATTCTGGATACGTTCACCACGATACAGTAACGAGATCACGGCCTGAGGATCGAGGTCGATGGGAGGCAAAGGGTGCACTTGAAATGTAGCCAAAGGTTTCTTTCTTGTTTTTAATAGGGATAAAGTATCCTGATGGCTGATGATCATACTAGGGATTCTGACGGGTGTTTTTGCAGTACCCACAATACGAATATCGCCATGTTGGTTGTTCAAGAAAATAACAGCTTTGGCACCTGCCTTTTGAGCATGCAAAACTTTTTCTATAAAGGTACATTGACCTCCGCGACTGACCAGTAAGATCTTATTTTTAATAATCTTGCTGTCTTTACGAGAGTAAGGGTCACAGCCATAAAGTTTCTTGAGATCATGAAAGAGATAGACATCACCGTGATCGATAGTTGTAAAGGGAGGACCGAAATCAGAGCGAATACCTAGGTACTCATATGAAAATTCATGGTCGCTGGTTTTGATACTGATTTCATGCTGAGAATTTAAATAGTTGCGAATCCGTGTGGTGAGTTTAGGTTGTGTAACGGGTAACTGAAATAAATCCGAGTTGCTGGACATGTAAGGGTGTAATGCACTCATAGGTATCTTCAACGTTTCATTGACCTTTAAACTTTTTATTTTCATTTAATAACATATTTCTTTTTATTTTCATGTAGTCTTTTTTTTTTTTTTTACCTAATATTTGGATGAACTGGGTGGTGGAGGGGAATAAAAGAAAGAAAAAAAAATGTCAAAAGTCTTATGTACAAAAAGATGGGATGAAAAGGTAAGTGTTGTGTAAGAGAGGTAGAAAAGAAAAAAAGAAATGGGAAATATGGTGTGCGTGGTATATAAAAATTTAAAGAAAAACTAACCTCCTTTGACGAACAAACCATCATTTTTAGACCCCACTGCAAAATCCACACGTAATCCAGAAAGTGATTTCACAAGGTATCCACCCAACAAATCCATAAATGTGTTTGACTTGGTGCGTGTAGCATCATAATCGTTGTAACCAAAAGATAAGCTAAAAGATTTCGAAGCAGTGATAGGGGACTCACAATAACCATGTGAGGACAGGGGTAAAGGTTCGGATACTGTATATCCAACAATATCGGACGCATAATCTGTTTGTGGTTGATAAGGGATGGATGTCATGTCTAAATCTCCAGGCACAGAAATCGGGTGCCAATGGCTCGGGTTATAACGTTGACATGTACCAGAAGGTGTGGTCTGGATTGAGACAATTGATTTGGGTTTCTCTTCTGATTTCTTGAGGTATTTGCCTGGTAAAGGCAAAATATGTCCCTCTGTGGTAAATACAAAATTCGAATCCATCTTGTTGATCGCATGATCTAAAATTTAAAACATGTTAGTAAAAATATAATATATTCCCATATAACACACAAAGCTTGCCTGCATCAAATAACAAGTAAAGGTATTTTAATGTTTCGCTCAACATGAAACTCTCCATGCGATCTTCCAATCGACCTGTTTGAACATCGCCGATGGATGCAAACCCACAAGGAACACGCGTTCGATTGTTCAAATCTTCTACCACCATTTCACCTACCTGCAGGTAGAAGGGATCCTTGGTGGCAAGATAAAGGTGGTAGGTGGATTCAATAAATTCGGGGCGCAAGGGATAATAAGGTAAATCAATTGCCTTGTGGTAAAAATCAAATCGTTCGGGAAGAGCATGATAGCGTTTCCAGATATTATAATAAACAAGATGTCCCTTGATGGCAGCATCAATATCGCCATGCAAGACTTGGAGTCCTGGAAAGAACGCACTAAGACTATCAACCCAATAAGACATGAGAGAACCTGTACTCATGTGGACGTTGCGATAGAGATAGCCTGATGTATCACGCACATAGAGTAATAAAGCCTTGTAGGCTTGATCAAACATGTCTTTATACTCTTGTTCGCCAAACAAAACATAGGCCTTCAACATGTATTCAAAAACAGAATCGATACCAGCTCCTGTGGAAGAGGCTGTATGGATCCAATTACCTGTTTGAATATCAATGACGTTACCTAATAAGTGAATATTGGATCGTCGTGCCCAGACGGCTTTAAGCGCTTTTTTGGCAGCGTTTTCGTAAGCGGGGTTACCCGTTAATCGACTCAGGACACCAAACTCCAGGATCAGGCTACCAGCACCTGCTGTACAAGTCTCTGTGGTTTCTGTAGGTGGCACGCCTCTACGTAAATTCACCTGTCAGAGAAAATATTTGTTTAGTATTTACTACGTAGAAATACGTATATATATATATTTACTCTGGGAAAGGGAATGCCGGTCTTTGTGGATTTGAAGGCGGGCATAAGACGGTCCGCCAGATTTTGGGCCATGTGTAATAATTGGCCATTGTAGCCTTTTATGGTATGATTGAATGCGGGCTCAGTGGCAAACATATGAGCTGAAAGCTAGAATAAGAAAAGCGTGTGAGCAAAATGTTAATCTAGGCAATTTTTTTCAAAAAAAAAAAAAAGGGTGCGTACCAAACCACCTAGAGCACGGATATTCAATTCAAAGACCTGAACCTTATTATCGTTGTGGAAAGAAACGGTGTCAATCACCCGTTGTACGGCTTCTTCGAATTGTGCTTGTGTACCCAAGATCTAAATAAGAAGATGTTATTTTATCATGATCGATGTGAAGTGCGCCATTCCTCCCTTTCTCTTCCTCTACTCACTTACGGCAAGAGTATCAAGTGTATCCACCAATGTTAGCGAATAGTCTCCCAAAACGTCATTGACGTTGATATTGGATCTATTTTTATGTGTGGGAGTGTGTTAATGGCTGTTGTTATGTGTGTGTGCGTGTGTGCGTGGGATTGGTTAACGTACGGGTTGACTTGATCGCTACCTCTGCCGCTGCATTCAAAAGGGTTGAGCTATTTACAAAGTCAGAATAACAGAAATCAAGCTATAAGTATAGTCTTGTTACCTCATCTTCTGGAAACGCATGTTCATAGTAATTGTTCCATCCGTGGTCGAACATTTCCTACAAAAGATTATTGAATACGATGCGTTGTATGTGATTGTTGTTAATATCTTATTACTTTGGTCAAATCTCTAAAAAAAAAAAGAAAAGCGTTAATACAAAAGTAAAGATGGTGAAGAGAGAGCACATTACTTGAGTTCAAGACGTCTCTTCTCTGTCATGGCAAGACATGTCTGGACCCAAAAGAGAAAAACCAAGACAATGCTTGTCTGCTTAATACCATTCAAGTTATTAAGCATAAGAGTAAAGTTTTACACAAAGAAGAAAAGAAAGAGAGAAAATAAGGTACAGTTTTTTTTTTATTTATTTATTTAGTTCAGTAGAGGGGGAAAAACTTAATTCCGTTTAAATGTTTAAACCAATAGCGATTAAAGTGACCAACATGCAACTAGAGACAATGGTTAAGGTATTTGCTCCACTGGTGGGAGAAGCAGCGGCAGGACTGATAGAACCAACAGGTCTGGGAGGAACCAATGAAGTGATGCTACTGACAGGGCCACTGACTGCTGTAGAGCTACCGGAAGGAGCAGCAGTGCCGCTGGTGAGAGCAGTGGCATTAGGAACACTAACTGAGCTGCTCTCGCAGACAGCCTTCTTACTACCAGGACAGCAAACATCATCAATAATCTTACAGGTCTTTTCACAGTGAGTGGGGCAGACAGGGTCGACTGCTCGTGCAGACAAAGTGATAGGTGCACATACAACCATAGGACAGATAACGCCTGGAGGAGGTACAGGTGTGATCACAGATGGTGAGCCAGAAGTTGTGGTGGTGGGTTCGGCAGCACTGGCAACACCAGCTAAAACGGCTACAACTGCAAAGTATTGAAATTTCATCTTTTGTATAGAAAAAGTTTTTTTATTGGAGAAAAGAAAAAGAGAAAAAGGGAATTCAATTGTAGCGTTTATAATTGCTAAATGACTGTTACACATGGGTGTACAACAGTCAATGAATCAAAAAATAGTTGCTAATAGCTAAAAAAAATTAAGAAACGAATTTATGCAATCTATTGTGGTCCCATATATTAATTAAATAGAAACAATCGACTGTCCTACTGTAACACGCTTTTTAATCCCCTCACATTTTTGCTTGTTCTGTTTAAATTTGCCTTTTTGAGTTAACCAACTCTTTTATTAAAAATCGCCAATTTGAACTTTGATCACTCCCTCGCCACCTTTTTTGACTGTTTCAAAAGCAGCCAATGTATCTTTCAATGCAAATTTATGAGAAACAAGTCCCTCGGTAGGTATTTTTCCTTCACTAATCATGGCAATAGCCTTTGGGTGAACATGGCTATACCGAAAATTACCTAAAACGTCAATTTCGCGTGTCGAAATCAAGTCAATAGGCATCATACATTGGCTAGTTCCCATACCAATGAGCATGACCACTCCTCCTCTACGTGCTAAATACATGGATAATCCCACGCTACTTTCAATCCCTGTACATTCAAACACGGCGTCAATTTTCTCGGCATAGTCTCCTAGATGCTTTTCTACATATGCTTGTGCCCATGCCAATGAAGTCTCGGTCGGAGGCTTAAGTGGTAACAATACGGTTTTGATGGTCGGTAAGTAGGACGTGGCAAAGCTGAGTCGATTGGAATTGATATCAAAGAGGACACATTGTGTAGCACCTTGCGCATAGGCAGCAGCAGCAACAAGGAGGCCAATAGGACCCGCACCAATTACAGCTACACAAGAGCCTACTTTTACTGTGTTTGTACGACCTACCGCATGAACGGCTACAGCCAATGGTTCGATCAATGCGCCTTGTTCATATGACATATTGTCTGGCAATCTACAATAGTATAAACATTTGAATACAAGAATGACGTGCCAGTATTGACTTCTTACTTGTGGCATAAATCTGCAGGGAAACACACATATTCTCGTAACAAACCTTGATTAGGGCCTTGGAAAAGCGAAGAAGAAAACTTCATAGTAGGGCATAGATTATACCTGCCTTCTTCACAGCGTTGACAATAGTGACATGATTTGCCTGGCTCGATGACAACACGATCACCAACGGAAAGCTGAGCGACTTTGGAACCTACTTTGGTAACGATGCCAGAGGACTCGTGACCAAGAATCATTGGGTTTGAACGTTCTAAAACACGCGTGCCTTTAAAAAGGTATATGGCTGAGTTCGGATTATTTGCTGAGTATACGCTTTACGAAATAGTTACCTATTTTGCCTTGATGATAGTAGTGCAAATCAGACCCACAGATACCTAAATAGTTTTTCGTGTTAGATCAAAATATATATATATATATCTGTAAAAACGTGAATATACCAGTGGCTCGGATATTGATTTGAACCTCTGTGCGATAAAGAAATGTGGGGTTAAAAAAGTGCGTCATTTGGGGTTAAAGTTTTATTTTTTCAGGTACAAACCATCCTCGTTAGGCTCTTCTATGGCTGTTTGTTCCTGCATAAACTGTGAATATAATATATTTTATCTTACAGGAATATTCCTTGAATATTACCATACGAAGATCACCTGGTGCATAAAGTACAGCAGATAAGTTACTTGCAACTGTCATTGATATATATAAAAACTAAAAATTATGTGTGTGAAAAAAGAGAGGTTTTGAAAAAAGTTAATTTGCTTTTTGTAAAGAAAAATAAAATCGCAAAAAAGGAGAATTAAGACAAAAATATTCCGGAAGGGGAACAAAAAGCATTATTTAAACGTCATGTGTGTACAAAAAAACAAATACTTCTGTTCTTTGTATTGATATACTTTTATTCAATGAGTAATCAGTTGTTTTCTTTGGATGGAAAAGTAGCCGCTATTTCAGGATGTACGCGAGGTCTTGGTAAATGTATGGCTTTGGCACTTGCTGAGGCAGGAGCAGGTAATGTAGGAAGGCTTCAAATTTGTCTACTGATACTGACGTGTAAAGCAGACGTGTGTTTGTTACAACGAAATGTGGAAGACAAAAGTGTTTATGATTTAATTGTTTCTATGGGTCGTCAATGTGAAGTGATATATCTTGATATCAGTATTCAGTCCACTTTACAACCTGCTATTGATCAAGTCATTCGTAGATTTTCAAGAATCGATATTCTTGTTAACAGTGCAGGTATTCAAAAAAGAAGACCGTAAAGTATACTTTCTCTTTTAAACACACAAAAGTATTGGTTCTGACTCTCATAAAAAGTGCAGTTGATTTTCTGGAGGAAGATTGGGACACGGTAATGCAGTGCAACTTGAAATCCGTTTGGACCTTATCGCAGGCAGCCGGGAAACGCATGGTTGCACAACGCTCGGGTAAAATCATTAACATTGCCAGTCTGTTGAGTTTTCAAGGCGGGATTACGGTACCTGCTTATTCCGCGGCTAAAGGTGGCGTTGCCTTATTAACAAAAGCACTTTCCAATGAATGGTCACAACATAACGTGAACGTCAACGCAATTGCTCCTGGTAATGTTTGATTTATTTTGTGTGGGAATACAGCTGGGATTGCTCATTTGTTTTGAATAGGTTATATTGCCACCGATATGAATACAGCGTTACTTGAGGATGAAGAGAGAAGTAAGCAAATCTTGGGTCGTATTCCTGCAAATCGATGGGGGTCTCCTGATGACTTTAAGGGTCCAGTTGTCTTCTTGGCAAGTCAGGCTAGTAATTATGTAAATGGCGAGATCTTGGTGGTTGACGGTGGCTGGATGGGTAAGACAGCTATTTTCAGTTTTTTTCAGTTTTTTGTTTTTTTGTAATTGTTTTAAATTTTGTTCTCTTATAGGAAGATAAAGTAAGGACATACGTTTTATTAGTAAACAGTAGTTCCGTTATTATTTTAATTGTGTCACTAGTGTGACAAGTGTTTATGAGAAAACTATTTGTATGTCTTATTTATTTGACATCTATGTTTATAGAAAAATGCGCATTGAGCTTTTATTTAGCGTGACTTTAAAAAATTAACATGTCGGGTGATAATCGTTGGAGTTTCCTATTTGACCTCCATAAACACCAATGCACAGAGATTGAATGCTTTCAACAGCGTACTGTGTTTGTATGGTGTTGATGTCTGCGAACGTGCACACAGTGCAGAGCTGTTGATCCAAGCTACAATTTTTTAATTCACCACCAAATGTTACACAAGAGGTGTCGTCCATGATTGATATATTGCATTGATCCGAATACCTTGTAGTTACCACACATGTCAAGCCGTTTTCAGCGACCGCAAACACTGGTAGTATAAAAACATAAGCGGCAAATATCCAGTATAAAAGTTTCATGATGTTTTGTTTTTGGTAAAATGAGTAAAAAGGAGTTTAAAGGGCTCAGCTATTTATGTAATTTTTTAAGAAAATGCCATACCAAGGGCAAACAAACTATCACATAAAAGCTTATATCTCTTAGGCACCCCTATTTAATAACATTACTAAATTAAAAAGCTTTTTGATATCTTTATTATCAAGTACGCTTAAACATATCAGTTTTTTTTTATCACTTAAAAATCGTAAAATATATATCAAATTGACAATAAAAGCATATGGAAGGAGTCATAAGAATTAAATAATATTTACACTACAATTATGCATAGAAAAGAAAAGTACAACATAAGCTGCTTCTGCTTTTTATTAAACTTGAGCAATTCTACTTAAGACATTCATACATATATATAAGTTTAAGGGCAGGGTTTGATTGTATTGTTGTACACTTCAACGTTTCCTCTAAAACCATTACACCATGTCGTGATACTTTTCTTTCCTTCTGCAAACATGGTATTTTCGGAATCTTCAAAAGAACATACAGAGCACTGGTAGGTAATAGATCCTGGAGTTTCGCATTCCTCCATGGTTCCTCTATAATTGGGGCATCCTGACATTTCAATGGTTCTCATATAGCATTGCTTGGTTGTGCCTTTATCTAATAATCAAGCAATCTTTACAGGAGTAGCAGCAAAGACGGCGGGGATTAATGTACCAAAGATAATAATGACAGATGAAAGCCTCATAGATGATTATATTGTTATATAAACGAGTTTGATAAAGAAAGGTACTTATAATCAAATTTCGGAATGATATCCAGCCTTAATAAAGTTTGGAGTGTCTGCCTCAATTAACGCGATCTCCAAGGTGCATGTTTTTATCTTTGCTTAAACAAGTCTAATATGCAGCTTGTAATAAACCAATACAATGTCTTTATAAATCAACATTGGAGAATTTTGTTACTCCTCATAACCTAACCTAGATCTGCTACATATTTTCTTAACCACTCCTCATGAAGGTTAGTTTAGGGGTGTTGATCCCTTTAGCCAATCCCTTTACAGAAAGAGAAAAAATGGATCTATACCTTACTTAACAAGTCCTGTAAGACTGTCTGCGCCGATTTGAAGAATCTCTTTTTTTATGTATTCAAATATCACAAAGAGCATTTTAAATTTTTTTACTTACACCAAGTATTTCAAATTACCCACCTCCAAAAAAAAAAAAAAAAAAAAAAAAAAAAACCCTGTTCGTATAAAAAATCTCTTGTGAAGCTATCGCGAACAGAGTAATCTTTGATATCTTGCACAAAATTTTCCAAGAAAATTGCTGCAGAAAGAAGGAAGTAGCGTGGTACTAGAATACAAGCCCAAGGCATCGGATTCGTCTACAAATCAAAACATTACAAGCATCTCATATTTTCCTCCAGATTTACCCTATTCAGACGTATCTCATCATCTTTGGAATGCTTATTTGAATACTGAAAATAAATTTTGTATAACTGTTGTAATAATAATATCAACATAAATAGTTAAAAGAGGAAATTGTTTCTTTTCTACAATTTGTGTAGATAACCGATTCTCCCAAGAATATATAGTCATATTTCTCCTTATAATCCAAATAAGTGCAATAGGATAATTATTAAAAGACACATCCTTTTTTTTTTGTAACCTAAGAGCATTTAATAATGGAAATCATGATACTTGAAAATTTTAAAGCAATTCATTTTAAAAAACCCCTGAAAGAATTTTCCAGATGCACGTCATGTTGAGACTGGGCATGCATTATTTAGAATATGAAGCCTTAATCTATAATGCATATACATATTATAGTATGGGCCATTGTTATTTTAACATTATAACAATCAAATAATACTTTTTCATAATTACGTGACAGTTTAGGTTAGCGCCTGGTATTATAAGGACATGCAAATTAATCAAACTGAATGATATAAAGTAAAACCATCCCGTAACATTTCTTATATATTGAAAGATTCATATAATATCTAGCTTTTGAGCTTGAGTTATTGCACATTTATAAATTCACAATACATCTAAAATTAGAACAAAGAACGGACACACTTGTCCTTTGAAATTACAAATGTTTTTTCCAGGTACCCTTTTCGGATAGAGTAACAATATACACTGTATTGATTATGTATATTAACATCTATATAAAAGGGTCATTATTTATATCTTATTTTAGGCCTCAGTATTACTTAGCCCTTCAAAATGTTTGCAGTAGACTGGATTTCTAAAGCCTTACCGATTAGTAATTTTTTTATGACAAAATAATGAAAATGTAACTATTACTTATCTTAATTAGGTCGGGCAAAACCCAAAATTTTGGTTCTGGGTTTGGATAATTCAGGAAAAACCACACTTTTAATCATACTAAATCGCACAAGTCCTCTTCTAGCAACTTCTTTAGGACCTCTTGTCACAATTCCTACACTTAGTCCTTGTAAGTGAGTTACAGACTTTGTTTAATATACTATCTATATTGATTTGTCCAAGCATCAACGGAGTTTTTAATAGGAGATACTGTCTGTGACGGGTATGATATAGGAGGTTATCTTCCTAACAGAACATGTTGGGCACAATATACGTATGACGTTTCAGGAGTTATATTTTGTGTAGACGCGTCTGATCCTGATAAATTTGATACGGCTAAGTTTGAATTGGACAAACTTCTTGTGAACGAAAATTTGGACGGCGTTCCAATTTTGGTCTTTGGAACTAAAGTTGATGCGCCAAAATCAGTCAATGAGGAAAGACTCATGCAAGCATTGAATATTGGATATACTCTTAAAAAGGTAAAATTATTAAAAGACTAAACAGTATATAATACTAGATGTGTTAATATTGTTTAATAGGGGACAGCTGTAGCCATTACCAATGTTAGTAGACCGATAGAGGTATTCATGTGCTCGATGCTTAGTAAAAGAGGGATCGAGAGTGGAATGCTTTGGCTATCTCAGTTTATAAATAAATAACAACCACAATTTAAAAAAAGATTTATAAACTATACAATACGACTTTGTATTTACCCATCATCTAAAATCTCATCAAATTAAGTATTAAATATTAAATTGTCTTTCAAAACATGATTAATTATATTAAATCGTCAATACTAAATCGAAACAATGAGTTTGAGCTATTATCACCGAACCAGCTATCAGTCAGAAGTTTTAGTAGGGAATATGAGCGAGTGTACATGTATTATGTGTCGTCTTAGACCTCTTGTTCTCCAATTACATAGTGAGTCTTACATAAAGTTATATAACTCTCTAGACCTCTTTCAAATTAAAATCTGACAATTTATTTTGAAGAACTTTGTTTCTTCTTGGCCATCTCACTAAAATAACTTAACTAATAAATTCTCTTGAAAGTAATATCTAAATTCTGAAGGCCAATAACAGTGACACCATATGAGATTGGGCCATTTTTATGGATAGAATTTTCCGGTGTTTTCCAAATGAATTTGCGTACTACAAAAAACAAAAAATACTCAATACTTGATACCAAATACAATTCATTCAAGTAACTACTTACATAGCATTGCAAGAAATACACGCTGCTCATTTAAACTAAAATTCATACCGATACACTGTCTAGCCCCATTGCCAAAAGGGGTCCAGGCCATACTTTCTGCTCGGGAAGCTTCGCCATCTTCGGCGAATCTGTCAGGATCAAAAATGTGTCCGTCCTTCCAATTTTGTTCTGAATGTTGAACATTGAAAATGTTGACTGTGAGTGGTGTTCCTTTTGGGATAAATTTACCAGAAAGCTCAGTGTCTTCAGTAGCATAGCGAGGAAAAACTCTAGGCGTAGGTCCATTGATACGGAGGGTTTCCTTTATGACCTGGTTAATGTAAACCATTTCTTTAGTCTGCTCGACAGTGGGTAATATATCGTATTTTCCATCACCCAAGACACGAATGGCTTCTTCTCTAGCTTTTTGTTGGATGTCCTAATAGACTTGCGTAAATTAAGATAGATTTTGAAATGTTCGCTCAATATTACCTGGTTTTGAGCCAAATGATGAACTGCAAACGATAAAGCGCCTGCAGTTGTATCATGACCTACAATTATCAAGCAGAATATTATGTTTTAAAAAAAAGAATAATTCCTATCATTAATACCTTTTACCAGCCAAAAAGAATACACAGAACGTACTCTAATACTTTTGTAAGTTATAAACTTCATAAATTATGTCCTCAATAGTACTACCTTTAGTTCCTCATCAGTTAAGCCTCCTTCTTGTAAATCTTCACTTTCAATCATTAGAGTCAATAAATCTTTTTCGTTGTCTTCCAGTGCATTGTTTTGCAAGCCGTTCTTGATAGCTTCTCTCTTTTTGAAAATAACTTCATCCAGCATTTCTAAAAAGCTGTCCATTTCTTTATGAAGCTGGACTCTTTTAGGAAACATCCAACGCAACTTGGTGTCAAAAATTGGAAAGTAAAAGAATTTAGAATCACGAAGACCCTCACTAATTTTATCATATCTGCAAGCCCATTCGCTATTACGATCCTTGATAGCATTGAAGTCGAAATCTATAAATCATTTAGCCAACATATCTTATCTAACTCTTCATGGTCTTTACCAAAGCCTGCTTTTCCAATAGCATCAAGAGTCCATCGATGCAATAAATCGGATACATCAACTGTGTCACCCATAGTTTCCATCACGTCGAACATGTCTTGTGTCAATCTACCAAACAGTTTGACGGGCATAGAACGATGGAAGGCTGGATTGGCTATTTTTCTTTGGGTTTTCCACTGATGACCATTGAGAACCAGCATATTAGGCCCACCAACAAATTTTGCCCCAAGTGTTTCTTTATGTTCGTCTTTGGGTAAAATCTTTGGGAACAAATCTATTTTGCTTTTTTAGTCAATGTTTGTGTGACAAACAAAGTGGTTCCTACCGCTTTTTAAAAAGACACGCCTAGCATCTACTGCATTTGAAATTTGCACCGTCCATCCAATTCTTGTTTGTTCCTAGAATTTGTCTTTAAATACAAGATATAGATGTATATATAATTATATTGTACCAAAAAAATTGGATGCTTCTTTTTATCCACCTCAGGAAGATGAACCCTGTATAATCGGTTCCAAATGGGCTCCCTCATTATTGTCGACTTGATGAGATCCAAATAACTAATGTAAGGGATATGACGAAGGTTTCTTGGAGGTTTCAACAAGCTGTCTGTGATCATGTAAATCAATGATAGTACAACAGCAATGCTAATGGAAATTACTTTATTCTTCTTTGTTAGTCGGGGAACAATTTCTCTATTATATAACATCAGAGCATTGTTCAATGGTATTTCCAAGAAGGAGTTCTGCAACATGATAGATTTTAATATAAGTAATTGAAAAAAGAAATACGATACTGAACTTTCCCCCTTTATATACTCCTTGATGGATAATCTCTCGGAAAAACAAATGGAGTCACAAGAGCCTTCTGCATGAAATGATGTACATATAGTATGTAAGGTTATTAGTCTGGGACTTACGATCAACTGAAATGCAATTGCAAATGTCGGATAACGGTTAAACACTTACCGACTTATTGCCGGCGAAACAAATTATAAAGTATATGACCTGAATGAAGTGAATATCGGTAACTGATGGTTAAATGATCCCCAACATATTGCCTATGATAAAGGAGAAATCCAAGTTAAACAATTATGTCAGCACATTAATTGAAACACTTTTAATCTCTGCTTGATTTCATGACAATAATAAAGTTAAAAATACAAATTTTCATCTTCTTATGGCATAGTCCTGAAATTATTACACAATATATGACGTTTTTAAGTACATCTTAGTGTTCGTTAACCACAACAAGTTGATGATCAAAACGCTTTTGAAATTTACAAAATTTCAAGCTTCAAATAGCTCTGAATTTAATGCACAAATGAAAAATAATAACAACAACAGAAATGAGTAAATAAACACAAAATGTAGAAAACAGCTGAAATTTATAGGTATTTATTATAAAGTTGGTTGCATCGTATCGTCTAGGGATTGTATCAAATAACCAACTTAGATTCGATAAACTACGACTGGATCAAACGATTATAATAATTTATGGATTTAACTATCCAAACAGTAATAATCGTTTCACCCCCCCCCCCAGTGACGATAGTCACCCATATATAAAACAACCGGCAAGTCCAAGTAACTTTACACCAATAATTTAGATGAAGCTGATGTTTATTAAATCATGTAAACACTATCGGATCATTCTAAACAACCAGACAAATAAAGGAAACAAACTACTAAGCCAAGGTAAACAATAAATATTTGAAAATGTATAAAAATGTCGCCAGATTTGGAACTGACGAGAGACAATGATTAAATAAATCATAGTCATATATTAATATAAAAAAAAGTTAACTACTTCATATTTATTATTACGCGGCCGGTAAAGTATCAGGTGCAGTTGAAACAGCTGAAAGTTCGATAATCCTTGTTGAAGATCACCCTATATGCACCCACGCAAGCGAATAAGAGCATGCAGGCATTTTGGTTGGAATGATCTTCACAGGCTATTTATTTAAGCTTATAGCCCCCTAATGGCATTCCTGCGACTTGAACACCGAAACAATATTACGCTACTTACTCGTATAAAAACTCATACCAATGCACTGCCTTGTCCTATGTAAAGTAAGAGTCCAAGTTTACTATTCGTTTCCTCGACAGCTCTTTTAGGATGAGGTTTGTTATAAATCATTTATCCAATTCAGCATATTAGCGCAAGACTATGAAATGCATAATATATCCCAAAAAATTATTTTTGAGGCTGTTCTCTGTCAGTAAACGGTTTATTAAGAGAAAGTAGTATAAGAATAATAGTGAAAATGAAAATAATAATAATAACGCTTAGTATATACACAAGTTAAAGCTCAAATGCATGACTATTTTTTCTGCACTGAGTTCATGGCAACGGCCAAACTTTCAACGATACATCGAACAATCCTTATATCTTCGTAGTCAGGATGAGTTGTCTCCGTATGCTTTTCCAGGTCTAAGTGAATAAGGTTAAACTTTGTTTGCCGGTTTTCTAATACTACTATAAAGTTACCAGCTAGTAATAGGCCATATCTTGTGATACGCTGTATAGGGATGATGAGATAATCTTGTAAAGTAAATCGACGAGTCTCTTTTTTCAAGGCGAGTTTCTATTAACCGAGAAAAAATAAATATCTGTTATATTAAGGGCTTGTGCTGTATATATTACCTCTGCATAAAGAGCGTAAGCCTTTTTATTTAAACGCATGTCCAATGTTTTCTTGTTTGTTTTGTAATCCAATGCACATCTTAAGAAGACAACCATATACTCCACCATGCTACGTAAGATCAAACCCATATTCACATTGTTTAGACTGGTTTGGCAGTCAGGATCTGCAATATCCTCTTGACTGATATTACCGTCGGACCTTTCCATTTGATCGTTTCGTACACGAATGATGAGGGTGGAAGAAAAGCGCATAAGATCTTGTAAGTTTGAGAATGCATCGATATCAGCAGCCCTGGTTACATCGCTATTTCTTTCGACAGCCAGTTGAAGAGGGTCATAAAACATCTGTGGAGGAGCATCAGTTGATCTAGAACAGTCATGTGTATTTATAGTAAAAAAACTTACTACTTTGGTATAATTTAGTTGATTCCAGAAATTAATTTCGGTCGTATAAAATTCTCTCAGGATGAATTTTCTGGTCAGAAAGTAACGCTCAGCTTTTTCAGGCGACTTTTAAAAAAAGGGTTAATATGTTTTTGTAAATTAGTTTAATAATAATATAAAAAAAAGTACTTACTGGGTTTTCCCGCGGTAGTGATTTGGTGGTGTTTAAAGAAATTAGTAGTTGAGTTTGCCATACGTTCAATGCTTTTAGTTCTATTTTGGGGTTCACTTTGCGCAAAAGTTTACATGTCCTTGGCTTGATTGATTTGAAATCCAAGACAACATCATCTGAGTTTGGAGCCGATACAATAAAGAGGGGTTTAAAATCATCTAGACAGGGTGATATCGGCGATGGAGGAGGTATGGAAGAAGTTGATGAAGTGGATGATGAAGCGGACGGTGTAACCGTATAGCCATCAGTTGAAACTCCTCTTCGTAAAACGGGTCTTCCAAAAGAGAATAATTTAGTCTGTTTTTTAAGGATTTCGTTATCTTCGTAATTTGGACAGCTTTGACGACGCACGATTCTATCATTAAGCGAGGGTATAATTGGTGGTTCGATAATGTCAAAGTTGAAGCCAGAGCTTCTTTTACTGATGGTGGGTGTATTAGGAGTACTATTGACATCATTACCGAGGGGGGCATCATTGGATGACCACGCCAAGTTAAATAGGAGTTGTGGCGGAGGTTCAGGAGGTTCCACTAGGCCAGCTTTTAACCCACCATAGCCTGCTCGTGGTGGGGTAGATGCTTGCCTCTTCAGTGTGATACGAGGTAGTTGAAACCACTTCTTTCTGTTTGTCAACTGCTGTCGGATCAACCCTTTACTGCTGCTCTCACAATCCGCTCTAGGTAACATGATGCTTTCGTGGCCAGCACTTGCCGATCTTTTATGATTGTGTAACTTTTCTTCCGTTCCCTTGGCTTCCACATTAAACAAAAAAGACGTCGAGTATCTTTGTGTGCCTCCTGGCAACCGGTTACTACGTTTTGGCTCTTTTTTAGCTGTGTCGATCTCTAGAAGCCGAAACTTCTTTTCTGCTGCTTCCATGTTTCTTGCCTAAAAGGAGGTTGATGCCTTGTATTTATTGATATCTTTCCAGTTTCAGTTTCACTGATAAGTCACACCAAAGAAAAAAATTATAATAATAAAAAAAACCGGGAAAAAATAATTACAGGATTTGGAGTATAAAAAGATGGAAAATTGAAAAAACAAAAACAAAAACGTCAAAATCCTCAATTTGCGGGACAGTCACGGAATTCAGACACCTTTTTTCTCATTTGCAAGGTTTATTTCTCTTTATTTTCTTCATTGCCCTCAATGTCAAACATTCTCAGACGCACTCTTTTACAAACCAAGTCTCTTGTGCGTGTCAATGCACCCATCAGAACTAATGTTTGTGCTGCTATCAAACCTTCCAACTTGATGGCTAAAAGAAGTAATTTATGATTATCTAACCCATGCACCTCCCCCACATATTGACTGTCTTGTAGCATTCTTCGTTAGCGCACCAAAGTTCGACAGAATTTCTGAGGCTGAGGAATACGTCAAGACTGGCGCAGAATATATGGAAAAGGGATCTCTCGATATGGTAACTACCAAACTAGCCCCTGAAAAAAAAGTCTTTATTTTATTGACACCAATAGCTTAGGCCATGACCAGCTTCCACAAAAGTGTCCAGTCCGCACCAAGTGGTGCTGGCTATTTCAACATTGGTGTTTGCTACTTTCAAATGGGTACATATTAAAACGGAATAATGAACTTTTATAAAATTACTCATCTATCGTTTACTTAGGCAAGCATAAGGATGCTATTAAAGCATTCAACCGCTCATTAGAATACACCCCTCATTCAGCTGATGCCCATACCAACATTGCATCCTGTTACTTAATGTTAAAAGATACACAAAATGCTGTCAAACATTTAGAGCAAGCATCCAACTTTAACCCCTTGGATGGCGAAGTGCAATACAACCTTGCCTGTGTTTATGAAGCCGTTCAAAGATTAGACGATGCAAAGACTAGATTTGAAAGAGCCGCTTTATTAGGCATCGATAGAGCCGAAACTGCTTTGGAAAAGTTGAAGAAGAAGATGTAAAAAAAAAAAAAATCAAATAAATAATTTATCTTGAACCACCAATATGAACGGATCGTAATACTCTATCGTTGGCGGAAAGTGTTTAGTATCACACATTATCACACAACTAGTTTTTCTCTTTCTTACCTCGCAACATTCTCCATTTCTTTACGTCTCATTCTTTCCTTCTGACTGAGAACAGCATTAACAGGTAAAGGTGTACGCAAAAGCCTAAGATGGGTTTGAGTATAATTATTTCTGTCAAAACCACGGTGCGGCACTTACTTTTCAAATATGACAATCACATCACGTCCATTCAGTCGATTGTATTTACGATTTCTAACTTGTGGGGTCAAATATTCTTCAGGCTTATCGCAAATAATTGTCAGATCGAGCAATTGACGTAACTCCACAAAGGTGTCCATGACAGTAGGATCACCCAAATTACGCACGAAATCTTCCATAAATCTCACATCGATATCAAAGTTACTTAATGCAATTTCTGTAATATTTCGTTGATCTGGATCCAACAATAATCCCTTCATAGATTGACTGAGATGCTCCAAAGCGTCAAAATACAGCAGACTTTTGATGGTTTCTGGCAAGTTCAATAACGCCGCATTGGTGACATTTGTCAAAAATGTAACCAAATCCTGTAAATTGGGACTGGGCTGTGTTTGAATTTCTTCCGATTCCCTTTTTTGTAAATTTGCAGGAAAGTTGAGAACAATTGAAACTTTTTTTTTTTTTTGTATTTAGAACTTACCAATCGTATTCGAAAAGCTCCAAAAATTCATCAAGTTTGGAGTTGACCAATTCAAAAATACGCTTCTCTGCTTTTCTACGGGTATCATGGAAAGTAGAAGTAGCTTTCAAATGAATGTGACCAGATCGATGAAAGGACCGAGTCTCCATTAGTAACATCTCGAAATCGGGACACGTTGATTCAAAATATTCAATATTGATAATAATTTGCACGATTTGAGACAAATTAGTCGATTGTAGCTTCTTTAACAGAATCGCATTGACTTTTTGGATCAATAAGCTATCCACAGCCTATTACGAAAGTCGGTCAGGCTCACTTCCGTGTTAAATGGATTGTAGTTCTTACCTTTTTCAATATGTCATCCATTTCTCCGTGTGTCTGACTGAATCCCTCAGCAAATTGATAAAATTGGTGCACAAAGAAACTGACATCACGACAACAGGTAGGAAATACTTTAGAGAAGGGTAATCGAAGCGGGAATCCATATCGTTTGATAAATTCACGGTCAGGTCGGAATCGGGTATATTGCATGACTTCCTTTAACTCGTCATCATTTTCAACTGTCATAGGCATGCATTCATCTTCTTGCACAATCTAAATTACCAATTTCTAAGTCATTTACGTGTCTGTAAAATCCTGCTTTAGTCCCTACCTTTTCAAATACTTCACTATACTGGTTGATCAAAAGTTCTGAATATCTTTGGAAAAGAGTCAACAATGTCTCCTGTAAAGGTTTTACAGAATAATCAAATCCTTCCAACGTCTGGATAAAGATCAAGAGGGAGAATTTAATGCGCAAGAACAACTCTGGATCACTGCATCCCTTTAGACTTTCAGACACCACCAGAATAACTTTTCCTGTAACCATCTCCCATAATCCATCCACCTCTGCCTGACTTCTGAACTCGGTAGTGTTGTGTAAAATCATATGCTCAATAATAAAGAAACCCACAATATCTTGAAGTAAGGTTTCAAATGTTGTAAGGTTTCCATCTCGTAAGTTGATAGGCGTGGATAAAGCTAAATTGGCTTGTGCCTGCATGAAAAAAAAAAAGGTCAATCTCAACTAATATCTCGTTACCATGTGTGGCTGAAACCTACTCTTCTATCTTCTGAGTAGGATGTTTTGAACTCATTTCGTTTACCCAATGTTTCATATACATGAATACATCGATAAAGAGGCTCAAAATCAATATTAACTTCATCCAATATGCTAGCTGTTTACAGTTTATAAGATACATATTCGCTCGCGTTTCTCTTTTTCATAACATACTTTCCAATCCTTCATTTACCACCATTTCTATAGCGGAATTGACTTGGTGATGTTGGAGGTTTTTCAGCTTGGGGTTTTCTGTAGTCTTTGATCTCCATCTGTCTTGTCTCTCTTGCATCCGTTGCATAGCTAGATTACCGATCTCCCGAGATATCTCACGCACTCTAGTTGCCCCGCCAATATTGTTAGCTAAAAAGATGCAGACGTGCCTTATCATTCATTACCTTGCTAGCCATTCTTTTAATTCAACTGTAACAGTGCTTTTAATTGTATTTTGCATGATTGGCACATCTTGACTTAGCATTTTTGTAAAGGTGTATTCTGTGGTCTGTCCCAAACGGTCATTTTCCAATGTCTCCAATGTCTGTTTATCGAGAATTTAGTCATGCATGTACGCCTAAAATTATTTATGGATTTTTACCTTTAGTGCGGAATAATATATCTTTTTATCCAACAATTCGTTTACTTTATTGGCTGATTCCAGGACGATGAGACTGGATTGAAGTGCTTCAATAGCATCCTCCACATTTTGTTGCACTTTTCGGGCATTTGTCAACTCTCGTTTCTGCAAGGAAGTTGTTAGCGAACGATAGAAAAGTATTAGCTAATATTTACCCTTTCTGCCCATCGTGTGCCTCGAGATTGAAGAGTCTCATTCACATCAGCGAGCTTTCTTCGTAACTCAACTGAGCCTTGTCTTACTTTTAATAGTTGATCGACGGCATGAACGAATTCCTAAAAATGATGTCAATTACTTTTAAAGTAAAGCTTTGGAAGAACGCTTTACTTGATAATGAGAATTACACATGCGTTCAATTTCACCATCTTTTTTTCGAATGAGAGCATCTAAGGCTTCCAAAAAGGACGCCTGTTTTCCTGTTTCTGTAATATTTTTGATTACAGGTCCCAATTGTTCTAAACTTTCAGAGTCATCTAAAGTAGCAGAAAAGGTCAATTCCAAACCACTGGCAAATACGCTTGTGTCGTTCATGTTGGCCTTTTCCATAGACCTTGCTAGCTTTCCAAGCTCTGTATCATTGGATGTTGCAGGCATTATAAGAAAAAGAACGCCAAAAAGAAAGAGAGAGAAAAAAAGGGGTGTGAGAGGAAGGAAGAGAGAAAATATAAGTAGTCGGGAATGGAATCATTCACTTTTTGTAATGATGGTTGCACGAATCCATTGACCTTTGCTTTATTACCGTCTTAACTTAAGCTTTAATGTTGTTGTAAATTTGATAAGCACGAAATAATGATGTACATGTATGCAACAAACAACCGTTTTTTTTATTATTAATTATTATTATTATTTCAACAATTGTTTGATGTGGAACTTGCTACCGTTGCTCCTCCTTTACTTTGACACCAGCTATCGATAGACGATTTATAGATGCCTCTTCCGATTTCGTCTCTTGTCTCACAAGCTCTGCAATTCTGTCCAGAGCCATCGCAATTTATGGGAGCCCCGAATTTAAGACAGCTTGTTTGTTCGAACCCTGCTATTAGGCACTTTTGATTAACATCTTCACATAGCAATTGCATGATTTCATCACCACAAACCACAGTTATCAAAAGAATCAGGGCAAAAATAAGTTTCATTTTTTTTTTTTTTTTTTTTTTTTTTTTGGGGGATAAGGAGAAAAAATTAAAAAAGAAAAACTTGGTTGCGTCGGTTTTTTTTTTTCTTTTAAAGCTTTGGTGCCTAGATACATGTGTCACGAATGTACTTTTATGGTATATATGTATAAAATTCGATCAAAGAAAGCCTTCTTTCTTCTTTTTTAATTAAATATAAAGGAACAATGATGAAAGGAAATACTAACTATGACGAGTATGTGTGACAAAACGTGGCTAAAAAATTATTACATAAAGGTGCTTCAACTAAACTATGTTAAACAAACCAAATTATAAACACAGCAGAAAAAAAAAAACGCGTGAGAAAAACTCCTACGAAAAAAAACCCTGCTCTATATGTTCAGCAATGAAGGGAAAATATTTTTTAGCTATATCTGATCTACAAATATACCCCTCCTTCTGCTTAGATTACTATATCTGATATTTATTGTACAGCGTATATAGATAAAGCTTGTTTTTTCCGTTACCAGGCAAAATCGGGTAAACACACATGAATCGTGTAGTTTTATGAATAAATAAATAAATTAAATGGTTTATTAAAGTTAAATTTAAGCATACAACTATGAGGTGTAATTTACAGATTACAAGCACGCAATTTAGATACAGTGACTACCATACCGCCTTTGTCTGAACACCATTTATTCATTGCATCACCATATATAACGTCACCTTCCGCAGTCTTTGACTGGCAGCCACCACATCTTCTGCTGTAACCTCCTAGACAGTTAAGCAACATACCAAAGGATGGACAAGGAGTAGTTTCAAACCCATGGATCATACACTGCCCCGATTGATCATTGCCGACACAATAGTATGTCGTGGTCTCGTCTTCCTGTGCAGACACATAGGCAACAAAAGCAAAGGACATGAATATTAAAGAAGAGAATTTCATATTGATTTAGTAAAGTTTTGCAATTGCTTGATTTTTTTTTTTTTGTTCCATTCAAATGAGAATTCGATTTGCTTATATATATCCGCGATTGAACAGACAATCAAAGAATACTTATGCAAAGGTCTGTTTTTGCACTCTTTGGGCAATATATATTAATGCAAGATTATAAGTCACCGATTTTATTGTTTAATTTTATTCTTCTTGACTTTATCTGCCATTTCATTTTAAGAGGACATCGGGTAGATTATTCCGGAATTGATTCTCTTTGTTCATATATTTCACCAAAATGTATAGACAACTTTTTTTATGACTGTCAAAACGATGCGTAATTTATAGTTCAATCTCAAAATATTCATTATCTATAATAAAATTAGTTTTGTAGACGAACCATGCAATGAAAATCATAGCATAAGTAATAAATAAAAACCCTGATTTTACGATATATGAATGAAATCATATACATTTGTTGAATTACTTTCTTAGATGTAACATGTAAACCTTAAAAAAAATAAAGGCATGACAAGTGTTCCGGAATGAATGTCACTCAATAACACAATCTCAACAAAACATTGTGCCTGACAATTTTTTTTTATCTGACGATTTCCCGTTTTGGGGGTCGGGTGAAAGGATACACATATTTAAAATTAAGATCTCGACCCCAATTTTCGATTTTCCTGAAACGTTACATGATTAATTCTATACCAAATATCTATATGACTTGGGACGTTTTCCTGCTTGGAGAAGTCGTCAGAAATTATTATTTGACTATGTGACACGATCGATTGAAAAAAAAAAGGCGGTGTATGCTATGCTATTTTATGTGGTTTTTTTTTTGTTTATTTTTTCACCTTCATTCCCAAAAAGTTTAAAATAACTAATTTATCACGCACATCTTAGGTGTAAAAAAAAAAAATTAACTTATGAATATCAACACATACTAGAGCATGTTTCTCAAAATTTAACAGCTGAAAAGTGGATTTCTCGTGTAATCGGAGTGACGGAGCAGCCCCTCAGTTGATTTAATTTAAATACACACACAAAACATTGCCAACAAATAACTAATATGCATCTAGTTATTCTTGTTTTTCTATCAAAATTGACAGCTCTTGCGAGATCTGATTGTTTCAGTGATAAACAAAAATTATTTGAAAATATTATCTGGCCAATCAAGATCATTCCAACTATCTCAGCATCGTTCTATCTTTAGTGTCTCATACTACAGATCTGTTTATTGATCACTTTCTGGTCTCATTGCAAGCCTTACTTACTTCATAACACACCTCCAGAAGAGTGCTTGATATTCCATCTTTCATGATAAGAGTGAGGTTAGCTCTTCTATCTCCGCTGAATGTGTTACATACCTTTCAGCCTTTGAGATGATATTTTATGCTTTGCTGGTTTGAAATGCCACTCGAATTATAGTTTTTTTTTTGGGTCGCTTACTTTGTGATCCAGTGTTACAGAATACATCGCAATAGTTGATGCTTTCAATATGTAATGAACCGAGTTTGCTCGGGCTAGCCGGTCCTACCTTATTTTTTTAACAGTCAGATACAAGCGATAGTCGTAAGATTTTTTGCCAACATCCGAGTGCAATAGTCTTGTACGCTACGTATTAGATATTCCGTTTAAGACGTCTGTCTCAAGAAAGATGTGTCGGATTGGAATTCAAATAACTAGCCAATTGGACTTCAAAAAGTGACCAACGTTTATAAGATCGTGTCTAGATGAATAAGGACGCACTGTACGTTCTTTTGGTTATTGAAAAAAAAATCAAATATTCCATGTGCTAGTACAGTGGTACAACTACAGCACGATATAGTCGAGACTGCTTCGCACAAATTGTCTGATTGAGCTTAGAGAAACATATGTCATTGGATAAATATTGTTGTACTCCGACAGGACTCCTTGCCATACGTCTTTTATAGACGAATCAATTCCTTTCTGCTATTATGAGTTAGTGCCCTCCCAGCTTGTTTTTTTTTCAGATATATATATAACATCATATGTTTTTCTATCTCCCTTCATCATTTCCCGTCTTTCTCCCCGTTAAAATATACGATGCATACCTTTGGAAAAAGCATTGATTTTAAAATTGACGTTCACTCCAACGAAATTTTACTGTTAGGGCAACCGGACGAGGCTGCTGGTAAAATGCTTCAAGGCTCACTCATATTAAACTTGTCCGAGGCGATTAAAGTTAGAGCTGTCCATTTATCGTTTATAGGAAAAATGAAAGTGTCCTGGTCAGAAGGTACGAATAAAAGTTATTCTCGAAAATTTAATTTGCACACTCTAATACTTTACGATATAGGCGTTGGACATCACCAGCATTACCATAAGCAAGAACGTACCATATTGTCTCATGAGTGGGATTTTGTTAAGCCTCAACCTCATTCCGATCTTAATCGTTCAAATGCCACACACAATACGCCTAAAAAGACTTCCGTATTGAATGCCGGACTCCATAAATGGGACTTTGAATTATTGATTCCTGGTGACCTACCACAGACTTTGGATTCCGACATTGGTAGCGTTAGTTATCGACTCAAGGCCACCATTGAACGATCAACATTTATCCAGAACAGCGTCAAAAAGAAGAGTATTCGAATTATCCGTTGTATTTTACCTTCTGAATTCGAACTTGTGCAATCCCTAGAGATTCACAATACTTGGGCTCAAAAAATGGTCTATGATATCAGCGTTCCATCAAAACTATTTTCGTTTGGCGACACGATACCCATCTCCTTTAAAATCCTGCCAATCGCTTCCCATTTGAGAATACATGCCATCATGGCATCCATAAAGGAATATTGTACATATACCGCCAACGAGCACACAAAAACAGACACCCGTATCGTACGTTTGATCAGACTGGATAATCCTTTCGCCGAAGCTATATCCACGGCTTCTTCTCCCCCAACCTGGAATCGAGTGCTAGATTTACCGGTGCCTTCAAAGTCACCCATTATATTTGCAGATGCTGACAGTGAAATGATTCGTATTCGACATCGGCTAAAGTTTGTTATCTCACTTGTAAATGCCGACGGTCATATATCTGAACTCAGGTGTGCTGTCCAAGTTAATATTATTGAGTCATTTGCCATAACTGAAGAACTGACAGCTTTACCCGCTTATGACGAAATGTGGAGATCCGTGCCCTACCATCCTCAAGTAGTAGAGACATTAAGAACCCGTTCCTCTATATCAGGAGTGGCCGCTGGTGAACCTGTTTTAGGTACTTCCCCACCCCCAGCGCGTGAATTACGTGATTCAAGACAACCTGTTACCATCAGTGGCTGGTCACGATTTTTATCCATATCGTCCTCTGCTACACCCATTACAAATGGTCTTAACGAACAAGATGGAATAACTTCATCCGAAAGAACAGTCATATCACAGCCAATGACCATACCTGACTCAAATAGTAGTAGTAGACACCATTCTAGACGTCCTTCTATGGAAGATGATACAGGTGTCTCCACAACCAATAGTTCTCTGTCTGAACATCCCAGTCTCTGGAATGGGATTGATTTGCTGAAAGTGCCATCATACCGCAGTGTTTCCAATATAGATCCAAACATGTTATCGGCTTCTTTACCGCCAGCATATGATACTCTCATAAATTCACCAAGATGGTGATTAAATGCCCGTATCATCTAACCATGTAAATTATCATAAACATATACATATATTTTTTTTTCGTATTCACATCCCCAATAAAATACCAATTTCTTACATACCTGTGCTTTGTAATCTTGTCAAAATGTTTAAAGTTTTTTTTCTGATAATAGGACACGGTTGTTTCTAAACTAGTCAGACATCACATGTTATATAATTACTTGATATTAAAAGACTCCTTTTTTCTTAATTGTTTCCTGACATAATGACCCAGTATTACTCAATTAAGATTCAGTTCAGGAGAACAGGAACGAAGATGATTCCGGGATTGAGTAGGGATATATATATATATTCAGTTATGTATGTCAGTTGAGATTAGTATGGGTTGATTTAATCTTTAAAGCTTGGAAAATAAGAAAGTTTGACCTTGTTCCTGATGGTAACCAAGCGTTTTCTTTGAAGTATGCTACAAACATACATTAGTTGCGCCAAGAACTGTGATATCATCTTATACTTTGCAACTAATACTTCTACCATTATTACTACTGATGCTGCTATCAGCAATGCAAAATTACAAGATAAATGTGCATTAGAGGAGCCCGAGTAGGTACAAGCAGTCGTACTATCGATACACTAGTCAATCTGTGAGATTTGTAATTTATACTTTAATATACCCCCGCACCGGATAAACGTGCCAAAAGTAGGATAAACTAGACCGAAGATTCCAAACTTAAGACGAGCAAGAAACTACCGGTGCAACTTTAATCACATGCATATAGAACAAATGTGGGCTCGATAGATGGCACAGTTCATTGTGAAGTTTAGGCTAGTTTGTGGCCACTTTTGGGTCCAATCGAATTTTGGCCTCTCATTATAACGTTCCACAGGCTGAAGCTGGGCCTGTTTTATAGAATTATTAGACTTTGAAATTTATCAGTATTTCTGATTATGATGAGGCTCACAAAAATCTACGATTAAAGGATCTATGCACTATTGGGGACATAGTTCAAGATAATTAATTGTGGTCATAACTAGACTCATATGAAGTCTGAATTTCAATGTAGTATTTTTTTTTTCTAAAATGTGTCATGATCTTGGTAACGGGTAATTTTCTTTCTAGGATGGCTTTTATAGAAGCTTGTTTGAGTGGTGAAAGTAAGTGACGCTAGATGGTACAGTTGACTGCTTAAAGGACAGACAATCACTTCAATTGTTTTTTATTATGATGACAATAAATTGCGACAAATGATAGTAGTATGGGCGGGGAATACAATTTAATGAATGTATTACATGAATTATGAAGGTGGCATTGGACATTGAAAATATGAAAGAGGACTAAATGTAGAAACCGCATGCCAGGATATACCAGCAATATAATATACAATTCTAAACTCGATATCTAATGTTTGCTTCGGATTAGATATACCTTGGTCTCTATTAATGACGGTACAAGAGTATCTCAGGTTGACCAATGTTGGATTATCAGTTTGTCGAGTGAAATTGATATTGATATCAATAGGTATAATTTGGTCAATTGTTCTTGGAGTTAGCATGAGGTGATTTGAGTTCCCAGAACCAAATACTTCGCCAGTGGAACCATCCAATACTTGGACGGCGAAATTATTTATATTTGTCGGTATCCAATTATCACGATTATTCACAGTGAAATTTACAGTCCAGACAGCCTCCATGGAGGTTTCGGTATATTTACCACCTGATTTTAATCCAGCATCCAAAAATGTTAATGTAGGAGTCCTCGGCCAGACAAAATACCATATTAAAATTGTAATTCCCAATAAGCCGAATACAGTAAAGACAAGCTTTTTACCACTGATACCCAGCCGAACCCACCAACTCTTTTTGATGGGTGGAGGTATAATTTGGTCTGGTTTGATCTCTGACTTCATATCCTCGTCGTAGTAATCGTCATTGATTGTGTCCATCACAATATTATCTTGCAAGATTGATCCAACTGGACCACGACCTGTATTGCGATTTGGTGCATTAAAACTTGGTAAGCTGTCTTCTTCTTGTAGATGAATTGATTCGGCAGGACCATAAGGGTCTCTTTTATGATTTGAGTAAGGTAAGTAAGAATTAGCTCTTTTTCCGCCGGCGACGGGATCATTATTATTATTGTTGTTATTTAATTGTTGCTGGTGTTGCTGCTGAGTTCTCTTCTTTTTCTTTGTTTTTTGTTCAAGTCTTGGCGCATATGGGTCTTGTTGATAATAATCATTATTATATATATCAGCATTAGGCGCTGTTGATAAACGAGTGGTGCTGCTTTCTGAGGCTGACCTCGAGTGAAACTGTTCTGAACCTAAGCTTGGAGATTCATAATAACCATCTTGTAAAAAGGAATGAGTGACTTTTTTTTTCCCATTTAAAAAAAATATATATAATTTTATTTTACCTGGACTAGGAGGTTTTCGAACAGCTCTATAAGGGTCTGGTTTATAATGATGACGAGAATCTTGCTGCATTGAGTGTTTAAAAAAAGTATTTAGAAGGGGAAAAAAAAGGTTTTACTGTGCTTCCAGTCTCAATTGGTCACTATTTTAGAAATTTGGGGCTTGTGTGACATACCTGGGGGAGAAGGGGGAAGGAGAAAATAAGAATGTTGAATTAAAATTTAATTGTTTAATATAATGAATGTGAACATAATAGTGGCCAATTTTTCATAGTATAAAGAAAGGAGACAAAAACCGTTTACTGTTAAGATAGCATTTAATGTAGATATTATAAAACATGTGAAAAATAAATGCAGCATACAGTCGACGTAAGGCTTAACTAGATAAAATGGGATTTTGACATGGTAAAGAAGATTCGTTTACGCATGTCCTTCTATTTCTTTCTCCAGAATATTCATGCTTACAAGTCTGGCAGATATTTATTCTTTCAGGTGAGTTAAAAGTTCGTTCAGGAGACATGGTTTGGTGTGCGCGGGTGGGATACTTCTATTTTAAAAAGTCACTTAGTAGTCAGAGGGATCGACAATTGTTAACACCATCAAATGACAAGAGTAATATCTATTTCTCGGAATCATGCCGTCCTATTACATTGTATCGATTAATGAATAGGCTATATTTGTTTACTTGTCGCTTCTAGGAGCTATTCGCTTAGATTCCACTGAGGATAAGCGGAGGTCGTTCTTCTTTGGCCAGCTAGTAAAAGAAAGTGAATAATTCTTTAGAAAGTTTTATTTATTGTTTTTCGATCCACGCAATCTTTTCTGTTTTTGAGTGGTCACAAAGCCTATATGCGTGGTTTTGTTAATATCCGAGATCAAAATTGTAATAGAAAAGTAACTTACAACAATCCCATTCAGAAACTAGGAGACCGACTTGAAATCTTTCAGCTGTAATATCGCAAAGATCGGGAAGAAAAAAGTGTGTAAACTCGATTTGTAATCTAGCCATAACAATCTTCAAAAAAAAAAGAAGGGTCCTGAGATTTTTTTCATGCAATTGTCAATTATTTTCGTATGTGCAAATACCAAGACAAATCTCGTTTTTCATCTTGGTCCTCCGTCGACAATGCATGTTTATGTCTTGTAGAGTCACAACTCTAGTTTCCTTTAAATAAATGTATGTTACTTGAGAATAGGGTATTAATTGGCTCTTGACTTGCACAATCTCCATAGTAATTGATGAATGGAAGCCCATTAGCCGTTGTCAACAGCATTCAAACCCCGCCTCAATGAAAAAGAGAAACATTTTTCATGCATTTGGGTTGGAGTAAAAATCAGCCAATAGAATTGCTTATATACTTTGCATTTTCATTAAATTATATAAAAAAGGGGGGTTTCTGAGGCCGCTACCCGAAGTAATGGCCAGCGTTTGGGAACGAAAGCACCCGAATATATCCCGCACCGGACTCAGTACTGCCGTCCGCCTTTTCCAAACCCCAAAAAAACCTTTTTTTTTTTAGCTTCCATCAGTTTCGACAGTGACATTGGGCAGCAAACACGCGATCATGAAATTTTTTTGCATGAATCAATACTAGTCAATAAAACATATAACATCGTATGACAAGAGCAAATGTTGATGTGCGGAATTATAATGGACTGTTCCGGCCCAGTAACGCCATGTTTACCTAAACCAGCAGAATTATTTTTAGTAGACTGCAGCACATTTTGATAGTTATATTGTCGTAGTAGAACGACATTTCATTTTATCAATGTTAGCTGAATATTTCAGCACAACCGAATATACACTCATATTGACGAATGTTAAAGGGAAGGATAAAACAGTTCATTGAAGTCAGATATAGTGTCACTGTTTTGGTCTGAGGATAGTTATAAAAATTACTTTTATAATTATGTAACATCTTGTGTCATAAAAATTAGTCAAATCGGGCCTTCCGTTTAGAGTCTTAATCTAAACATCAAACCCGTAAGATTATTTAGATGTCTGATGTTGGGGGTATTTTATTAAATAACTTGAGAGATATCCAGCGAAATATCTAAATGCTTATACAGGTAGAAGGTTTCCGATAGATTCCCCATCTTCTAAGAGAGGTGCTATTTACGCCAGTATACCTTTTTCCTTATCTGAACAAAAATATATTGGAAGATGATAGCATGGATGCAAAAGTGTGCTGCGCACTCGATCGATGTAAATATAGGCCTTGAATTAGTTTCAAACACTTGAAAAAATTATTTATCATGACGGGCTTAAGGAATCATATGCAAAATTGTTTAATCTTGCCGATCTTTTTTTTTTTTAATCCGTTGCACAAAAAGAACATCTCCCATGAAAAGCAAAAATTCAATGCTCATTTTCTCGACATCCAATGAAGAAAGTAACCATGATATGCACACGGATGAGATGAGAATTTTATGGATTATTCAAAGGATAACACATATGTTCAAAAAGTAGTGAAAAAAAAAATCAAGTTTGTAAAAGTAGCCTAGACAAAATCAACAAAATAAACAAAAAAAAATTTTTTGGTATAAAAGGAAGACTGCTGCGAAAAAAACGCTCTTTATCTTTTTATTCTTTTTTAAACATTAGAACAGAGAAGTTAGCATGGCTCAGCACAAGAATGACACTCTCGACTCTGTTCGTTTTCCGTTAAATCTATCCACTTCATTACAGATCGGGCAGTGTTCCAAAGGCCGTAGTAATCCCTAAAAAGATTACATTGAGGAGTCTGCTGGTTGTCAAAGTCGCTAGGCAATGGCCTTGGTCGTTGTCTGTATCGCTTCATTCGGATTTCAGTACAACAATCTGACTGGGGCTTGTCGCCTTTTGTTCCAGGAACTTCTTACTAAAACTAGTGCCACACCCGTTGCTTGGTGGAGGGTGAATATAGGGCGTGTTACTAGACGGTGGGATGGTCGTAGCCGTTTGAAGCCAGTCGATACGTTCTTGGTCATTGGAATTGGTGTGGGTTGTTATTTTTGGTCGGGATCTGATGACAGTAGGAAGTTTAGTACCCGAATGCATCTTGTAAGTGCTTTGCCTTGTTTACGTCTACGCTAGAGATATTGCATTCTATAGGCAGCCATAGATTGGCATCCTGTTGGACAGTTACCTCATCTACACGGAATGTTAACCTTAAAGCCAATACTCGTCCAGGTGCGGTTGCTACGATTCTACTGCCAGGGTAAAAAGCACCACCCCAACATGGTGTAGGGGGTATTTGGTCCTGGTGATTCTTATGTTTGCGCATTGTGGGTAGGTGGCATGTAGAATTATCAGGTGCTGTAATGAAGATGGTTTATCGGAATTTACTTTTTGGGCCAGGATGTGCTTCCACCTTCTCGTGGTCTGGCCTGTTAACCAGATATTTTATGCTGGGAACTAGGAGAAGCACTTATTAGTATAGTTTATAGATTATCATTATCATTTATAAAAATAAAAAGTTTTTTTTTCTTTGATCATTATATTTTTTTTTTTTTTGCTCATCATAAATTTTAAAAGCCTTCAGTATAAGATGAAATGCGGAGAGCTTAAAAAAGTTCTTAGGCAAAGGATGGGATAAATCAACCTATTTAGGCTGTAATAAGATGCTTTTACCCTTATATAATAGACAGACATCTTTTTGGCACCAGTGTTTTTTTTTCTTTCGTTAATGTCAAGTAATCTTGTATTAAAAAAGGAGCATTCACGGCCACCAAGAAAAGTTTAATGCTAATGGAGCTCAATAACGTGAATGATTGTGCTAAAAGTTGGACTGTCAACTTTTTTAAAGCCAAGAACGTAATCAACTCAAGTAACCCTCGGGAGTGGTGAGCTATATTAGGGAGATTATACCAATACGAAGCACATACAAAGAATGAATACGAACAGATATCATAGCCAAAGATCTTTATAGGTAATATCAGGTGTAATCACCGAGGATGATCACAATGTACTGTTACGAAATTATTGTAGGTCGGTCTTTTGCACTGACCTTGACATATAGCGTTATAGAAGCATTTTGTGCATGATGATTGTCTATCAACGTCTCAATACTAGCATGTACCAATGGTAAAGCATATTTTATGAAAAAAAAAAAGCTAAACTAACCTATAAAGTTTAGAAAAAGTCAAAATGATGTGGCACGTTAATGGACTTAAACTTTTCTTTTAAGCCTATATGTACAGACTTCGCCAAAAAAAAAAAAAAAAAAAAAAAAAAAAACAATTGCTCAGACATAAGCGTATTGATATTTTATTGTTGATTGCCTTTTGTGTATGATAAGTCTTAGATTGGGAAAAGAGAGAATTACATGTATTGACACGCTAGTTTACCACATAATATGTATAAAATGGGATTTATTTTTATCAAATATTTGGTCCTACATTACACAAAAGTCTTTCTGGCAGAGAAAAAGATTCTTTTTTTTTAGGCTTGATAGAATTTCGTGTTTTTCTTTTCATTCTACCATATACAATGTCTGACGATCAAGGAACAACTGACAGTAAAGAACCAAGAACCTAATTACAATACCTTCATGTCCTAGACTTATAAACTTAATTTTCCTTTCTCCCTTTACTTTCAAATCAAAAGACGATCTCATTTTAGCAGCTTGTCGAAATGACCAAGACGAAATGTTGGAAGATGTTCTCAAGGAAGGAGATATAGATATTAATTATGCTGACGCTTTAGGTGACACAGCTCTTCATTATGCGTAATATATATATACATCACTATTTTTTATTGAATATACATGCTAAAAGCTATATAGTGCTCGATTTGGCTCTTTGACGTGCTTGGAAATTTTGGTTGATATTCCCGGAATTAATGTCAACTTGCGAAATAACCAAGGAGACACACCGCTACATTTAGCTGTGAGATATGAGGATGATCCCGAAGTTGCTATTAGCATGGTGGACATTCTTTTAGATTCAGGTGCTGATCCACGGTAAAAAAAAATGAAAGAAACTTTACAAAAATGCGTTGCATTAACTATTTTCTGTGCAGCATTCAAAACAAAGCAAAATCCACTGTGGGGGATTATGTGGTCGGTAGGAATGATGATATGAGAGCTTTAATAGATCAAGCATTAGCAGGATATGAGATGGTACGTTTGTGAAAAAAAAATGTTTATTATATTCGCCTAAACGTTTATTTTTAGGAGGATAGCGACGAGGAATGATGATACAAAGGATGAAGAAGGGGGTGGGGGGATATTATTTAAGAACAACGGCTGCATTTCTACTTGCTAAATATGCTTGAACATTGGGTACACCTAATGTGCTAATAAATTGATAAATTTCTGCATTGTGATATCGTAAACCTGTCTTTGGATCGGTGTATTTAGCATCTAATCCTGTAATATCGCAATACTTCTTTTGAGGCAAAATTGACGGTGCACATTCAATATTTTCATCTATTTGTTTTCGTCATTAATAATTATTGTTTTACGCAACAACTAGAAGGTCTTACAAGTGGGGATATCTAAAGCGAGTTGTTGATCTCTCTCCATGGTAAGAATTTGCTTTAAATTCTTATTTTTTTTTACAGTTTTATATTTGGGATTCTTGAATGGTCTTCTCGTCGTTAATAAATTGAGAGGTCCATCATAATCCTCTTCACTTTCAGCTCCAGCATACTAAATGACTCGAAGGTTTTAAAAAAAAAAGAATTTACTAAACGCAAAGGTAATCTGGTTATACCTTTTTTCCGAAATATGTCTTTTTTGGTGTCTTGACCCTATTATATGAATGATTTAGAAGAAGAAGAGTAGTAGTGGAAATGGCAATGCTTACATTGTATGCACTTCGATATCTCACGTATAATATGATAAAAAAAATCATGAAGGTTTTCCCTTTTGGTGAGTTCAAATCGGTATACCAGTCACGACGCTGACGTACATTTCCTGTAGGACGCGCAGGCTTTTTTTAAATGTGCAACGCCCTTTCATTTTCTTTTTTCACCTTTTAAAGCAAAACTAAGAAATATTTGAAAATGGTACACTTAAAATAATGAATTGAGTGTATTGACTTTTGATACTGATATAAATGTATCGTATAGGGAAATTCTCAATCCGGTATGCCAAGAGGCAACGATAAGAAAGACAAGGTAAAGAGTACAGGAGAATAAAGCAAGAAAGTATATACTAAATAATTTGTGTTTTAAAAAATAGGATAAAGATAAGAAGAAGAAGTGGGAACCTCCTGTACCCACTCGTGTCGGTAAGAAGAAGAAGAGAGGACCCGATACAACTGCCAAGTTACCTCAAGGTAAAGAAAGATAAAATAAAAACACGACATTTAGCATATAAAATACTTAAATGTTGATTAGTCTACCCCACCACACGTTGTCGTCTCAAGATGCTCAAGATGGAGCGTATTAAGGATTACTTGTTACTTGAAGAAGAATTCGTACAGAACCAAGAAAGACTTAAGCCTCAAGAGGAAAGAGATCAAGAAGAGAGAACTAGAGTGGATGACCTTCGTGGTTCTCCCATGACAGTTGGTTCATTAGAAGAAATCATTGACGATGATCACGTTATTGTTTCTTCAGCTACTGGACCAGAATACTACGTCTCTGTAATGAGTTTTGTTGATAAAGACTTGTTAGAACCTGGCTGTAGTGTGTTATTACATCACAAGACAATGTCTGTTGTTGGTGTTCTCGGTGACGATACAGATCCTATGGTGAGTGTCATGAAGTTAGAAAAGGCTCCTACTGAGTCTTATGCTGACATTGGTGGTTTGGAAAAACAAGTACAAGAAATTAAAGAAGCTGTCGAATTGCCTCTTACACATCCTGAACTTTATGAGGAGATGGGTATTAAACCACCAAAGGGTGTTATTCTCTATGGTATTCCAGGTACCGGTAAAACCCTTTTAGCAAAGGCTGTTGCCAATCAAACAAGTGCTACTTTCTTGCGTATTGTTGGTTCCGAATTGATTCAAAAATATTTGGGTGATGGTCCTAAACTTGTTCGTGAATTATTCCGTGTTGCTGAAGAAAATGCCCCCTCTATTGTTTTCATTGATGAAATTGATGCTATCGGTACAAAACGTTATGATTCCACCTCTGGTGGTGAACGTGAAATCCAACGTACCATGTTGGAATTATTGAATCAATTGGATGGTTTCGATTCAAGAGGCGATGTTAAGGTCATTATGGCTACCAATAAAATCGATAGTTTGGATCCTGCATTGATTCGTCCTGGTCGTATTGATCGTAAGATCGAATTCCCTCTTCCCGACGTCAAGACTAAGCGTAGAATCTTTAATATCCACACCTCAAGGATGACATTATCTGACGATGTCGATTTAGAAGAATTTGTCATGTCAAAGGATGATTTATCGGGTGCTGATATCAAGGTAAAACTAACAAACTTGTGCAATTATTCATAACTTATTAACCATTATTATCTTATTCAGGCTATTTGTACAGAGTCAGGTTTGATGGCATTGCGTGAACGTCGTATGAAGGTTGTTGCAGATGATTTCCGTAAGGCTAGAGAGAAGGTCTTGTATAGAAAGAGTGAAGGAACCCCTGAAGGTCTTTATCTTTAAATATACTATAATAAAAACTATTACTTTTTTTTTCACATATATATTTTATTCTTCTGGCTGGAACACTTGACAAGTGTTTTTCCAAATGGTTTGTGATAACTCTAAAGGATCTATATTTCTAACTGAAGCCACCACATGTAATACGAGACCCATCGTACAAGGCTCATTTCTACTCTTCACCATACACCCCATTTCAAACTTTTCCTTCTTCTTACTAGGAGGCGAATATAAGGCCATTTCTGCTGCAGTGACATTTTTAAGATGAGCAAACGATGCGTGGGTAGGACGAATATCACACCATGGTGCATCCGTTTCGATCATGAGCTTATCTTCAGGGATTTCTTTCACAACTTGCAAATTTTCTTCTGTCTTGAGGGAGCATCCATTGACACCGATATGTAAGTCCAATTCCACCAATTTCTTCATTTCTTCCAAACTGCCTGTAAAAGAGTGGACAACACCATACTTGAATTTGTGTCGGTTAGCTTTTACCAACTCATAGAAGTCGTCACCTGTGTTACGATTATGAAGAAACATTGGTAGTTTCGTATTTTCTGCCAAGTCGAATTGCATTTGAAAATATTTTTGTTGTGTTTCTTTAGGGCAGAAATGTAAACGATCGTAATCAAGACCGCATTCACCAATAGCTACCACTACTTTGGAAGAGGTGGCAAGCTTTAATAACTCGTCGTAATAAGCTTGGGGTCCATCCTTATATTCTTCGAATTCAGTACAACGAGTTGGGTGACAACCTACTGTTGAGTACAAGAATCCCTTTGCTAAAAGAATGAATGAGTTTTGTTTCTAATGGTGAAGCTAGTCTCTTTTTTACCGTCATTGTTACTTTCGATGGCCTCAATCGCTTCCCTAGAGTCTTCTAGGTTTGTGCCTGTAATAAATATTTTTTCAACGCCTGCATCGCGTGCACGCTTTAAAACCAAGGGGAGGTCGTCTAATTGAATTCGTTTTAGAGACGTTACATGATTGCAAATGTTTGGCCTTATTTACCTGCGTGAGATTGCTTTCCACGATATAAACCCCTGAACATGGGATCCGTCATATTTGCACCAATATCTAGAAGGATATAAGTGGATATTTCTTAAGTGTCTACTCTGGTATATTATTACCAATAAATCGCATCATTCTTTGCATAAATGTGAGGAAAAGAAGGTGAGCCGAAGGCTTGTGGGGTGGACCAACACCCTATTTTGATCGTGTTCAAACTCCTCAATTTTCGCTGAAACAAAATTAAGAAAAAACCCTAATAACCCAAAGACAAGAAATAATTCAAAAAAACCAAAACCAAATTATAAACCAACAAAACCAAAAACATATAGAAAATACAAAAGACACCGAAACAATAACAATTAGAATACCTGCAAAAGAAACCGAAAAAATAACAATTAGAATACCTACAAAAAACTTGAAAAGGGCTTACCCAACTTACTCTCAACAAACCTAAAAGAATCAAGGCTGACTTCCAACCTATGTTAGATTCAACAATAAAACAAATCGAAAGTTTCCATACGATACTTAACAAAATGAAAAAAAAATGGACGACGAGTCAAAAACACTTTGTCCTATTTGCTCAGACAAATTTTGCTCAATTGAAACTTTATATAACAATCGATACACAGAGCGCTGTTGTGTTTTAAGGTAAAGTTAAATTATAAAAAGACTATAGGAGTAGTTTGAGACTGTTTATAAGATGTCTTTATTAATAAATGAAATATACGAGTATTTATATAAAAGACTGTCTGCTGTGTTCATATCTCTAGTGCTATCTTGAAGTTATCATTGATTAACCAAAAATGTACACAATTATTACATAGTCACTAATTTAGTCTTGCTCTAATAAATGTTAAGTCTTCTTAACTCTCTTTGCTTTAATCTAAATTTTAAGTATTTCCCGGACGTACTAAATTAGACTTGTGATGTAATATCCTTATAGTCCTTACTATGGCATTTATTGTTAAGCTTATATCACAAATGGTATCAGCATGGATAAACCTTTGTTAGCTCTAATATGGCTATAGCCTTGCTAGGTCACCACAGCGATTTTTTATGTGTCCATAGAAATAAACTCATGGCTTTAGATATAAAATGTAATTCTCCCCCACTTTCACTTGAGCCTGTCCCCTTTATGACTTAAGCGTAGATCTGTTATAATGTAAGCGTGGACCCTTTATGAAATATTAAAGTTGGATTCTGCTTTGTTATGACTTAAACGTGGACCAGTTATAAAAACGATAAAATTGCGTCTAGCTTCGTTATTGTAAAGGAAGATGAAAGAAAGGTCCCAACTATATTGAGCACTTACTGATCTGATGATCGTAATCGCACAATTGGGAGCGGAAGTATTTAAGGGGCTGTGACACTGTAATATTTCATTGTTCTGCTTATATCCCCTGTACGTATAATCCAATTGGGAGAACACTATGTGTACAGAGATCGACTTAAAATCTGCTTCCAACGCATGCGATCACAAATAATGTGTCATTAAAAGCTAAAAAACTACAGCGTATAACAAGTGCAACGAATATAAGACTTAAATACAAAATTAACAGTTACATACCAGGAGTAATATTTCTTTGTCAAATATTGTAAGCCCATAGATGTTTTATTGCAAAGAATTATAAAATTTACATCAAAGTTTTCTTTTGCCCCATGCCAACAGGGATTAAAAAAAAATTTTGTTCACGAGTTTTTAATCAGCTTAAGCTTAACGTAGGTTAAAAACATTTTTGTCAGTCTACCAATCTACTATAATGGCCAACTTAAAAAAAAACCTTGCATCTAATTAAAATTGATTTTTTCAGATCAAAGACAACCACTATTACCTATCCGAAATAATAGTAATAGTTCCGGACATGTTGTATAAAATGCACGTTCTGGGCGAGTCCTTTTGTGTTCGTCATTATCTTCCTTAATTGGGGATATTCATCAGGTCTCTAGATCGTCTGCTGTATATGGTAATGGCAAAATCACAGCTTGTGTTTCATTAAAAGTGTTTATAAATAAATCATTGGCTTTGAAAGGGGTTATCGAGATATCAGGGAAACCCGCCACCAGATTCAGAATAAGGGGAATGATTGCAGCGATGTTTTTGTTGTAATGGGTAGATTTTTAATACCTACAGAAATCTCCGTTTCCAATTTTTATTTAAGGCATACTCATGACATTGTGTTTGTTGATCGTTAATCATTTGCTCAGCAATTTTCAATAGTTTATGTGCCTACAGACAGGATAACGTGATGATTATAAATTTGGGAATTTTTCTTCAGTTTCAAAAATAAAAATAAAAAAAAAAGGAAGACGGAAAGGTTTAGGTTAGAATACTAATATAGAAACCCACGTTTTTCTCTCGAAGACACCATCATTATAAGTGGGGAAGAACATGTATTGGAGAGATGTAGCTGCATGACATTTTGTACTCCGTATAGGATTTGGTCTAGTCCATAGGATATGACATCCATGTTCTCTCCGCAGAGTATTTGTATTACCTTGATCCCGGAAGAGAACATATAAATGAGATATCCTGGCCAATGACTGTCGGGAGCGGTTTTCTTTACCCACACATCGGAATTGTCAGGTAACACTGAAATGCATAGGTTTTGACACGACATCCTTAATGAGGAAATACTTTAACTCCTCAATTTGTATAAAGCGTTTGTTCCCATAACAAAAAAAGAAAAATTGCTGGTACACGTATGTCTTTCTATTTTTAAAACATGGCATTCTACGGCTTTCAATTAAAAGTGGCAATATGTCATTTTTCTTCTGCGCCATTAAGAGTGGTACCAGATGTAAAAAATAATAATAATCGTATCATTTACTAATTGTTTTGGTTCTCAAGTTCAGTATGAATAACAAAAAATTAAAAAAAGAAAAAATGGGCACAGCTCTTATAATTGATGTGCACTTAACATAATGACTCCTTCTTCACATAATGTTTGTACCTTTTTTTGGTAAATTGTTTTTTCTGTATATAGGTATAAACAGGTTATGACCATGTACGACGCTCCTGAAAAAAAGAATGAAAAAAATTGATCCTCATGTAAAAAAGTCATCGTTCAGAATTTCTAATCTTGATACCATAAGTCGATAGACAAAATTCCCATATTTATAAATAGTTGTTCCTCATTTTTAATATTACACAAAGAGTTTCTTTTTTTTTTGGTCTGATCCGCAAAATGGGCCAAGCAACTGTTTTTTTCTTTGTAATAAACAGCTTGCATTTCCTTCTTTCAACTTACAATGTATAACCTTTGTCTACATCGGACGGTTATTCACAACCTCCAATGGAAGCATTAGTCATGTAAAAGACTTGGGTATAGACTTATGAGATTGTGGTTGATTTGTATGTCTCTTATTTCAAAGCGAAAAAAAGATTTTCATATCACTGTCAAGTGTACGACCTACAATTAAAGTTTTTGAAACGATCGTAGTTTTGTTTGTTTGCATCTCCGAATGTCGTGTAACAGCGTAATGGTATAGACATTCAAGCACCTTTTCAAGTCTCCTCCCTTATATTTTTCTGAAAAAATAATAATCATTGTTTACTCTCTTTATTCTTATTCTTATTTTTTGAAAACACAATGATGTCGTGCTTTAAGGTTGAAGATATCGAAACTGGAAATGAAGACATTCTTGAAAATATTGAAACTGATTTCAACGGCGGAGGTAATGAAAAGAAATGTATGGTAGATCCTGTCTTTCATGAGGACACGCGATCCGAAGTGATTCTGCTTGATATTTCTACCAATAGAGAATGGTTGGCCTACATGACTTATCAAAAATACGATGACAACGGAACCACCCTGTATGCTAAGAACTCCAACAATCAGATCAGAACCTTCCTGACAAGACGTAAATTTGATGAAGTCGTCATTAAACAAGCCTCCGACGATGATACATTAACAACAGATCCAGAGGAGGATGCTCATGTCAGTATTGATATTACTCATCTATTGAAAGACCCTGGGCCAAATCATTGCAGATTCCTGTCCATCTCTCCTGATGGCAAATACGTGGTCTTGTCGTTTTATGAAAGAAATCCCAAAGACAATGCCGGTTTTTGGCCACCTCAAAACAAGGGTTGCCTTATTTTTAAAGTTTACGATAACGGGATATTCTTTCTGCATGCTGAAATGTATTGTGACGGTCGTGCTGTGTTTATCGGTGAAGATGATGACTATTCGCTTGTGCTAATAAATACACAGGCTGTCGAGGTGTATGCTGCATTTCCTGATATCACTGAAAGTAGTCATGTACTTGATTTATCCCAATTCCTGTTATCAATACAGCAACAAGAAGAGCTCTACACGGACGATCTGTATATTCAAAATTCATTATGGGTTGATACACAATCAGTTGAAGATAATTCAGATATAAACAGAATCATGTCGCTTTCTAGACATATTCAACACAATATGATTATTACGCATTTTACCGGTGGTCTTGCTCGTCTTTGGTCTCTTACAGAGGACGGTGGTTTGTTGACAGCGTTTCATGCAATAAAGGAGAATATCGTGGCATTCTCTAAGGACTCCACTTATGCCGCTACTGTGCCTTCCGAAACTACTCGCACCATCAACATTTACCACATCAAAAGTGGATCACTTGTTTACCAATTAAGGTCCCAAGTAGAAGAAGATTTGGACTTGGATTTTACAGTTTCTCACATTGATTTCTTTTACGGCGGTAAATACGTTTCCATGTCGGCTTTTGAAGGTGAACATGTAGTCTTTGAAGTCTGGTATATGGAAGCGGAAAAATCTATTTACAGAATCGCTAAGCCAGTCGTCACCGCAACGTTATCTTGGCAATATAGTAAATACATTCAACCTTTTGTCACCTGGACAGTCAATGAAGAAAATAAAAAGTGTCTGAAAGGTGTTTATGTGTGTTTCGAACAGAGTGATACTCCAAGTACGTATGCGATTGAACTAGATATAGATCAAGTCAACACGGAAAGCAGAATAGAATGGATTCAAGGAGACACTCTGCCTTTGATTGGAGGTGGTCATGAGATCTATAACAACTTGAATGATTACTCTAGACTCAAGTGTGCTCATTTTATCTTGCCTGAAACACAGTATCTTCTCCGTTTTGGTCAACACACGGTGCAACTTTGGAAATTATCAGAAAATAATTGTACAAAAGATAAATTAATTGCAAAAGAAGACGAACTTGTGTATATTCGAGCTTACAAGGGACCGGACTACGGTGTATTTTACTCGTTTCGCGAAAACTGGGAAATTCATAACTTTGACAGCATTAAATTGGTGGACGGTGTTTGCTCTGGAAGAATCTTGGTGAATATTACACAAAGTGCACCCGATCAAACCAGGTCAACATATCATACCGAAGAGCTATTTTTACCGTTGTCTATTCTTAGTAATGGCGTTCCCGATGCATCTACCACAGATTCCGACACACTAGCGGTTCAAAAAAGTTTTGATTATCACCGATTTGAAAGTGCATGTCAAGCGCTTCATTTTCTTACCTTTTATAATTCAAGTGCAACCCGAAATAAGGTAAATAATTTCTTTTAACGTTTTTTTATGAAACCGAAATTAACTTTAAGCGTAAATCATCAGGGAAACTATACCATGATGCTCTCTAAAACTGAAAATATCATCCACTCTACAATGAAGGATCTGGATAAGCAATCCAACTTTTTTTCAACGGTCGCCAGTAGCCGTACATTATCCATGCTTGCTTCATTCAAAAGTGGAAGAGACATCATCAAAATGCTGATCGGTATCGAGTTACCTATTCTCATCCTCAGTTATCCTGTCAGAACTCTAATCAAGACGAACGATACCGTCTGGCACAAACAAAAAAAAGGCAATTATCATCTATCAAACTTCTTTTTCAGAAACAGAAACACTTCTCAACAATCAGAGAGCAACATGCTTACAACAGCAAGAAACTCTGCCATATCCAATAATGGCATGTCATTTGTACCGGTTGTAGAATACAGAAACTCACGAAAAGAAACACGTTGTACCGATCTATCCAAAAGAAATGAAAACGTGTTGACAGTGTTGATTGAAGAAAATGAAAACGATTTGTATAAACTACTTTTTAACTGTATTTTACAGTGTTCGAAAACACGATCGGGTACCGGTGGTCTCTTGGCCTTGACGGATGCTCTTTTATTTCTTCAAAAGGAAGGAAACTCAGGTAAAAAAATAATGATAGTAAAAAAAAAAGTATTCGACTTTAATCCCAAATTGTTTAGATCTTTTATTAGAGAGTAGTCAAAAGCTATCCTTTGTATCCATAGAAAAGGAAAAACTAAATGCGCAAAAGCTTGAATTAAACCAAATAGAAAGAACGCATTATAACAAGACAGAGGTCAAAACAGGTGGTTTCAAGGTGTATACGTTAACGGAGCAAATTCACAAGTGTGGGAAATGGAGGCAAATAATGCGCTATTATACCGATCGAGTATCCGACCTATGGAAGACGTTCTCCAAGGGATCTAAAGATCATACATGGCACTCGTATCAAGTATGTGTACTCCAACTACCTCATACCAGCACATATGACTCAACTGTTGCTGCCCATTGTGATATTCTTGAAGGGTCTTACCAACATCGAAACAATATTTACCGACAGAGTGAAATTTTACATAAAGTGCTGCTCGAATATAAATACCAACAATTCATTCGGCGAAGATTATTTTATCTATTTGCTATCCATATTGTATACTATATTACGTTCTCCACTGGTGTTGTGTTTTCTCAAGAGCTGAATAATAACATTATCGAAACAAAATTTAGAGTGAGGTCACCGGGACAAATGGCTTCCATCGGGCTGATGTGTGCGGCGGCGGTTGTACTCATGCTACAAAAAATATGTCAATTTTGGACATCAAGTAGAAAATTGTCTTGGCTTTGTTCAATTTATCATTGGATAGATATTGCTGCTGTGATACTCCCTGTGTTTACATTTGTTCACATGATCAATGGATGGAGTCATTTTGTAAGTGTTTGGAAATAAGTGGCTTAAAAAATATTAACTAAAAAAAAAAAATGATAGAGTGAATTATGTAGTGCCACCACGTTAATTTTGTGGATACATGCTATATTCAGAATACGAGTGATTCCTTCATTTGTAAGTGTTATTCTTAAGGATTTAAGTAGTAGATTTTTTTGACTAATAAAGATTCGAATATTGTAGGGATACATTATTGAAACCGTGATTGAAACCGCCAGAATTGTGCGTTCTGTCGTTATCGTGATGCTTGTTGTCGTCTTTATGTTTACCAACACAAATATGGTTCTGATCCATTTAAAACCCGATGAATATTATCAAGAGAATTACAATGTGATTTATAGCGGCGTGGTGGGGAGTGATAATTCATTTGGCCACTCCAGTGGATCCTATGGATTTAGTAACGTCTTTCGATCCTTCTCGCAAATTTGTTATTTTATCTATGGCTCGTGGGATCCTGCCAATGATGGAGCTGAAGTAGAAAGCATTATATTTATTAAGGTGGTTTCTATTTTGTTCTCGGTCATGACGCTAGTGATGCTGTTTAATCTGCTCATGTAAGTTTCGAAAGATTTAACTTTTCTTGTGGTTTAAACTCACCCTTCTTTTTCTATTTCACAGCACTATCAGAGCGAACCGTTTGGATGACATACGGAAGCACGCAAGAGGTATCTGGTAAGGGGGAAAAAAAGCAAATATATAAAAAAAAACAAAAGAACTCATATCTGTCACTTGCAAAAAAAAAAAAAAAAAAGGGTTAAGCATTTTTCTGGTATGTGTGCTAATACAGAACAAGAAAAACTACAATGATACTCACATATTTTTTTAGCTGTAGCATTTGAATTAGAAAGTTATTGTCGTCCAAAAGATGCAAGGACGTTTATTCAAGAAAATCCAACCCATGTCTATTATTTAGCAACGGAAGAAGACGTCAAAAACCAGCAAGAAAAACTTGACAAGGAGACCAAGGATCTGTTGAAAAAATTGAAAGTTGGCAATTCTACAGAACCTCCTCCATGTGCTTGCTGCAAAAAGCAGTAGATGCTGTAATCACCTGTACTTTTTACCCCTCCTCCTCAATAGAAAAACTTGTAATCATTAAAAATTTCAAAAATTATAATTCGAGTGATACTCGTATGGGTGGGTTTAACTCACTTTTTATGTATTAATAACACATTGCTTTAGAAGATCTCCCGTGATGGATTGTAGACGTTCATAGGAGCATGTTTCTGATGACTACAATGCCGCATCAGCCAATCAGAAAAGGTATAGATATCTTTTTGTGGAGGGTTTTAATTTCTACTGTCAATTGTATGTTGTCATAATCTAGAAGTCTACGTACAATACAAATACGCTCAGGTGTGGATCATAGCGTCACTGCAATGACGGTCTTAGATAAGACTAAACAGCGTAATTTTAATAGTTCTCCAATAGCATATTAAAAAAGACTTGTATCATATGCAAGACACATTAAAGCAACCCCACCTTCCCATAAGAAGGAAAGCTCCCTTTTTTTGTTCATTTAGGCTCTAAAAAAAAGAGGCTTGACTAGTGTTTAGATCTCCAAGAATGTGAACATTGTTTTAGAATGTGGGGAACTCTTTTTTTTTTCTGCTTCTTATGGGCAACCGCAGCAGATAAGCAATTTATCATGATAATTAATAGAAAATGACAGTGTGGAGTTGCAGATAAGAGACACATGGAAATAAGCTCTTTATGAAGCTCAGGTGTCCACATCAATCATTGTTTTTTGTGTGTACCACGTACCACTTGTCTAATGAATTGAAACTAAGAGCTCACGTCACGATGTGATACACTTGGGGTTAATATTAAAATCTGTACTGTTGCATGCTAGTAGACAAATAGGTTATTTACAGAAGAATATATTTATTTTTTGTTGTCGTGTGTCAAAAGGGATATATTATATTAAATAGAGGAGGTGTGTGTGAGAGAGAGAGAGAGATTTTGAGTGAGATTAAGCTTTGGTGCCACGCTTCTTTTGATAATCCTTGATGGCAGATTTAATAGCATCTTCAGCCAACACTAAAAAGATGATGGATTAGTCATGTATTCATAGATGAATGAATAAAAAAAGGTTACTTACTGGAACAATGCAACTTGACGGGAGGTAAACACAATTCCTTAGCGATTTCCGTGTTTTTGATTTGACCGGCTTGTTCGAGGGTCATACCACGAACACGTTCAGTCATGAAACTGCTAGAGGCGATAGCAGAACCACAGCCAAATGTCTTGAACTTGACATCCACGATTTTACCTGTAGCATCATCGACCTTGATTTGTAATTTCATCACATCACCACAGGCAGGTGCACCAACGAGACCAGTACCTACATCCATATCGGTTTTAGGGAAAGATCCAACGTTACGGGGACGTTCGTAATGATCAATAACCTATAATTTGTTGTTTAGTCATCCATTTACACACACACAAATACACACTTTGGATATTATTAATCCATACCTTTTCATGGTAGAAGCGAGATCCAGAGATGGAAAGAGGTTTGTGAATAAGACGTGTTGAGCGGTTGATGGCGGAAATAGTAGTACGCAACATGGTTGTAATGTTTAGAATCAATGCAAGAAAAAGAAAAAAGAGATAATAAATAATATGAAAAAAAAAAGCTGGGGGGTCATAAAAATAATCAGATTTTTTTTTTTTTTTTTTTTTTTGCGACTGTGACTCTCAGCCAATGAGAATGGAGCGCAGAGATTATCTGATTGGGTTTGGACTCACAAAAGCATACAAAGCAGACAGAGCAGACCGAATCAGCCCGCAACTAAACATTGAATTTGTTGGGATTACATCATTATTTGAGTATGAAAAATGCAACCTATATTTGTGTGTGCCCCTTCCCTTGACCCTCCCCTTTCAAATGAGAGTGAGGGACTCCGCCTTTGCCTTTTTCTGGATTTTTTCTCAGTTACACACTACTCACGGGTGAGAGAAATGAGTGAGGACGTCAAAAATTAATGACAAATGTTTAAAAAAGATGAAGAAGAAAAGAGAGGTTTCCTTATTAAGTAGGGGTGTTATTTTAAAATAATAAAAAATCTTATTGTCTGTGCTTGCTTTGGTCATCCAATTTTTGTTATTATTTTTTTTTTTTTAATTTCCCTTTTTTTTTTTCCCACTTTTTTTATTTATTTGAAAAAGGTATTATTGTGTTCAATAAGTGAAAGGACGATAAAGATATAAAGATGCTATCAAAGGAGTTGACGCCCAAAGCGGTCAATATTATTCGACCGACAAGAGCAGAGGCACTTAACTATTCTTCTTCTACAGATTCCTCTACTAGTTTCTCTTTTACCACCAGTTCCGCGTCGACGACTTCGCCCATGATTCGTCAACCATCTGTCGAGACTAACCCGGGACTTTCTTTCTTTTGTCAATCACCTCTGCTTAAACAACCTCCTCCTCAGCAACAACTGCAACAACAGCAGATCCACCATGCGTCGTTTGAAAAGATTCAGTCTCAACCTCCTCTTGTCATTAGTCGAATCAACCTGACAAGAAAGCACACCACTGACCCCATCGACGACATTGATACTGAGGAGTCTATTCCAGCAGTCAAACAAAACCCTGTCACCCCTCCCATCACACACCCCGTCAAATTACCGTCCTTCAAAACAGGCTTTGGTATCATGACAGGTGGGTTAGCCTCCTTTATGTTACGAGGCAATATTACTTCTCCCGTCCTACCTGATGATGCCAGAGCAAATCGAAAGGTACAACAACAACACATACCTCACTGGGGAATGAATTTTTTTTTATTTCTTACTAAACTGACCAACCCCTTTAACTTTTAATAGATCCAAGACTTGGAAATTGAGAAAAAGTCCTTATTAACACTAAACCAAACATTGGAGACCGTTGTCAAAGAACAGTCCAATACCATCCATGATTTACAAGATAGATTAGCTGCGTAAGTACACACACTCATTATCTCAAGAGTGTGGCTCATCATCGTGCAGAATAGAAAGGCCACTGACTCCTGGCTTGGACACTTCCACAAGTAAGAACGGTATCATGGTACACATACACATTTTTGTTTAAAAAGAGAGAGAGAGAGCGAGAGTGAGAGAGTGTAAAACATACCCACAGGTAGATAACCTCTTTCTTCCTTTCTTTATATATATATTATTATACATAGTCTTGCACAGATCTGGTACAACAATCATCTGACCTACAACGGTGTTTAGAGGACGAGGATGCAGCGTTTGAAAGAATTCGGATCATGTTGCTTGACCTTATTGAGCAGGCTCAATCAGCCGTTTTGCAGAACAAAAAAGTCGTGCGGGTGACGGAAGCGGAGGGTAATTTATCCCCCCAAAGAATACCTCTCTTTTTTATAATACATGTTGCTCATCTCTTTGTATAATATATAATAGCTACACGGACGAGACCAAGGTCAGCACTAGGCACACGCAACAGCATCACTCCAAATAGATCAGCAGCAGCAGTTGCAGGAGGAACGAGAAGGACATCGCTGGGCAGCATAAACAACACTCATCATGCAAACAAACAAATCTCTTTTTCTCCCACCACCTCACCTATACCTCATAGACGTTCCTCTATACAACGTACGCCTTCTTCTACCATTATGACAAAAAGTGCGAGTAATAGTTCCATGCATTCCACATACTCGAACGCCTCTTCTACAACATCAAGAGCATCAAAGTATAGTATCAAAAAAGAACGGGATTCCACTCCCAAGAAATGGAGCAACTAACTATAACAAAAAACAAAAAAAAAAAAAAAATTAAGCTTATGACAACACAACAAAAAAAAAAAAAAAAAAAAAAAAAACTATGTAATACCAACTTTTTTTTTTTTACCTATACATTTAATATGATATACCACTCTACCAACCCCCATTTTTTTTATCATTCCAGAAAAAGAAATATAATTTTTTTTTTTATTTTTTTTTTATTAAACTGTAAGATTTGTGTAAGAAAGATATCCGCGGTAGTCATTGGTAACCATTTGACATCACACATGGCAACCGTTTCTATCGTAACAACAAGTGACTACAAAAAAAAAAATGAAGATTTATTTAAAAAAATTACAATACAAGAAGTGTGTGAGAGTGAGTGATTTTTTTTTTTTTTTTGTTAAGAGTGAGAAAGGAACTAAAAAAGGGTGGGGGGTGGGGGAATATATAAAAAAAAAAAATAAACAAGGAAGAGGGGATAATTTTTACGAGGAGAGATGCACAAAATGAAAAATAAATAAAAATAATTAAAGTTTGTTAGTGGCAGGGTTGACATTTTGACGAGGCCAGGTGTAATCATTGGCATCACGATGATAACCATATTTCTTGACAAAGGCATCTAATTCCTTGGGACCACGCGAGCCATAAGGATACGACTTGATATCGACTTGAGAATCGTGGCCGTCAATCTGATGGAGTAAAGGTGTAAAGATCTTCCAGGCACGCTCCAATTCATCATCACGCACAAAGTTGGAATGATCGTTACGTAATACATCCAAAATAAGCGATTCGTAAGCATCAGGTATATGTAATTCCGAGTAACGTTCGTGGTAAGATAAGTCCAAATCGGTTTGGATGGTCTGGTAGGACAAGCCAGGTTGTTTGTTGTTGAACTTCATGTAGACCGCTTCTTTGGGTTGGATACGGATCACGAGTTCATTACGTGCAGATCCACTGAATAAGTTACCAGCAACGTGATGGAATTGAATACGCACTTCCACCTTGGCTTCGTTTAAAGCTTTACCGGCCTTTAAAATAAATGGAACTCCTTCCCAACGTTCATTGTTGACCCAACACACAGCAGCAGCAAAGGTAGGTGTCAAACTGTCCTTGGCCTTGATTGTCTCATCCTCGAGATAACCAGGCTTACCATCAGCAGCAACATATTGACCTAAAAGTGTGTCTTCCAAAGCAATGGGTTGAATGCATTTCAATACCTTGACTTTTTCATCACGAATTGCTTCCGAATCGGTTGAAATAGGTCTTTCCATGGCGATTAAAGTAAGTACTTGCAACAAGTCTAATAAAAAATGTGATTTAATTTAGTACATAATACTAATTACACACACACACACACTTATACTTACGGTTTTGGATAACATCACGGATAATACCGAATTCGTCAAAATAACCACCACGACCCTCGGTTCCGAAAGGCTCCTTGAATGTAATTTGGATATTGTCAATGTTACTGCGATTCCAAATTTGGGAAAAGAAGATGTTTGCGAAACGAAGATTCATGATATTCTTGACCATCTCCTTACCGAGGTAATGGTCAATACGGTAGATCTAATTTTTAGGTGATTAGTCAAGGCCTATAAAAAAAAATTTTTTTTTTGTGACTCACCTCGTTTTCAGTGAAAAGAGCGCCTAATTCACGACCTAAATGGTTTGAACTCTCAGAATCCATACCAAAGGGTTTTTCGACAACGAGACGATTGATACCGTTGGCTGCATAGACGTTACGTTTTAAGCCTTGAGCAACGGGGATGAAGACGGAAGGAGGTAAAGCCATGTAGAAAACACGGTTGGGGGAGGCGACTTTGCGTTCGATTTCGCTGTTGGTGATAAAGGTGTTTAATTGTTGATAGGAGGCATCTTGATCGTATTGACCCGAGACATAATCTGTCAAGTTTTTGAACTCTTCCAATTTATCACCATCGTCACCGACTTTGATGTATTGCGTAATACGTTTCAAATAATCCTCGTGATCCATCTTGGTACGTGCATAACCAACAATACGTACATTATCCGGTAAGAATCCGTTACGATAAAGTCCAAATAAGGCCGGGTACGTCTTTTTCTTTGCAAGATCGCCAGAGGCACCGAGCACTACATGAAAAATAAAATAAAAAAGGTTATTATTGTGCTACCTCTCATAACTTTTTTTTTTAAAAAAAAAATCGTATTTACCAACAATCGTAACAGAGTCTCCGAGTTCCTTGGTTACTTGGTCGCGTAGTAATTGCACAGCAGAAGTCATTTTTTTTTTATTGGGATAATAATTTAGTGAAAAGAGAAAAAAAGAAAAGGAGAAGAAATAAAAAAAAAAAAAAAAGATTTAATTTTAAAATCCCTTGCACCACAATCAACCAATGACTGATAGCTTATAAATGCATTTTTTCCCAGCTCCTGAGGAGAAAATAATAAAAAATAATATCCCGGAATGTTTACAATTTAATTTGGGATTTTCCAGCGTTCTAACAGATAGTGGGGGGAAAGAAGGGGCTTAATAGTGATTATTCGTCCTACGGTGACAGCGCTTTCTGCTTTGATACACATCAGTGTGATATTGCGAAAGATGATATCGAGCCAATCATGGCTGTGCAGCGGAAACTAAAGTCGCGTTTTATTGGACAGAAATACATGTCAAAATGAAACAAAGTTTTTTGGACCCTGAAAAAAAAAAAAGATATAGCAACACTATTGCGAATACCCGTGAAATCCCGCAAAAAAAAAAGTTGTACGCGTAATAGTTTTCTATTTTTTAATGTTTTACCCGAGATTTCCAATTGATAAAGTGTCATCTGATATGAGATTTCTTCCGCTTGCCCAATATTTCATATCTTAAATGCGAAATCCCCACACTTCCAACTCGACGCATTCGAACTCGGGGTTAGGCGTTAATCGTTCATTATCAAAGGTGGGACAAGGCTGACTATAGCCCTTTTCTAACTCTGAGTTTATCCATAAGCCGAACACGCCCTCACTTTTATCACATATTAAGAAAAAAAATCAAAAAATTTAAGTAACCCCAACGCTTTTTTTTTTTCCGTAAATCTCTTAATTTGTCATCCTTACCCTCCGCCAATCGCAATAAAATCTGGTTCTGAAAGAATCATATATTCATTTTTGCCAGTCCATTTGTACGTCGTGATTTTGGATTCCGTCTCACTCCACTTCCACAAAAAACTAGAAAATTCATGCATCAATGATTTTTTATTCTTCTTTTTCTTCTTTTTTTTTTTTTTTTACCATTCTCCTGTGCCGTAATAACGAGATCCTGATTTTAAAGTTTCGTTTAAAAACGCGCCAAACACCTAAAAAATGCTCTTATAGATTAGCAACGAATCATCACTTTTTTTAATATAAAATGCTTACATTATCATCTGCATCCTTTACAACTAATACAATAGGTCCCTTTGTATTCTTGACTAACCGATATAACGTGCTTAAACTGATCCCATGTTGATCCAAACTATAAAGCAAATTCATTTCCGTTGCAAGTCGATACCTTCTTGGTAATTGCACTCGAAGCTATGATAGAAAAACATGATGAGAATGACACACATGCACACATTGTTAATCATTCAGTTTTACAGCATTGGCTATTCTTTCCGTCAGGACTTTGTCTGTGTCGCCTCGACGGTCTGTCAACTTTATTGCATTCATTAGACAAACTGTTCAATGTAAGATGAGAAAAAGAACCCTAAAAAATAAAAAAAAATAAAAAACTTGTTCCCGGGTCTATCATTGTAGCTTTTTTTTTTGGACCTCCGGAACATTGAAAGCCTCGGTTTGATTGGATCAGACTCATTCTTATTTAATGTCTCTTTTTTTTTTTTTTGTTCTTTCTCTTTTTTTATCAACATTATGCTAGCTGTCCATGCGTTGAAAAGTCAAGGTGTAAAGCACCTCGGTAAGCACTTCTATACAGACAGAAGACCACGTAGTAACACACAAGAAAGCCTGGAAAAGGTTTAAATCAACAGAAGCCATCAAACCTTTACAAGGTATCCGAGTTTTAGAACTTGGACAGGTAAATAAGAAAAAATCTCGCCCTCTTCCTTGCGTACACTCAGTACCTTCATAGCTTGTAGCAGGACCCTTTTGTGGCTCAATCCTTGGATATTACGGAGCAGGTAATACATACAGGAAATTAATCTTCTTGTGTATGCATTGAATTAACCCATCTCTTTTACTTGTAGAGGTTGTAAGTTACATGAATATACACACACAGAGAGAGAGACAAATGGGGAGGCATTGAAAAGACTAGATATTAGATTAAAGTAGAACCACCCAAGATTGGAGATCCTTTACGTATTTGGCGCCACTTGGATAAAGATGGTCAGAGTGCATGGTCCAGATCTCTTTCACGCAACAAGAAATCCATTACGCTGGATTTGAAGACGCAAGAGGGAAGAGACCTTGTCAAACAATTGGCTGAGCAATCCGATGTGCTTATTGAGAACTTTAAGCCTGGCACCATGGAGAAATGGGGATTAGGACCCGGTAATAAATAAAATAAAAAAAAAAAGGATTTGGGTTTTATGAGAGGAAGAAACTTACATGCACACAAGAGGATATTTACCCTGCCAATCCAAAGTTGATTTATACACGTATCTCTGGCTATGGTCAAACAGGACCTTATTCAAAACGACCTGGGTATGCTTCTGTCTGTGAAGGTATGGGTGGATTCCGGTTTGTCAATGGTCACCCTGGAGATCCTCCTGTCAGACCCAATATGAGTCTAGGCGACTCTTTAGCAGGTTTACATGCTGCTTTGGGCGTACTTTTAGGTTTAATCGCAAAGAACAAACTCGCTTCACAAACAGAGAGAACAGGGCAAGTGGTAGATGTTGCTATATACGAAAGTATGTTGAATATGATGGAAGGGGTCGTACCTGAATTTGATCGCTTTGATGAGGTAAGTTCATCATCCCCCCCCTTTTTTTTTTGTCAAAACTGTACCACATGGCTTATTTCTTCCTTGTATAGATACGTCAACCTTCTGGTACGACTGTCACAGGTATTGTACCTACAAACACCTATCCTTGTAAAGACGGTAAACATGTCATCATTGGTGGCAATGGCGATAGTATCTATGTACGCCTGATGAACGCTATCGGAAGAAGTGATTTGGTAACAAAAGTCTCATTCATGGTTATATATATATATAAAACTCACGGCTTAATTATTTAGACTGGAGAGAAATACAAGGTTAATGCGGATAGAGTGAAAGAGCAAGAAGCTATTGATGGTGCCATTGGTAATATTTGGGATTGTAATCCAAGTAAATTAAGAAATTATTGTTATTAACTCATATAAATAGCGGCATGGACATTGGAACATACGACAGATGAGGTTTTGGAAGTGATGGAAAAAGTCTCTGTACCTGCAGGAAAGATATATGACGCCAAAGATATTGTAGAAGACGAACATATTAATGCTAGAGGCATGATTGAAAATGTCACTGTGGGTACCAAAGAAGAAGGACGGGGATGGAATGTTAAGGTAAAGTGTGCAAGCCAAGCAGTCATTGTATGTTTAAATTGACATACAAACATAAATTAGATTCCCGGCATGTCGCCTGTACTTGGTACAACTCCTGGATCAACTGAATGGGCTGGTAAGAAAGAAAATGAAGATTACAAATATGTCTTGACTCACTTTTTTTTTTGCTTGTTTTAACAAAAGGCCCGGATTTGGGTGAGCATACAAATCAAGTTTTGAAGGATTTATTGGGTCTGTCAGATTCAGAGATTAAAAAGTTAGAACAAGATGGAATTACAAAGCCAAAATAAAAAAAGTGATTGTGTCTTTAGAAAGTAAATTGCGTCTGTTTAAAGAGTAGCCAATGAAGTTTGAATGGGTTCGGCATATCCGGCTGTACGACATCAAGCTTCTTTCTTGCTTTTTCTTCATGATTAACCAACTAGAATAAATAATCACTAACATTGCTCCCCATATTTTTTTAAGGTAGATATGCGACTAGTCCCAAGTTATTTTCTTAACTTCTCATCTGAAGTATAAACATGTCCATAGTCTTTGCTCATAAAAAAAAAAAAAATTGTAATCAATCAATACTTGTAAGAAAAGCGCAGTTATTCCTTTTTTTATAAATAAACAATTATTTTATCCTGACATAATCCAGAACTTGTTTATCACTGACATAATATATAAATAAAAAATTATCTCATCCTGACATAATACTGAACTTGTTTATCAATCTCATAAATATATAAATAAAAAATTCGCCAATTTCTTTTCTTTTCCTTTTTCTTTTTTTTTTTTAAAAAAATGCCAAGTTCCAAGCAAAAGGTAAGCTTTATAATGAGTTTTTTTTTTTTTTTTTTTTTTTTTTTCTCAAACAAAGGCTAAGACAAGATATAGAGAGCAGTTTACATAAAAAGTTGAGGCTTACTGGTTTTTGTGTGAGACATGGGTGATATCATGTTTACGGCTGGTCACCGATATATCATGGGAACTTCTAAACGGGGGATTCACGTATTCTTTTACTACTACTTGTATCTCAAAGCTACCCCAACAGTGTCAAATAAACTTACTTGCTTCATATAATACCCTACATTCATTAGAGGCTGCGGGTTTTACCTTCTGATACTATCTTGTATCCTATGTCGTATTTAGGGTAAAGACACGGGTAAGTTTCAAATGAATCACAATTGTCTCCATCCAAATAACCAAACTATTATTATATAGTATGATACAAGATTTAATTTACTCACGTACCTTACCAAACTATACAATCGATTAGCTGCCAAAAAGATGATAATAATTGGTAAGTCGCTTGATTCTATTACCGCTATTACCATTATTCATACTCCTCATGTAGAGCCTGTTGATTGAAAAATACATGGGAATCACGGAAGTACAACACGAGGACTCGACTAATGCTTGGTGGCGGTGATTCGTTGTGGTGAATCAATGCTCGAGGTGGTGATTTCTGGTGGGGAATTAAGACCGGACAGTATATTCTACTGGAGAATTTAGTCACTTCCGACAGACATGAAACCAGTGATACTCGTGTCTGGTACGTCAATGGAAGTGTTATACTTGGGACAAAAATGTATAATAGTAAGTAAAATTAGCCTTATTGTCTATTTGTGCATTTCTAATTTTGAAAGAAGAACCTGCGTATGAAGAAGATGACTTGCTGAATTATTCAAGTACTTCTTGACCTGTTCAACAGCACATGCCTTCAGTTTAAGTCTTTCTGGGATATATAACTACATAAATCCGCATATGAAGAACATGTACTTTCAAAAACTGAACAAGTCACCACCAGGCGCCAGTGAAAGTCACACCAACAGTTCTGTTCTACAGGCGATGTCTTATATCTACGTGCTTATTCATGAAAATAAAACCATCGACGACATGCTGTCAAACATCAATTTGGGAAAAGCGCGACTTCTTCAGGATACGTTGATCGACAGTGACTCCGACAAGGCTCACGTAATCCTAGAAAAAAGATGCAACTAGAGCAATACACAACAATCTTGACTATTTGATTGACAAGCGGCAACTATCATCAACAGCATTGAGGGTACTCATCTCTGGAATGAAGCGGGTAATGAACAAGAGATGACCTTTTACAGATGTCTTTCCAGCTACCTAGACACTTTGTTCTTAAAAAGTCATATACAGATGGTCGAGTATGTATAAAGAGCAAAAGTTGGCATCTCTTTATAATTGTATCTCTTGTATAATCTTCAGTGGGCGAAACAGGCTGTTTAAGCAAACAAAATACTGATCGAAACCAACCGCCAACTTTTCCACGCAACAGGCCTTCTCCTACCTATTCCAGAAACATTGATCTTATTTTGCAATACAACGATAGTCAGAATATCGATTTATGCAGTAACGAATGGAAAAGGTCTAAAGTCACTCCCGATCTCGAACTGAAGCAGCAATAAAAAAACTTAAGAGTAAATGCCTCTATAATTAATAGTATGCATGTGCTTGGTGTTCCACAGTTATCGTTGTTGGCCATAGACATGATAGGTAATGAAACTGTGATCGACAAACTATACTCTATGGGCCTACATGGGTACATCTACGAATTGAAAAAAAGTAGAAGATTAATTCATCGCGACCACTTTATCAATCTTGGTTGTTTTAAAAGGCTTTGATGATGTTACTTGCGTTGAAGAAACCCTCTTAGACCTTTTCAAGTTTAGGGCCAGTAAATGTTTCTTTTTTTTTTTTTTTTTTGCCAATGAATAGCCGCGCTAAACCGGTCTCAATAAGAAAAAGGATGTAATTCCGCAATAAGAAAAAGGCCTAATAGAAGAGGTGAACAGACTGTTCTGCATTGGGACGAATCATTTGGAAAGGACTGGCAATAATAATATTCGTTATTTATTGTCCATTGTATTCCGTCCTAAAAAGACAAGGAGAAGACGACACATCGAAGCAGAATAGGCCACAGTTGACATCAATCCCAATTAGTGGAAGTGGTGATTCCGGGAAATCACATTACTCCATCCTTTACAATAATGCAACAACCGAGGAAAGGATCATCAGCTGTAAAATATAACATTGCTGTGTACAGCAAGAATACGTACATTTTAACTTGGTCAATAATTCAAACAATGATCCCCACAGAGGTAGAATATTGAGTCAAAAAAGGTAAATTAACATTTGTGCTTGCGTGTGTATCTTAGTATACTGACCATATGTTTTTTGTTTTTGTTTTTTGCAGGTTTGCATAATTATGTCAAGAATAATAAAACTCCATCATTACAAGGCTTTATCCCAAAGAACAAATTAAATTTGATGCAATGGTCTGAATACAATGCCGATACAAGTCCTATAGCTCTTTACAATTTGCGGAATAGTCGCTTCACCATGGCACTAAGAGACTACAATAAGTTGAATGTGATGTAAAAGGGTAAGTAATTTTATTACTTCGATTGATGTAGTGATTTTTTAACGAAATGTACGATTCACTTAAAGGAAAGGATCGTTCAAATGTGCTTTTTGGGATGAAATTATCAAGGGATCAAATGCATTGGTAAGTTTTGATTGTCTCCAGGTTGATATTGTTCGTATAACTAAGCAAGTACTACTTAGTATGAAAATGAAATCGAAGTTCATGATCATCTTCCGGTATTTCATCCCATACAATATAGGTAGTTGCACTCTCTTCGGGGACTGTCTTGGATTCAGCGACAGAGACTGTATAACCATCAGCAGCCATGGTGGTATTGCAAATCGCTAAGCACTGATTAAAACAAGCCTGGCACGCTTAAGGCACAGGCGCGAGCCAATTAAAATGCGTCCCTTCTATTTACAGTGTAGCTACAGCCATTTAGAGTCCGATCACAGCAGATGAACTGTCCTCATGGAAAGACTGATCCAATAGGTTGCTGGCAGAGGTAATGGCCATCGTGGGAACGCCCTAATTTTCTTTTTAGCTTTCAGCCGATCCGGTGCTTCTACGAAAAGGCGATTCCTGGTGTTGATCCAATGCTCGGAGGTGGTGATTCTTGGTGGTGATCCAATGCTCGGAGGTGATGATAAGTTGGCACTCCTTACATGACGAACATGTACTCGAAAATGTTGAACAAATCGCCACCAGGTGTTACTGAACTTAATACAAGAGTGATATTTCAGCAGCATGTCCACGTGCTTACTCAAGAAAACAAAACAATCGAGAACATGCTGCTGAAAGTCAATTTGGGAAAAGTGAAGCTCATACAGGATAGGTTGACGGATAGTGACTCCGACGAGGCTCACGTAATCCTTGAAAAAATGTAAGTAAATCAATACATGACAATCTTGACTATTATATTGAAAAGCTGCAACTATCATTAATAGTATTATGGATACCCAGCTCTGGAGCGAAGAGAATCATGAACAGGAAATGACGTATTACAGACGCAGTGATAACTGCTTTGGAAAACGGTAGAATTTGAAAAAAGTGAAAAGTGTCGTGTCCCAAAAAGTTCCCAGTGATAACTGCTTCGGAAAACGTTTTGCAAGCTATTTAGATACACCTCGTTGATTCCGTCATTAAGGAAGAGGATTGCTATAAAGGAGATGCACCGTGATATCGGTATTGTATGTGAGGCGGAAACTGCTACCAATGATGACGGTAATGCCAATCAGAATTTTTTTTTCTTCAAGTCTAAAAAAAGAAAGTGAAGTTCCTCGGAGCCCGGAGCGTGAAAAACGTTTTATATAAATTTTTCTTGTTTAAGTCTCATATATAGCTCTCTCCCATCATCCCACCGTCCAATCTCTTCTTCGAGCCTTAATCTTGCATATACCCTAATAAATAATTACTATAGTTTACCCCGTGAAGTTAATTTTTAGCATAATATCCTATTTGTGTCTAGCTGGGTTCGGTCTACACTATTTACTTTACAGGCGTTTAAAGTAAAGAGTATGTTATTTATGTGCTTAAATCGGACCCTATGCTTGCGCCCGTAACACTACTTGTAGAGTCTAGCAATACATATTTTCAATTACTCTTGTAACTCTGATTTTGGGACGCTCTAACCGGCTAGTATAACTGATTCGATAATACCTTATCGTGATAGTCACTGTTTTCTCAAAGCAGGTATACAAATCCTGGACTGGAGATGACAGCGTGCATACATCGGGTGTTGGAATGGCGTCCTCTGAACTAACCTTTTCCTGTTAATGATGAGTGTATATGTCGTGCTTGTTGGTCTTGATCACTGTATATCTGGTTAAAGCGTAAAAGCTTGATTACTTCGGCACACACTTGTTCTGGCAATTTATAATAAATCCACAACATGCTACCCTTGTGTATTGGAGGGATTAGGTCCCATATACCGCCAAATCAGGTTTTTGTCCAATAGGGAATGGGTCTAAAAGATTTCTTTTTGGCAAGCATTTTTTTTTTTAAAGAAAAAAAGTGCATCAATCAATGCTGCTTTTTGTATTTAAAATTATTGCTACAATAACCAAAAATTGAGTATAACACAAAATCATTATTTTAAAATAACTTCTTTTAATAAATAATGCTATTAATGGGATTTCTGTACAATCATAAAAAGCAAAGTGTGGTGACTGGATCTTTTTTTTTATGGAAGGTTACGATTTTGGCAAATGAATAATAGACAAGTAAAGATGCTGTGGTTGAAGTATGTTCTGTTGTTAAAAGTAGGCATCCATTTAGGTTTTATGAACTATTTTAGTTATGTATTATAGTCTTAACTGTATCACTATATAGTTAAATAAACCATTTATAATAATACTATCCCACTCTCTCATTAAGCAGCTAATATATCGAAGGAACTATAAAGATCAAGTTCTTCTTTCTTATGATTTCAGAGAGCGTTTTCTTACACTAATCAAGATATTAAACTCGACAGTTTTTAAACCTTTCTGTTCAACATTTCACACGAGCTATAAATAAAAAAATGATGTTACCTTGTACTACGTTTGTATTATATGATCTCCCATATATTATGGCATGTGTTATCAATTTAGTGTCTGTACATCTAGAACACTTTATGAGTCTGTAACTTTTTGATCTCCTTTTCTTTTCTCTCTTTTCTCTCTTTTCTCTCTTTTCGTTTTTTCCCCATCTATCCATTCTTTTTTAACAGTCTCTTACAAAGACTCTCCTCTCCCTTCCTTATGTTTAATAGAAAAACCTTAGTGATATGCTTAGCATTGATTGCCTTATGTCAGTTTGTCAAGGCTCAGCTTGGTCCCGAGATTATATCCCCCGTACAAAATGCAACTGTTGAACCAGGACAAAAAATTGATATTGTGTACCAGTATCAGAATATGGGTGCCGGTAACTACACCATCGATGTTCAATTGTGGCAAGATGCTGCTGTTTCCATCCCAATCAACGATGTAGTGATTGATCAGCCTATTGCCTCAGGAAACTCTAGCGGTGTGAAAGTCAGCTTTTTGTTAAACAGCACCTATTCATGGAAAGTACCTCATGGTCTCAATGAAACCTTTTGGTTGACTGTGACTGAAGGTGCTCAAACCCCATTTTATAGTAAGGGTGTCAATCTTCGCTCTCGTCCTGTCATGCTTCATACAAGCGCGGCTGCAACCTTAATGACAAAACCCGCAAGTATTGCCGTAGTATTTATTGTATCGCTTATTACTCTGGTTCTGTTATAAATGATTCTCTAGAAAATCGCTTTGCTTATTATTTTATATACATTAATTTACATAAAACAAATTTTAATTAATATCAGCCAGAAGAACGTTCAAAGAATATTATCAATATTTTAAGTTACCGTATTAATTTAGTTGCACTTCAGTACGAATAACTTAAAAAATGTAGTAGCCATATTTAAGACTGTTTGGTTGTACTCAGAAAGTACACCTCCTTTACTTACATATAAAAGCAGACGTCTTGTAGCTCTGGGAGAGTTTATACTGACAGGGTGAGCCTTGGACGCATCATACTTTTTTATCTGTACTTCTAAGAATGATCAGTCAAAGTGAATTGTTGCTGTCAATGCCAAACAACTGCAGACGTTGCGGATCAATTTACTTTTTACGAGATCACACAGGACATAAATTACTTTTTTATTTGTTTTGAATACCCGATTGAATGGTGGGGGGACACCAGGTTGGGAAAAAAAAGCTGTTGTGGGCCAATTATTCTTTTCGTTTCCACTAATAAAAAAAAGTCGCGATTTTTTTTTTGTAATGGCATCTGCAACCAAAGAACAACAAGTAACCAAGCTTTTCACAGACTTGAAAAACGCTGTTCAAGATTATGACGATGAACGTAGCTTAGAAATTTGTGATGAGTTAATCAAATTAAACCCTGATGACCTCGTTACGCTTCAATGTAAAATCGTTTCCTTGATTCGTCTCGAAAAGTACAAGGAAGCACTTTCCATTATTGCTCGTCAATTCAGAAATAGTGATGTAGACTTGTCTTATGAAAAGATTTATTGTTACTATCGCACAAACCAGTTGGTCCCTGCTATGGAGCTTTTAGAGGAACTCAAGTCCAAGAGTGAAGCCCAAAATCCTTCATTGTTGTATCTTGAAGCTCAGTTGGTAAATAATCCCAATAAAAAACTATTGAAATGCAACTTATACACTAATATGCTTCCTACCTTCTTTTTAGTTGTATTCTCAAGGTCAATTTGAAAAGACCATTCAAGTTTACGAAACTCTCTTAAAGTCATCTGACAAGAACGATAGTCTTTATGATGAAATTCAAGTTAATTTATTAGCCGCCAAAGCCGGCTTATTATTCTCTTCTAGCAAGGCTGAGGAGAAGGACAAGGCTGATTTGAAGGAAAGTGCTGATCTTTACGAAGTTGCATATAACGCTGCCTCTGTCTATTTGGCTCGTGGCGACCTCAAGAAGGCTCAACAACAACTCGAATTAGCTAAAAGTAAGTCGTGCGGCAGGAATATAATGGCTGAGGAAACTAACTTTTTTATGTTAAAGAGCAATGCAATGAGAGAGCTAATGGAATGAGCAAAGAGGAACATGAGGAGGAATTAGCTGTTATTTCAACCCAACTTGGTTACACCTATCAATTACAAGGACGCTCCGCCGATGCAATCAAGATTTATAAATCTCTTTTGAGTTCAGAGTAAGTTTAGCAAGAAGGGAAAAAGTGATAGAAAAAAAGTTCAATTTTAGTAACATAAGGGCTATAGAGATATCGCAGTGGCAGCTGTTGTATCCAATAACATGGTCGCTATTGAACAAACAAAGGATTTGGAAGATGTTTCCAAGAAATTGAAGGTTGCAACTAGCAAAGAGGCTGAAGCAAGACTTAAAAACTATCAAAAGCGCGTTATTGCTATGAATGAAAGTTTATTACAACTCTACACCAACAAATACTCTGCTTGCAGAGATCAAGCACAAAAATTGACTGAAAAATATCCTGACAATGATAACCTTTATCTTATTTTGGCAAGCGCCACCTATCATCAACATAAAGCCGCAAAAGCTGTTGACGAACTTAAAAAGTATTCCGAAAAGAAACCTTCTTCTCTTGCTATTCGTTTCGCCACTATCCAATTACAATTGCTCGAATCTCAACCTGCCGCTGCCCTGTCAACATTAGAAAGCTATTTGGAGTCTGTCAAGGATGATAAGAAGGCTTATTATAAGCCTGCTGTCGTTGCTTTATTGGTTTGGTTATATGAACAAACCGGTCAATCCGAAAAAGCCATGGAAACATTGGACGAAGCTTCCAAGGTCTGGAAGAGCGATAGCTCATTCAAATCCGACACTGTTGCACCCACTTCTACCATCAAACAAACTGCTGCTTTCAAGTTAAAGACAGGCCGTTTCCAAGACGCTGTTGCCGACTATGAACAACTTGTGAAAGCCGATCCTTCTGATGCTCAATCTATTGCCGGTTTAATCGCTGCTTATGCCGAAGTAGATCCCAAAAAGGCCGAGCAATATGGTAATGCTTTACCTTCTATTGCTTTAAATAACTTGGATGTCGATACACTCGAAAAGATTGTTCCTGGTGTCAAGCGTGGATATGTTAAAAAAGATCCTAATGGTGTGCATGTCAAGAAACCAAAGAACAAGAAGAAGAGAGCCACTTTATTGCCCAAGAAATTCGATCCTAATGTTAAGCCCGATCCTGAGCGTTGGGTACCCAAACAAGAAAGATCCACTTTCCGTATGAAGGGTAAAAATAAGAAGGCCTTAAATAAGGGTCCTCAGGGTGTTTCTATGGAAGGAGGTGGAATTGGTGGCACGGGTAGTGCCAATATTGGCGGCAAAAAGGCTGCCACTCCTGCAGCAGCAGCTGTAGTTGAAGCTGTTCCCGAGCCAGTTAAATCAAAACCTGTTGCTACACCTAGTTCAAAGAGCGGTGGCAACAAGAAGAAGAAGGGAAAGGGAAGAAAATAAAGTGCTTTTAATAATAAATAAATAAAAATAATCGAAAACTGCTTTCCACGTAACGATATCTATCCGTCTCTATCTTGTGAAAACTAGTCCAAATTTCAATCTAAAATCGGCCAATGGGCTATTTCGGGTATTAGTAGTGTATTGTTTCGTTTTACATCATCTTACTAAAAGATAATGTGACTTATATGAAGGTAAATCCAATGTAGCTTTCACGAGACATCAGAAGACAAATTTGCTAAGCTCCATCTGGTCAAGAAAGAACGGTAACCGCCGTTTAAATATTTTAATACTATATTTAGGTATCTTTTTGCTGGAAAGGGTGCCTAGAAAGCTTATTAACCTATACGGTATCCATCTGCTTTAGTAATATTGGTTTTGTAAAGAATTAATATATGAAGTATATATGATAAAACATACAACATAAAGTACCTTGAATCTATGCCATATTACAAAGGGTGAATGGTGTTTCGATCAGGTAAATAAGGCAAAACTATTTTCTTGGCCACTTTCATCCCCTTCTATAGCTATTACTGGACTTAAAACTATTTTGGCTTACTAACTGTCGTCTAAGCATTGCTTTAACTATTTTTTAAAAGGCATAGCACAGAAATAAACTGTTCAATGCATCACGTTTTAAAAGCACGATACAATTTTATAAACTGTTTTTTATTCACAATCCACGTATATTTATCAACTTCACTCCCTTTTTTTAGATTTTATGCATGGATGCCGAAAAACTTTTAAGCAAAACAGTTCATCACAGTAACTATTGTCAAAATGATTGCAAGTGTTGTCAATATTTTGTGTTCTAAAAATAAACATAATATGTTGTGCATTTGTACGAATGCTAATGAGGGATCACAAAAAATATAAGCATATCTGGAACAGATAGGTAAACTAACAAGAAATGGATCATAAACTGATCAAGTAACTATATAAAACTTACAAACATAACAAATCCAAATGAGGTTTGATCAATATTCAACTCTATAATACATCAATTATTAAATAAAAATAAATTTAATGCTCAAACATGTCTCAATAAGGATACATGTCGTGTACTTTTTAATGTTTTGCAATTGAAAACCCCTTATAAACCCTCCTTCCCCTTTTCGTTTTATCTTTTTCTCCTCATCTCAACATGAACAACAATGTAGCTTTTCTATTACGTAAACGGTCTGTAAAAGCTTTAATTGCTCTCCTCTTGATATGCAGTAGTATATTCTGTCTTATTTCTGTTCAACCCACACTGGTGACAGATTTTGGCTACTACACAAGGCCGTTCTGGGACCGAGATCCTAATTCGTTCAACATGATTCCTCATTACTACGCAGAAGATGTGCCATTGCAAGATCTATGTCAACTTCACGGCTGGAAACTTAAAAGTGAAAGTGACCAGCAGACTGTCAAGGTGTACGACGCAATCATATTTAGTGTGGAACTTGATCTGTTACAAGTCCGTATACGAGAATTATGGGATGTAGTGGATATGTTTATTATATTGGAGTCCAATGCAACATTTACGGGTAAAACCAAACCTTATACGTATAATGAAAACAAGAAAGATTTTGAATTTGCGGCAAGTAAAATCCATCACGTTATGATCGAGCAATATGAACTTCCGGAAGGAGAAGGACCATTTTACAATGAAGGAAAGATGAGACAAGCTATGAATAATGCCATTGTCGAAGCGGGAGTGAAGACAAATGATATGGTTCTTATGTCAGATGTGGATGAGATTATTCGTTCGAAAAGCTTAAATGTGCTAAAGATGTGTGACGGAGTCCCAAACAAATTACACTTGCAGTTACGGAATTACATGTTTTCATTTGAATTTTTTGTTGATCAAAGTTCATGGAGAGCTCATATTGTTAGATACACTGCAGGAGAAACATTTTATACACATGGTCAGATTACCGAGAATTTATTATCAGATGCAGGTATGTCTCTTTATTATGCATATCGACACATAGAATACTAAATAACAATAATAGGATGGCATTGCTCCTTTTGCTTTCGTACCATCAAAGAATTTCAGTTTAAAATGAAAAGTTATTCTCATTCAGACAGAGTTAGATATGAGGGATTGCTGGATCCATCAAGGATACAAAAGACTATATGCGACGGAACAGATATATTTGATATGCCACCTGAATCATACACTTACAAGGACATGATTTCAAAATTAGGTGCAATAGAATCAACAATGTCAGGTGTAGGTTTACCATCCTCACTATTGAAAAATGCAGACAAATACAAATTCTTGCTACCCGGTGGCTGTATGAGAGAAGACTTTGTTGTTTGATGACCACATGATCTGTGGTAGTTGTCACAATTTGTATAACACTGATTTAAACCCCCTTCTCTCTCTCTTTCTTCTTCTCTTCTCTTCTTTCTTCCTTTTTCTTCCTTAATAAAATACAATGTCTGGAAACAACATTAAGGTCGTATGTCGTTTTCGTCCTCAAAACTCACTTGAAAACAGAGAAGGTGGTGTTCCAATTATTTCCATTGATGAAGAAGGAACCAATGTACAATTAAAGGTAGCAAACATCATCATCTTTTTTTCGGGTCGTCGCTTTACTAACCAAGTAACGAATAGGGCGAAGCAACCAATAACTTTGCCTTTGACAAAGTGTTCGGAATGAATACACCACAAAAAGATGTATTTGAGTACTCCATTAAAAGCATTGTCGATGGTAAGAATATTCTTACTCATGTGTGACAGCATATACTTACGCAAATACAGATGTCACCGCTGGTTATAACGGCACTGTTTTTGCTTACGGTCAAACTGGTTCTGGTAAAACCTTTACAATGATGGTAAAATTAAAAATGCGTACCTTTTTTTTTTTTGTGTATTTCAAACCCCCTCTCAACAAAAAAGTAATAATTATAGGGTGCTGATATTGACGATGAGAATACAAAGGGTATTATTCCTCGTATTATTGAACAAATATTTACAAGCATCAATGACGCACCGAGTAATCTTGAATTCACTGTGAAAGTGTCTTATATGGAAATTTATATGGAAAAAGTGAGAGATTTATTCAATCGTAAGTTTATAAGATTATTTTAATTTATTTGTATCCTTACATTTTATTTGTTGGTAGCTTCTGCTGATAATTTGGCCATTCACGAAGATAAGACACGCGGTGTTTATGTGAAAGATTTATGTGAAATTTATGTTTCCAATACAGCTGAGGTGTATCTCGCCATGAAGAATGGTAGTAGTAATCGTGTTGTAGCCTATACAAGTAAGTTTTTTTTTTTTTTTTTAAAAAAAAAAGCCCGTATTGCCTATATGCTATATTTGTACTCATATACATAAAAAGACATGAACGCCGAGAGTTCTCGTTCTCATTCCATTGTTGTGATCACAATCACACAAAAGAATTTAGATACTGGAGCTGCAAAAAGTGGTAAACTCTATCTTGTCGATTTGGCTGGTTCAGAAAAAGTTGGTAAAACAGGTGCATCCGGCCAAACATTAGAAGAGGCTAAAAAGATTAACAAATCACTAACCGCACTTGGTATGGTCATCAATTCTTTAACCGATGGAAAATCCAGCCATATCCCTTATCGTGATTCCAAGTTGACACGTATCTTGCAAGAATCACTTGGTGGTAATTCTCGTACTACTTTAATCATTAATTGTTCTCCTTCTTCATACAATGAAGCAGAATCTATATCCACCCTTCGATTTGGTATGCGTGCTAAATCCATCAAGAATAAAGCCAAGGTTAATGCTGATCTATCTCCTGCTGAACTCAAGGCACTTTTAAAAAAAGTCAAATCAGAAACAATTACTTTCCAAACATATATTGCTGCTTTGGAAGGTGAAGTTTCAGTCTGGCGTAACGGAAAAACCTTGGCCGAAGATAAATGGGTTTCGCTGGATAAAATTAATAAAGGTGACTTTAATGCTCTACCTCCTGCCTCAAATTTTAAAGCTTTATCGGTGGCCGATGATTCTTCTCGTCCTACAACACCCTCTGTTGTACTTGAGAAAGATGAGCGTGAAGAATTGTTAAAGCGTGAGAATGAACTCATGGATCAAATAGCCGAAAAGGAAACCGAACTAGCAAATCGTGAAAAATTACTAGAGTCGTTGAAGGAAGAAATGGGTTACTACAAGGAGCAAGAGGCTGCTGTCACAAAAGAAAATCAACAAATGACCTCTGAATTGAGTGAGCTCAAATTGCAACTTCAAAAGATTTCTTATGAAAGTAAAGAAAATGCTATCAATGTAGACTCTTTAAAGGAAGCCAATCAAGAGTTGATTGTCGAACTAGAAGAGTTAAAGAAGAACCTTGTCGAAGTCCGATTAGCTCACAAGGATAGCACAGATAATGAAAAAGAAAAGAAAAAGGCTCAAAAATTGGCCCAGATCATGTTTAAATTGGATCCATCTGTAAATATTTATCACACATTTGTTTACAACATAACTCGTATTAACTTTTTTTTTTATGCACTAGAGCGAAATAAACGAAAAAGAACGTCAAATTCGTGATTCTCTCCATAAGATTGAGACTGAGGGCCATGGATCACTCAGTTTAGAAGAGCTTGTCTCTCTTCGTCGAGATTTAGTGGATTCAAAAATTTTGTTAGATCAGCATGCAAAGACAATCACAGATATCACACAAGAAAAGGAGATACTTGACAAGAGAAAGTTGGAATTAGACGGTCGCTTAGGTAAACTTGAAAAAGAATACGAAGAACTTTTAGACAAGACCATTGCTGAAGAGGAAGTTTCTGCACAAAAAAATGCTGACATGGAACAAACTCTCACCAACTTGAAGGTATTTTATTAAATTATTCAATGCAAGAAGCATTGCTGACCCTTTTTTTTTTTTTTGTATAGAGTAAATTAGAGGCACAATATGCATCCAAAAAAGAGATGCAGGAAAAAGAAGTGGAGGATCTCAAGACAGAGATTTCAACAAAGAATGACAATCTTCACAAACTCACAGCATCTTTATCGGAGCTTAAGGATGCCAACGATCAACTTCAACTTGCTCTTTCTGATCAACCTATGCAGAATCAAAACGGTGATTTGACAGAACGTGAAAAAGAACTAGAGCGTATGCGCAAGAGCATGGCTAAGGAATTAGCTGATTTTGAAACCATGAAGAAGGTTTTGATGCGTGATCTTCAGACCCGTTGTGAAAAGGTCGTTGAACTTGAAATGTCATTGGATGAAACCCGTGAACAGTACCAGAATGTTTTAAGAGCAAGTAACAACAAGGCACAACAAAAAAAGATGGCATTCTTGGAGCGTAATTTAGAACAATTAACAAATGTTCAAAAGCAGGTAAGAATCATACAGGTGCATGCATATCAAAAATTTACCCTTTTCTTTTTCTTCAGCTTGTAGAACAGAATTCCTCCTTAAAGAAGGAAGTCGCTATAGCTGAACGTAAGCTTATTGCACGTAATGAGCGTATCCAAAGTCTTGAAACTCTCTTACAAGATGCCCAAGATAAATTGATTAACCAAAATCAAAAGTTCGAAGCCCAGCTTCAAGCAGTTCGTGAACGTCTTGAGCAAGCACGTACCCAAAAATCTCAATCTCCCATGTCGTTAAACTTTGGCCGTGTCGCTAAACCTCTTCGTGGAGGCGGAGCTATTGTTGAAAATGGTGAAAATTCACCTACATCGCCAAGTGAGAAACGTGAAAAGCGAAACTCTTGGATTCCTGGTTTCATGGGTTCAAGATAAGAAACAACCCTTATATTATTCCCCCTCTCCATGATTTTTTTTTATTATTATTACTATACTAGTGAAAAATATTCACACACACACACACACACACACACACACACACACACACACACACCTCTTGATATACCAAAATAAATATAAAAAACAGCTAATTCCATGTTTGTTAATACACACCTTTTTATTCATGGTATACGAGTATTTAATCCGCCAGGGATTCATTTATAATATCATGCAAACGATCAATCAACTCAGGCCATCCTTCCAATGCCTCCATAACACCATTCATCCAAGCTACATCGTCAGGCTGTTTTCTTCTTGTACAGCATATAAGACGGGTTAACTTACAGTCAGCATCATCTTGCTCTTCAGAATAGCATGTTTGATATCGTGGTTCCTCTAATTCGGTGACTGGACTTGGTGGCATTGCATCTTCCAAGATAGAGTTTCGACGGATTGTAGCTGAGAAATGATGTGCAGTTTCACCCAAAGACAATAACTGTTTAGCCTTGCGAAAGAACGCGGGATGTGAATAAGGCAAATTGGCTTGAAAATCAGGGTGTTCTCTCAACTTGATCAAATCCTTATCGGCATAAGTGTGTGTGACGTGATGAGGTGTGGAATATCCCGCTCCGATATCTTTTGCCCGATTTTGGTCACGATTATCATCATCATCATCGCTGCTGTCACTATCCAAAAGATCACCTAAATGATCACTCTCATCTCCACCTTGATAATTATCCTGACGATCCTCCACTTCGTCCACTTCGTCAATTTTGGATTCTACAAATGTAGGATGAGGCTCTGATTGGATAGAGTGGTAAGACGAGCGACGTCTTCGGTTGCCGTGTTGCTGGTAAAATTGGTCTTCATTAGAAAACATACCTTCCGGAACGTTTGGAGCGTCTTCTTCCAGTACGGAATCCTCATCATGATCCAGGATATCGCCAAGACTCATGTTGGACAATCGACGGCTTCTGCGGCGACCACTGTTAGAGCCCGTACTACTTGAAGTTGACAGTTTATGAGGAGGTGGAGCGGAAACAAAGAGGTTTTCGTCCTCATTTTCATAACCAACCGTGTCTTTAAAGCGGGACAGAAATATAGGGTTATGAACTAAGTATTGGCTGATTTGGTTCATCCAAGCGCGATCGGGTAACTTTTCTCGAGGTTTGTAAACCAAGTCTTGAAACTTTTGCCAGGCTGCCTCTCCTTGAGTCTCTGTAATATAGTGCTCCAATGATTCATAGAACTGAGCATTACGGGCTGCCAATTGCTTCATTTCCCCAGGTCGATCAAGAAGCGCCACCAGAATATCGGAGCTCACGGGTTGTCCGTGAATATCAATAGAGCATTTTCTGGAAAACTCGTCAGAAAAGCTTTCTTTTTCTTCATCCTCAAGGATAACATCCTTTGAGTTGTTTAGGTTATGTGTGTTAATATGATCAATAAAAGTGGAAGACATTCTTTTGTAGGTTTTTTTTTCGTGTGGGAAAAAGAAGGAAAGAAACAAAAAGAAAAAAAAATCACCCAAGAAATATGTTTACGAAATGGGAAAAATATTTTTTTTTTGGGCGTCAAATTGTTTATGCAGTGGCATTGATTGGATAAACCCACTTTAAACGATTTCTTGATATTCTCACCTCACTACAAGACAGATGGGTTTCATTTTCTGTATGTCTTGGAACAATTAGAGTAAGACATAGAAGCGAAAGGGGGTTGACCGCTGTGTATATCTGGATAGAAAAGGGTTAAACTTGATGTGCGCACATATCATCATTAATCTAAAATAAGAGATCATTTGGTTATTTTTTAATGGGATACATTTTTCGTCATAAAAACGTCATTCCTTGACACAAAATTAACTGTTAGTGTGAATAAGAAAAATGCCGATTTTTTTTTAATAGTGAATACATGGGTAGGTATAATAATAAGAATAATAAATAAAATAATAATAATAATGGAGAGCTATGATAGTTCTATTGTGTGTCTTTTTCTAATAGACGCTCAATCGACGTATTAATGAAGCCTTTCTTTATCGTCAAATCAACACCAAATAACAGTGATAACTGATCTCGTACTAAAAAAAGAAGAAATGAGTACATTGAAGTTTCACACACACATTTTTTTACATACCTTGCTTCTTTGTAAGTGTCATCAGGTTGGAACTGATTAGAATTCTATGGATTTCTCGTTCAATCTCATCGTCTTCAGGTAACATGACTGTTCTTGACTCGGATCCACCCGGTGTCTTTGCAGTGGATCGACTACTTTCATCCGTTTTTGGTCTCAATACTGCTGACAGATCCACTGAAAACTGACCTAACGTATCTTCCTCTGAGAAGCTTGTAATTAAAGGAGGTAAAAGCTGGTATTTACTACTAGTTGTGTTGTTGGAGTTTGTATTACTAGTTATTACACTCGAATGACTTCTCAAAGTCTTCGTGTCGCAAGCTTGTTCATGATGATGATATCGATGGTGATGATGATGACGACGGTGAGTTGAAGAAGCAATAGATCTTGCTTTTTTTGAGTCATCATAAGAGTAGGCAACAGACTTGTTTGTCGAGGTCACTTCGGATCTTAGTGTCTTTGTCTCCCACATCTCTTGCTCGTACACGGCCCATTTCTTGAGCGGGATCATCTTTTCATCAAACTTCTCGTCATCCGTCACGATAATTTGCTTTGTTTTATCACCGACCACAACACGCGTATTTCCCCACGAGAAATCATCGAAATGCCAGAACGCATAAATGGGAATGAAGAAACTAAAGATCGGGATCGCAAGGATATAAATGGCCATCCAACCAATATGCTGCCATTGGCGTTTAAAAATAAAGATCAATGACTGTAAGCCATATGCACCAGCCAGCATACCCAATGCAATTGTAGGGACAGGTCCTGTGCCCGAAAAGACCTCGTACATCAAATAAATCAGGTAAATAACGGAAGAAGGAAGAGTGATTGTACCAATCAAATCCGTCATAACTACAAATCGCATAGAGAGACAGCAGAACCCACACAATTCCTGCAATAATATCAGCTCAAGTAAATTATGAATGGTCGAATTAATCCATCGTCGACGTTGAGAAAGTAACACACGCCATTCATCAGGTGCCACGGTTCTACATTTAGCATAAGGTGTGAACATCATCTTGTATTCCGGGAAGTTCTTCATAATCAATGTGGTCAAGTAACGGTCCTCGCCCAAGTGAAGTAAATTCTTCTTATGAAGTGTGTCCACTTGATTGTCCGAGTAAGCATGGATAACATTGGGGGATACAATCAAGGGTTGATGTTTGTTAGCGGTACGGATACGGTACATACAGAAACAACCAGGTAAACAAGTAACAGAACCAAACAAAGACTCAAATGATTTCACCAGATGATGAGAAATGTAATATTCGTATACCTGAATCATAGTGGTCCACGATCGATCTTCATTACCTAATTCTGTCTCACCGCAAAGACCAATAATACGACTATCGTGCAACATACAAGAAATAAGCCGGTTGAGTGCATCTGGGTAAACCTCGGTATCCGAATCGACCATCAATATATATTCATAGAACGCAGGATCAATACCAATAATATGTTTGATGTGATAAAAAATCTCCAATTCCAAAGGTGACATTTCAGAGTCAAAGTGAACCTTGTTCAAGAAATTCATGCAAATAATTTGAGAATCACGTTTACCACGGTTACCGGGTTTGGCTCTTTCACTGGATTTACCGACCTTGACAACAACCACATAAGGTACAACATGACCCTCATGCTGATAAACACCAGAATAGACCTTGCCGTAATTCAGTTGTTTGGAGCCTTCACCAATGGATTTAAACATGAGTGCTTCAGGATCGTCGTTTTCATTATGACCCAAAATGTCCAGCAAAATTCGAGGTGTAGGCCTATCATTACCACTTCCAATAATCATACCATCGGCAATCAAGAATAAAAGCTTGTGTTTGTCATCATACGTCATAGCCGTCAAGGAATCGATTGTTTTTCTGAGCGATTCTTCATCTTCTGTGTAACAAGGCACTTGACAAATGACAAATTTGTCATGGTCTTCAGGCGTCGGTGCACTACCGAATTGCAAAGCAGCCAAAAATTTCACCAAAATGACCAAAGACATCATGACAGCAAAACTCAACAACAAGTAATTTACAAACGTACATCGTACAGATTCTCGATAATCTAGACGACCAATGTAAAATACGTTATCTAAGCATGCCTTATTGCTGGTGCGAGTAGCTTCATCCATAGTAGCACTGTATTTCTTCCACTCGGCTGTAGCGTCTTTACCACCAAACTTTGTAAACAGAGTCTCGATTTTTTGGTCAAGATAATGATAGTTGGGAACCCCGTTACTTGCAGAAGGGTACCGACGAGCTGAAGCCATATAGTCTGTTAAATCGTACACTTTCTCATCAATGGAAGCAATGAGTCTACCCCAGCTTGTATAGTCATCCTTGATCTGTTTCATAGGAATCACTAAATCACCTCTTTTAAATCCATTCATGGTGGGGCCAAAATACTTTGTAAACCATTCTGGATCTCGTAACTTTTCAAGACTTTTTTCGGGTTGCTGAGGGCCAGAAAAATGAACAAATGGACCTAAAATGATGGTTTCATTGGGTGTAACAGTAACAGCAGGATCTGTCACTAAACCAGCACAGGCAAATGATAGTGGTGGGGGGAAAGTGTAGGATAAATCACGACCTGCTAAAGGATCCAGATTTGATTTACCGGCCATATAGACAGTTGTACCATGATCGGTGGCTACAAATTGACTAACGTCGTATACTTTACCCCGAACTGTGACCCAGTAATCACTGATAGTTTGATGATTTGTAACGTCTTCTGCAGAGTACAGGTCTTTGGTACCAGGACATATAATTTGCCCTAAACCCACAATAAAGAAGATAAGACTGGCAGAAAATGTGAATATTAATAGACATAAGGTGACTTTTTCACGCCAAGCCATTTGAACATCTTCACGGCTCATTTTTCCAACGTATTTTAATGCGACGGAAGGAATCCACCAGGTTGCGAAATAGACAAAACGAGACCACCAATGACGGATACGAGTGATATTTACTTCTTCTACTTGTTCTTCAGGATGCACACTATAATCTTCCATCATTTTACTCATATCCAAGTTTGGCCCAAATCTTTTTTAACAAATAAAAACAAAAGATGTGTCAAAAATATAACAAGATTTGAATGATTTTGATTGACTTACCCTTCTGATAAACCTTTGCTGTCATCATCATCGCCCCATTCACTTTTTTTACCGGAGATATCGAAATGAGTTTCAATCTCGGTACGGTCATCATCGTTGGAAATATCAGATCGACAATCATCATCGAACGGATTTTTATCACTCGACCAGCGATCAGCGGCAATGGCAGCAATTTCAGCAGCTTGAGCAGCAGCCTCTGCTTCGGCCTCTGCTTTTTGCGCGGCCTCATATTCTTCAGCTTCAAGTGCAGCGGCAATGGCGGCTTGTCGGATTGCCTCTTTTTCAGCCTCAATGGCCGCCAATCGTTCCTTCTCTCTGAGTCTGGCCTCCTTTTCCATGGTTCTGACTTGATTTTCCAAGGTTCGCCAAGTATCAAAAGCAATCCAAACATCATGCTGACCAAAGCAAACTTGCTTTTCAGACCATTGCATAACCTGGATCCATTCGAGAATACGACTTTTGGTCTCTCCCTGTTCATCATTCTCGGTGCAAGGCAGATACACATCCATCAATGGTCTATAACGTACCATAAAATCATGTTGACTGTACGAGTAGAGGACATCAAAGTTGACAGCATGTTTAGCCAGCTCTGTAATTTTCAAAACCTGCAATTGTTGAGAGATATGAGGTATATCAAAAACGTCTGGCTTTTGTTGATCGTTGGGAGAGAGATGTATGATTTCAGATATTCTCATACCGTTCAATAACTCCTTTAATGCATCTACACCCACGACGACTTGATCCAGTACGGTTTGTATCAAGGAAGGCTTTGATTTCTTGAGCGAACTAAACGAAGGTTTCTTCTTGATGATGTCTTCCTCCGTCGTATTTTCTTCTAGCTCGATTTTTTCTTCTTGGACGACGGGTTTCGTGTTGATAGGCCATGCAGGTAATTGCGCTTTAATGACTGTTCTTTCATCACGAGGGTGAATCTCTGTAACCCAGCCCGCTAAAGAATTTTCAGAGGTGTCGAACAAGTCATGCACAAAGGCGTTGGTACAGTTATACTTGAACAAGTGGATAAAGTCAGGCGAGATAGAATCCAGGTTGGACTCGAGGAATCCATCGACAGAGTAATCAATATTGGTGTGATCATAGTGTCTAATTGCAAAGCTGTGAGAAGGAGTGGAGGGGTTAATGAGGGCGCGGTAGTCGTGATTAGGATTATTACTTGTCGATTTCTTTTTTTGAAATAGAACAGAGAGCAAATTACTGTCGGTCGCATCCAATGCATAACTGGCAAATCTTTTGGACTCTCGATTCATAAATGGGACAAGTGCGAATGTATTGTTGTTGGTGCCATGATAGAATGCAAGAGATAAAGGTGGTGGAATGCTAATCATGCCCAATTGGGGCCATACACCATCTTGTCGACGCTCCAAGTTAGTGGGTGAGTCAGGATTGAAAGTGCGATCAAACACGTAGTGCCGTAACTGCTCACCAGTGTAATTTACACACAGGTCGTGAAAGGAACCTGCTGAACGGTTTGTCATTAACTGGAAACCAGTTGTATCTAAAATGCTAATAGATCGCATAGATATGTTATCATTATTCACAGACAACTTTTGGTTCAATGCGTTCATGATCCATAAAACAAGTGCTGAATACAGTGTTTGTGCCAATGCATCTCGTTGTTGTGAAGCTGTATCCGTGGTCAAAAATGCGGTACAAAATTCATTACCAATCAATTTAGATTTATGAGTCAAGGTAGTTTCTAATTTGGAGGTAGCTACACCCAAGGCAGCCGCAACAAGAGTCAAAATCTCCTTGTTTTTTATGCGACAGGATTCTTGCGACGAGGCAGCGGTACCACCACCACCGGTGGCGGGGTTCGAAACATCAGGGTTATTGCTGTTGCTGTTGCTGCTGCTGCTGTTACCGCCACCAAAATGATGTTTGTTTCCGTCCACAAACTGCACGTTACCCAAATGAAGGATGGCTGACAACAATTGACACATTTGTGCTACTGTTTTTGTTTTGAATCCACACATTTTCAAGACGGCCTTAATTTCATTAAAACCCATTAAATCACGTTGTCCGTTTCGTTGATTGACGTGTTTCAAGTAATTGAAGTTGGAATGGGAGATATGAAGTGCTTGTTTTTCATCAGGTGTAGTTCCAGCTAATAATTGATAAAATATGTTGTATTGTTGAATATGTCTGGAAGAAATTCTATACTTATCAAGTAGAAAGATGAATGTTGAGCACCCAATGATTCTCCCTCTCTCGCTAAACTGAAGTGTTTGGAATTGGCCTAGACAGGAAGCATCTTCGTTTTGTGGACAGGATGCACTACCAAAAGATTCAAATATGGTATTGGCTCCTATAATTTGCTTTTGGATTTTTTCTTCTTTGCGTGTATGGGTGGATAAATAAAGTAGTTCCTTGATTAAATGTCGATGTGTCGTTGATTTTCCTGATCCAGTCATACCGCTTGATTAAATGTAAACGATTAAGCATGTAAAATGAAGATCTCTTTTATATATATATATATAAATATATATTTATTATTACCTTAATAAAATTGCTTGGTTTTCAGCTCTTCTTCTCATTAAAAGATAGACTCTAGTTGCCATATCGTAAACGTGAGGCTCTGGTGAATTTGAAGAAAAGCCATCTGGTGAAATATCTTTGTATCCATGTTGACCGTAGGCTTCCAAGGTAGCATCATTGAGTAGTTCTAGTGGTTTATGTGGATTCACTACTATCAACTGATGGTGTCCCAATTGAGTGTATGGTTGATCCGCTTTGAATCTGTAGTGTAATAATCGAAGGATTGAATCTTGGCTTGCTTTATCGTTATTTTGGGAGAGTTCAGGTAGTTGTATTAAATTCGAGCAAAGAGAAGTTTTTATAGTCATTTTTTTTTAGGAAAAAAGAAGAAAAGGAAAAAGTAGAAAGAGATAAGATTCGCTATTTTATGTATGTGTGGTTTATGAGGGAGAGGTTATATAAAAAAGGTATATCTATTTTGTACAGTCTTGATTAAAATTCAAAAAGATGCAACAATTACATGTACAAAAAGTAAATTTCAATTTAATTTCTTTCTTTCTTTCTTGTTTATATTTTTTTTTTTCCTCAAAAAAAAAAAAAAAAAAAAAAAAAAAAAAAAATGTTGTTTTAAAGTTTGAACAAGTTACAAAAGAAGAGGGAAAAAACTGTCTGGAAAAAAAAAAGAGCGGGGTAAAAAAAGTAAGAGAAAAAGAGAAAGAAGGAAAGAAAGAGAGACAGCCACAGACACAGACACACGCACACACAACACACAGAAAAAAAAAGGTATCATAAATATAGATTACTTTTTTTTTTTAAAAGGGGGAGATTCGTAGGGCGAGTAAAAGGGGAGTGAGATCAAAATTATTATAGGAGTTGTCTTCTTCTTGATTTATGCAGGGGGGAAACGTAAAATAAAGACAGCAAATGACAACGCGAGATTTTTAGTTGCTTCTATTAAATAATATGACTAACTCCAGTATCCATGGACGGTATATAATAGAATCCTGCTACCAACACAACATAACTAAGTATAAGAATAGATCCCTTAAAGTAATTGGACTTTCCTTCTTGATAAGTATACGTCAATAAAAAGACCGAAAATATAACAGATATGATGTCCCAACGAGGAAACATGAGGCTATTTTCATTGTTCATTAGTCCTGTAATTTTTTACATGATCCAAATTATCTACTTACTTGAATGTGAACTTTCTAATTTCCTCCTTGTCCCAATTATACCATAAAGAAAATGCTACCATGGCTGGAATTTGTAGCAAACACACCTGTAAAGCGTACGCTGATCCGATTTCCATACTATTTTAAAACTTGTTGGCCCAAATGTACATAAAAAAAGGAGTTCTTTTTTTTTTTTTTCTTTATGTATACCTTAATACAATATTTCCATGTAACGCAAAGGAAATGGCATTCATAAACTCGGTAATATTCGGTACCAACGCAAACAACGTCAATCCCAAAAACTTTTCATCAATATTAATACCTTCCATCACCAAATCCACTGTCTCTACCAAGATTTCTGCAATAATTGCATACAGTAACGTACACCCAAATAAGACCGTGTAACTTTTACTTTTACCCCAATTGGGAGAGTCATGGCCTGCCGCTGCTTCCTCTTCTTCTTCTTCTTCAGGTTCTTTGGCATGTACAAAGGCAATAGGTGCGTGGACTGGTAATGGGGCTTCAGTCACTGGTGTTGCTGGGGTAGGATGACTCACGACAGCTCGAAGGACTTGAGGATCTGCTGCATTGAGCGGAGTTTGTTCATTAATAACTGGATGGTTAGGATGGATGATGGCCACCGGGTATACTCTTGGGTGAGGTGCTTCATGAGGTTTTGGTAAAGCACTAGAACTCTTCCAAACCATATCAGCATGTGTATGTAAACTAAATAATAAGCCAATGATATATGCGGATGGTAAGATTGCTGCACAAATCCACATGAAAGGTTTGACACTATTTTGATACACTGGGTCATCAAACATGTTCATTTGATCATAATAACAATGTGAACAAGCAATAGACCCATCTGAACTCCCCTCAGGGCAGCCTGTACAACGCAATTCAAACTATATATTATTAACGTTTAGTAAACCCAACGGAACCCTCCCCTCAACCCCCTCTAAAAAAAAAGATTACCGAGCCAAAAAATTGGTAGAATAATGTGGGTGACAAGGCACCGATAATTGCCATAATCAACATTGTACCAGTTACACCTATAACATATAAAAGTCAGATATGTCCATAATTATCTTTAAACCTCTTCGTACCAGCACTCTTTGCATTAAATCGTTGTTCCTTGCGCTTCACGGCACCACTAACCATGGAAAATCCAGGCATTAATAAGACACCGGCCAAGATACTACCAATCAAAGAACCCTCTACTAAGGAGCTTTTTCCTGCCATTAGAGAAACGGAGTATAAAATGATTTCGATGATACTACCAAAAGTAGCATTGATGACAGCACCTAAGCCCATACTACTTTGAGCAGACACAGAACTGACGCCCATACCAATGAAATAAGATAGCGGGATTACGGAGGCTAGAGATAAGCCAAAAATCATCTTGGGTGAAGTAATGAAAGAGTCGGGTAAATGTTCCTTGAGCACATAATCGTCGAAAATAACAAAGAAAACAAGAGGTATGAGATTGATAAACATAATATTGATACCATCGTAGGTATATTTGTAGTATTGCCAACCAAAAGCTTGATAGGTACATAAAAGAATCACACTAGGCTGTCCTAATCCGCCTGTTAACTGAGATGGTTTGGATCGGAATCTGAGACTGAGTGGATGGCGACGAAGATGACGGACCAGGATATAGTTTAACTTGGCCATCGGAACTGTCACTACACACATCCAACATATGGTTGACACTAATAACAAAAGTGGTGCTAAAAAAAAAGTTTAATACAGCTGATAGTGGTTTCATTATTATCTACTATTTTGACTCTCAAACATTTACCCAGTATTGTGTAAAAGACAATGTAATAGAATACGGCAGAGGGGCCCAATTTGACTGTTTCAAAAACAGCACGAAACCAGTTGTATCTCTTCTTCTTGTGATGATCTATTAATCCACCTTCTTCATCCACATCAAATTCATCGTCATCATCAATTAACACCGAGGATTGTGCAGACTGTTCTCTCTCTAAATCATTCATGACAGACGGCGTGATTTCTACAAGTCTTTCCACATAGCGACCAAATGGCCAAAGTACATAGAAACTAAGTTCCCGAAAGATCATACCATAAGGAGACTGAAACAAACTAAAAGGAAGTGATGCTACAAGAGTCACCAGAGACAACCACCAGCCAAACACTATCACCCATAAAATGTTACCTGGATTTAAAAACAATTCCGGAGATGACGACGGAGATGAATGTAACGCACTGTTTGCTTTACGTACAACCGAACGGGACTTTTTGTAAAGAGCCGGTTTCCAGATAGGTAAACCAAAAGGATGCTGCTTATTCATGGCCTAAACATAAAAAGTTGATAAACGACTTATAATGATATATTTATAGTGTTCCTACTTCTTGTCTTTCTTTAAGCGTTATCTCGTGATCATAACTGTTCATTGACATGCGATCACTTGACAAGCCACGTTGACGCGCCATCTCTGAACGCTCATCCTCTTCCGGAATCTCGAAAATACCATTGTCAGTCTCTTGCTGCTCTTGTTCATACTCATCGCTCTCTTCTTCATGGCGGTGTTTTCTTTCTTCTACAATCGATCCGTATTTGGTAGAAGCTGTACGGCTCGGTCTTCTGCCTTGATGAAAAGAAGACGAAGTTGACCTAGTCTTTGAAAGTGGGGGCCTTTCAGAGTTATCCATTTCTGCAGAAGAAAGAAAAGAGCAGATAAAATGGTATGGGTTTCCGATAAATAAAGCAAAAAAAAAAAAAAAAAGGGTTTCACCAATGCCCCCCCCCCCCTCCATAAACAAACCCCGTTATATTGTCAGATGTATATGTGCCTCTCTGTGAAAGATATGTCATGGCGGTACAACATGTACATTTTGGTACAGTGCGGATGTCAAATTTTAGGACTAGTGACGTTTTAAATATAAAAAAAGATTGCATAAAATATCAACCTTAATGAACTCATTTATACAAGCTTCCCGACACCTCTTAGCAACCAGCTGTAGCTCGTGCAACCCATATCCAAAATAAATGTGTCAGAAAAAATAAACCAAAGTTTGCCATGAGATGCTTTCCTGGCATATGAATACATCTTTGTCGTTTTCGACCTGCATAATTACATAACGTCTATGTCTTCAAAAAGAAAAACTTTAATAATTATACTACAACTCTACATGTAAATCTTCATTTAAGGATGGAATAAAGCATCTTCAGCTATTCCTACCACCGTCCTATCGCAAATGATTTGCTGGGATGGTATCAAGTCTTTTGGGTCAATTTAGTTTTCTGTATGACAGCGAGGTTTTAGTAACTCCAAAAATCCTTTTCACGCTGCATAGCTGGAGGTAGTGTAGTCATCAGATGGCATGGTTGGCATTGTTTCAGAAAAATATATGTCGACGGGAAAAAGGCACGGTGCAACATTTTTTTTTCTTCTTATTTTTCTGCTACACAAAACGTTTTTAATAGCAGCAGTACAACATCCTTGTTTAAGTAAAGGTTATTTCGTGATTCATTGTTGCTATGCAAGCTGTATATGCGGATACAATCAGTCATAAAAAGGACACACAATCTCTAGAACTATGATAAATCCCATCACATAAACACAGGTGTAAACCCCATTTAGTTTGTGTGTGTTATATCATAAAAATGCAGCCACAGTAATTTTTTTTCTGCTTTCGAGAATTTTGCATGAATCAAAAATCCCTAAATCATTGAGGTTATTTTCTGTCTTCAAATAAAAAACCTATCCGACACCTAAAGACTCATCAGCAAACTACATACTAAAGTAAAAGGCGACTTGTATGGTCTGGTGTGGATGAATTTAGATCATATCAAATTGTACAATTCAGGGCTTATTATTCTATACGCGTTAATTTAAACTGAAAACTACAAGTTCGACAATGGCTGTATATGTCTCGTATATAAGTCTGGTTTTCTTTAAACAAAAATATGTTACTTGATAATTGTGTATTCATTGGCTCTTGACTTGCACACTTTCATGATTAATTATTGATGGATGGAAGCCCAAAGGGCATTTAAAACCCGCTTCATGCATTGGCTTGAAGCAAAAATCAGCCAATAGAATTGCTTATATATTTTTTATTTTTCTTAAATTATAAGGTGGTTCTGAGGCCGCTACCCGAAGTAGTGACCAGAGTTTGGTAGAGAAAGCACCCTGTACCGCCGCCTGCCTTTTCAGAACCCCAAAAAACCTTTTTTTTAGCTTCCGTCAGTTTCGACAGTGACATTAGGCAGCAAAGGCGCGATCACATGAAATAATTTTGCATGAATCAAAAGTCCCCGTCACGAAAGGGTCTTGTGATTTCTTACCCAAAAAATTTTTTTGAAGGGGGTAACAAAAAGGTATAAAAAGGGCTCATTTTCAGATTTTTCTTATTTTTTTTTCTTCTGTAAAAAAAATCATTCTCTGATGACAGCATTCAATCTGCTATGTGACCGATCCCCACACCAGGTCGCAGTCGACGGTTAGGTTTTTTTTTCAAGTCGCCTCATTGAGTGTTCCCGACCCCTTGAGCAACGATTTGGTTTTTAATATTAATGAAAATGAAAAATTATAATAATTTGAGTGTAGATCCACCCTGATTGTACATCACGCATCACGACGTGTGACTTTCATGGATCTTAAAAAGCACACCCTCAACAATCCCCAAATGCAGTTTGACTTGGGGGAAGAAAACTATGTCCTAACCTTTTTTAGTTGCTTTTTGTATGATGTGTAACCTTCGAGCTAATCAATATTAAAAAAGCTGAACTGCTTTCATGAGTATAGGCTCTTAGCTGTGTTTCGTCTACATTATTCGACAAGTCTTTTAAATACACAGAAAAGACTGAAAGATCCTCTTCCAAAGTACACAGATCTTGGCAATCGTACCCAGGTTGTTTTGCACGCCTCCCTAACTTGTTTAAAACTAGATAACTTTGACAAAGTTTGACATATTGCGCTACTTTTAGTAAGCCGAGCGACTACGGTAAAACCGCATGGTTGTATGGTCCATTATACACAGCCTATCAAATTAAATAGACGCACATAATTCACATCATCGTTTTAATTAAGACTTGGAAACAGTTAGTTAAAATGACATGGAGAAATGTTTATTTGTGTGCCTTTACTTTTATAGTTACTAGCATATAAAAACTTCAAATATTAGTTTATCCCAGTGCTGAGCCTAAAAATCCAGTTTTTTTTTTCTTTTTTCTTTTTTTGTATGTTGTGTATTGATGTAATTTAAAAGGCAACTATGTAGTTAAAGACTGATGGAGCAATATAGTGTAATTAGATGAGAGCAATTGGATGTTTATCACACGTTAAAAAGAATACGTTTAAGTTTTTAGTTATGTTTATTTACATATGTACAGATTCAGACTAGTGTGTTTATTATGATAAGGGGATGACCTCATCCTTATGCCATCCTGGGGAGCTTAATTTGATCTGATCCAAGTCGATCTTTCCTTTGCCGCTGACGGTAGCAGATGCTTGGACCTCACAGCCGCCACCTTGAGGGCCCTTGGATGCCTGATCCTCCATCCAAAAGTTAATATTCACCTTATGTTTATCCTTTCCGTCCAAGCGAGTTGTATCTGACTTATGAACCTCCTCCCAGATCATATCCTTGAAATGATCCAAACCAAAGGCCTTGAGCATTTGTTTACCTTCTTCTGTATTTTCAAAGAAATGCTTCAGTTGCTTGATGGTGTCGCTACGTATGAGATCAGTCGCGCGATGTGTGCCTAACTGAGACAACAAGGCCTGTGAAACCGTGCTGTCTTTACCGATGACAGGCGCCAAGTAATCCCACCAATTCTTGGTCTTGCGGAACAAACGCCAGCCAAAGATAGAGGCAGCGCCACCTGCTGCTACCCAAACCATGGGTCCCATCACACTACTGGCTAAAGAGGCAGCACCCAATGCACCCAGAATGTAATTACGATGTTTCTTGCCGACAGTAGCAAGCACGATTTTGGGTATGATTTTCCACATGGACAATGGACGCTGTTGGGTCTTGACGACATGGGAATTGAGTTGAGGAGCAAGCAAGACGCTTCGTCTTTGAATATTGCGATTAAGAACAAACATTGATGGTTAAAGGGAAAAGGATAAAGAGGATAATAAACAATAAAAAAAATGACAGGCATTTTATTTTAGATAAAAAAAAAAATTAAAACTGAAACTGAATTAATTAGACGAAACCCAATCATAATTTCTTCATGATATCATCATAAGTCGATTGAATATCGGCCATGTCCTTTTTGATTGGATTCCAACGAACGCCTAGTCCAGTTTCCTTATCGGGCTTGGGAATGATGTGGAAATGAACATGAGGTACAGCTTGGTTGGCAAGTTTGCCATTGTTCTAATTCATGTGTCAATCTTGTATTAAACAATTACAATTTTTTTATTATTATTACCTGCAAAACATTGTATTGAGCAAATCCACCAGCAGCAGCAATCTTTTTGGCAACAGGCATAACATCAGCTAAAAAATCGTCAGGTACTTGGTGCATGAATTCAGCGTGGTCTAAATAAAGAGTTAATGGTTTATTGTGTGCAGTGAATCTCTTTCTTTACACTTGGGAATGACCAACTAGAGATAATATTAATACACAAATAGTGATTGTCGCGCAAGGTTGACTTACTGAATGGCCTTCACTCAAAGGTTCAATGTCCATGAAGGCATAACTAGACATTTACAAAAGACGCGTCAATCATGTGTTAATGGGTCAAACTTTTTGTTGTGGTTACGTCTTTTCTGTTTCGACTAATTTGAAGGAAGGAATATCCTTTCTATAGAATATATTATATGAATACAACTCTCTTTTTTTAAATAAGGGATTATTTATTATATTTTTACTTTATAATTTTACAAAAGATACAATTATCGTCAAGGTGGTTATGACTAGACATGGCTCGTTGTTGCTTAAAATACGGCGTAAAAAGTGTAAAAGAACGTAATAAAGAACGCGTCATGTCAAAAAAGAGTAAATAAAAGAGAAAACCCGCTGGGCCCCCGCTTACTCTTACTTTTTAAGGCCACCAATCACAGAAGAAAGATCGGTGGGTACAGCTGCGGGTAAAGAAGCCAATACGTCAGATGGAATCAACTCTGTGGGTGATTTACCTCCAGTAAAGCTTCCAATGATGCCTTCTATGCCACCAGCACCACCACTGCCTCCTGCCAAACCAGAAATCACGGATTCAATGGTTTTAACCAAGGTCGATTGGTCATTGGGCTAATCATGGTGATAATAAAAAAAAAGTAAATTAAAAATGGTTTTCTTATAACTCGCCTCCCTAGATACAGCACTAAAAAAAAAAGAGAGAGAGAGAGAGAGAGAGACTTACATCAATAGGACACTTAAATCCAATGGTGTTGGAGACTGGTACACTGATAGGTACACCGATAATGGTCACGGTTGCAACCACTTTATAATCCAATTGGATGTCTTTGGCTGTACCACCGCCCAGTCCACAATCCGCCATGATTTTAGATAACACAGCGATATTATTGTTGTTTGTGACATCGATCGACATGGCAAATGGGAAAGAAATGTTGGTAACTGAATGCGAGCCAATATGGAGATCATGAAGTGTACCACCGCCTAAAGGTGTTGTATCACCATGGTAATTAGCCTAAAAAAAAAGATGTACGTTTTGTGTATATTTTTAGATATAAAAAAATTGTTTAAAATTAAATTAAAAAAACAATTTACATACGGTAGCTACTAAAGTCGTAAATGTAACACTTTCGATATTGGGATTATTCACCACAAATCCTAAAGAAACATTCAGATTGACGGTCGTTAAGCCCACCATACCAAACTCGGGTGTGCCTTGAATGCCTGTGAATTCGACGGTGGGGACTTTGAAGAGAGCAGCCAAAACCCCCACCACAATACCAATAACGATGATAAGTAATAGCAAACAGCAACTGATCCAACGACACCATCGAGGACAGCATGTACAGCATCCACAGCATAGTTTATCACAACAGGATCGATTTGCCTTATTGTTTCTTCTGGCATATTTTTCGTTGTTCATGGTCGCGGTTCCTACTTGACTGAGTCGTGATGGTGTGACTGAGTGGTTGTAATAGCCATCCGAGGTTGCTAAGGTGGGTTTTGGCTCGTTATGATTGTAGTGGGTCATGTCGTTCATGGCATATGTATCTTGGGGTTGATAGTGGTCATAATACTGTTGCTGCTGTTGTTGCTGATACATTTAAATATAGTATATAGGGGAAGGGGGGTGCCAAATAAATAAATGTATATATATACAAAAAGAAGCACAAAAGAGAGAAAGAGAAAAGAGGGGGTATGTGTGTGTTGCCTTATTAATTGAGAAACTTATAATTTCATTAACTTTTTAAATAAGGAATGAGGAGAAAAGAAGGGCCCAATGAAATGTCGTGATCTTAATAATTTTGTCTGTGCCAATGTTACACATGTGCCTAGGAACAAGAAATGCCATGTTTGGGTGGGTTTTTTATTTTATTTTTTTATTTTTAATGTGTGGGTGTAATAGGCCAAGTGGGATCCGTTAGTAACTCTTCCGAATCATTCACAATAATCACACTCATGTCATCATCATCTTCTTTTACAGAAGAGGCTTCAGATCCACTTCGTTGTCTACGATGGGGAGGTTCTAATAATAATTTCTTGTCGACCACAATGGTAGGTCGAGGTAAGACAGGATTACTCTGACTTCTACGTCGCATCATGCGATCCATCTCTACTGCTTTATCAGAAGCAGTCTTTACATTGCCTGCGTCCATAAAACTCAGGCTTTCGATAAACGATTTGGGGAATGAAAAGGATGGGAGTTGAGGTGTCTCTTCTTCGTTGGCGCTGAAACTACTCCGACTGTCGCTACTGATACTCTTCACTCCCTTATCATCTTCCTCATCTTCCTCTTCGTCATCATCTACTACATCGTCGTCGTCATCATCATCATCATCGTCATCATTAGCATCCACTTCTTCTCCATCGTCTTGACTGATAGCGGATGAGGTTTCCATCATGTTATGGTGGGAAGACGAGGTGGATGTACTTTGATTGGATATAGGTTCATTCTCTGTTGTTGCTGTAAATACCAAGCTTGACCTTGGTGGTGGTGTTGTGGTGGTGTTAGGCGGGAAAGGATATAAATGTGTGGGTAAAGATAATTTTCTGGTCTGTTGGCAAGTGCTAAAGGATAATTCGGATTCAAGATAATCTCTGTAACAAATCAAACGTTGTAATTCGATCCGTTTTGTCTTTATCCTCTTTCCTAGTGTCTCTGCAAACAACAAGATACGATCCTTAGTTGATTTTTGATAGGGTGAAAGCACCATTAGATTACGTCGTAACTGTAATTCACGGTCGAGTAATTTGACTTGTTCATCAATACGATCTGATAATTCGGATACTTTCTCTTTGGCCTTATCCTCTCGTTTTAATTTGTCGCCGTCTCTACGTGTAGGTCGCATACGCACACCCGTGGTCTTTAGAGTGGCCGCATAGTTGATCTTTAACATCCAGTCTTCCATCTCTTTATCGTTGTCAGCACGCAATAAGAATTGTTGTCCATCCCCTGTGATCAAGCGAAAGACATGTGGGTATTTTGTATATTCTTCATCGCAGATACAAATAGCATAAGACAGAGATACAATCTGAACCGGTCGTAGGTAGGAATTGGATGATGATGATGATGTTGTTGAAGAACTAGAGTTGTGGGGTATAGGCGTATTTTGTTGCTGTTGTTGTGTATATAGAGACGAGAGTGAATTGACCGTGGTGTTATTGACACTCAAGTTGGAGGAGGAATCCACTATGGAAGAGAAAGCAGGAAAACTATTGTTTCTTTTGGATCCTAAAGCAGATGGATTTTCTTCCTTATCCAGCCATGTTTGGTATGAAGAGAGATCAGCGAAAAAGATGATTTGACTGCCGCTCAGAATGATGCCAAAGGGTCTCCAACCACGCGCTGTGGCTTTTTTTCCACCTTGAATTAAATCATACTTGCGGTCCAAAATGCCAGCCTTGGTCACTCGTATCGTAAACGTATTGTTGTGATTGGCATCATTTCCATATCGACTTCGAACACCGGCCAAACACAACGATTTAGCCTTCAATAACGAGAAATGAACGTCCATGATCGGAATCGGCTTCAAAGTCCGTTTGTAACTAAAGCTATTTTCGGCTGGCATCAATTGTTCTAGCTTCTGGCCAAGATCTGCTAACAAAGCCGCCTAACAAAAAAAAAAGATGTGTCAACCTTTTTTTTTTTTTACCCGGCATCACATTGAATGATAAATCACTTACAGACTGTGTGGTGATATTGGAGTCGTTGTTTTTCAGCTTGGAGAACCAACCGTTGGATCGTTCTGTTCTTCCTATCGATTCTTTGTGTCCATCTGCATACGTGAATTCTGACATAACAATGTTGTCATACATGACCTAAAAGAAAAAAGGTTGTTCGATAAACAAATAAATAGAAAGAAAAAAGAGTGGAAAAGGGACTTACATCGAGTATTTCTTGCGCAACACCTTCTCCGCCTTCAATTATTTTTGTCCGCATAATAAACGTGTCCTTGTTCATTTTCTGACGCACGTTTTTATTGTGAGCGTCGGTATGAAGTAATAAGATGGAGAATGAAACCGCATAAACCACATCTAAAAATATAATCACATGAGAGTTTATTCATCGTTGCTATAACAACAAAATAGAAGAAAAAACTAACCTGGATTATCGACTAAACCCGGGTTACACTCGTAGTAACGTTTGGCAAAGTCCTCCATTGCACGATCAATCTGTTGAGCCTCTTTAGGTAATAAGACCTTGGCAAGTAATTTTCTAATTAAAAAAGAGAGTATTATTTCTCCGTCCTAAACCTATTTTTCTATACCATCTTTACCTTAGCGACGTATCAATTGACTCGCCACAAAAATCAAAATTTTGTACTTGGTACGCGAAACTGGCTTCTCTCGTCATTTTTTTATGATCATTGCCAGGTCCTGCCATTTGCCCGCCTTTTATTTCTGATTGCTTGTACTGTTTCTATCCCGGGATGATGTTGAAACGACTTCTTTTTTTTGTTTAAAAGGGCTGTTGTCAAAAGGTTCTTATCCAATTCTTCTACAGAAAAATAAGAGAAAGAGTGCTGTAATCAGTAACAATTGTCTTGATGGGAAAAAGAGAGAAGGGAAAGAGAGAGAGAGAGAGAAAAAAAAAAGGGAAAAGGTGAATAATAAATTGCTTTTGAAGCCCAGTTCTCATTTTCGCTCCTTTTTTTCCCTTTTTTAACACTAAAAAAAATGTCTGCACAGAATCAATATATAGATGTAAAGGGTCACATGGCAGAAAGCACCATGCGTATTAAGGATTTGGCTCAGGCTGAAAAAGTAAATAACAACAAAAGAATATTGGGCTTGTTTTTTCCCTTTCCCTTATTGTTTCAGCACGCGTATTCATTACTCTCATTTCTTAGAAACTAGTATTATTGATCGAGACAGCGGCAGAAGCCTTATCAATCTTATCTGATGAAGCACCCAATGACGAAAACACTGACCAGTTTGTGCGTGATCGAGCAATGACATTTCGTGGATTAGCAGAACGTTATTTCTCTCTTGTTAATGTAACTTTGACTTTTTATAAACACCCGCTTATGTATGCTAACTTTTTTTTTTAATCTAGGACATTCAATTTGCATTGAGAAGTCACACTCATTATCTCACAAAAGAAGCAAGTATCACCTCCTCTGCAAACAAAATTATACCCTTTAAAACATCGGTCCTTGGCCAATACAAGGAATTAGAAATTTGGACAAGCGCTATCGAAACCGTCAGCCAACGTATTGCCGAAATCAAAAAGATCGCTCAAGAACAATAATCTTTAATTTTTTATTTGTCAAGGAATCGTTGGTCTTTCAATTCGTCAGGAAGATACGATTGTTCCACAGGTCCATCAAAGCTTGGATTATACTTGTATCCTTTGCCATAACCTAGGTTCTTTAATTTCTTTTTTCTTAGTACGCAGTGTAAATAAAATCATATTTTATATTTTACCTCCATTAACTTGGTAGGTGCATTTCTTATATGCATGGGAACAGGATATTGAGGCTTTTGCTGAATCGTTTGCTTGACCAGATTATATGCCTTGTAACTGCGTACACTCTTTTTCGTCTCTGCTAAATGAACAACCAAATGTGCAAGAATCGTATCACATTCAGGCATTCCAATCTTTTCACAGGCTTGATAGGTCGCCATAGCCTATTTTATAAAACCCTTTTTATTAAATTTAATCCCTTCACTCATTTGCTTAGCCTTACCAATGGTAATGCGGTATTATCGGCTAGTCCAATATCCTCACTGGCACAACGCACTAATCTTCTTGCGACATACAATGGATCCTCACCTGCTTCCAGCATCCTACCTAGCCAATATAAAGCTGCATCCGCATCACTTCCCCTGATGCTCTTGTGCAATGCACTAATGATATCATAATGCTGATCCCCGTTACGATCATAGAGCAGATGCGATTTTTGAAATGCGCCCTTGACCGTATCTATGTCAAGTGGCGATTGCTTGTTCTCTAGCAAATTCACCGCCATCTCCAATGTGTTTAAAGCCGTACGTGCTAGTTCAAAGATATTTGAGGCAATTCTTTTTTAAAAATAGATTTACCCTAATCTTACCATCGCCATCACTAAATACTGCCAGTTGCTTTATTGCATCCTTATCTTTATCCGTATCAACAACTACCTCTTCGCCTCTCCATTCTTCAAGGCCTCTTGTCAAGATGGCTTCAATATGATCTTGATTCAAAGTCTTCAACACAAATACTTTGCACCGTGATAGTAAAGCTGAATTCACCTTGAAGCTTAATGTAGGATGTGTTAAAAAAAATTACTGTTTCTATCTTATTCCCTTGTCATATGTACCTAGGGTTCTCTGTCGTTGCACCGATGAGACGAATCGTACCATGCTCAACATAGGGCAAGAAAAGATCTTGCTGTGACTTTGTAAAGCGATGAATTTCATCAATAAAGATGATGGTTTTTTGTGCTGTCAAACTAAGGTAAGATTTAGCTTCGTCAAAGGCCTGTTTGACATGCGCGGTATTATGACTGGTGGCACTGAGTTCGACAAAGCGGGATTGTGTCATATTGGACATGATGCGTGCAATAGTGGTTTTACCACATCCGGGTGGTCCCCACAGTATCATGGAAGGTATGCTGTCATTATCCATCAAGCGCTTTAAAATACCCTCTTTACCCAATAATTCTTCTTGTCCCACGAAATCTGTCAAGGATTTCGGTCGAACTACACGGGGAAAAAAAATCAGTTATCCACCCTACGCATAGTAACTGCAGTTATACCTTTGGCAGCAAGAGGCATAGATTCAGAAACAACGTCCCTCTTGTTTCGTTTAATAGCAGGTTGTGGTGATGTTTCGACAGTCCGTTTTAAGCTGTTAGTAGTGTGGCTGGATTTGAAAATAGGTGCAGTTGGTCTCTGTAACGTTGTTTGTGCTTGAGGCTTCGGTGCAAACAATGGTGCCAGACGAGGAGGCGTTTCCTTAGGCGTATGCACGGTTGTTTCAGAGACAGGAGCTTTAGCATCCGTCGTGATAGCTGCAGGTTCCTCTTCTGGCGGAGGAGGAGGGCAGTTTTTATCAATGTGGACATTGATAATGGTAGCAGCTACGTATTGGCCACAAATGGGGCATTGAACTACATGAGGGTTTCTTTGATTTAGTCATTTTCTAGATCCCGGCTTGATTAGCCTTCTTCTTGGTTTTTTTTGCGTTACCTTTAGACATGGTTTGAATGGATTTATATTAAAGGGGAAAAGGTGTTCCTTCTTTTTTTTTGTTTTTTTGACGGCTTACCAAGAAAAAAAAAACCTACTCTACACCCACCCCGTTTCCCGACTATTACTGCTGAGCCTACTGATATCTATTCTGCGTATGGGTGTATATATTGTACAGGATGATAGTATTATTATATGGCTGTTTATGTTTGAAGGCTGTTCACTCTGTAACTCGAAGGAAAAATCTGGTATGTTGAGACTAAAAGAGTAAATAAGCGCATTACTTTTATTTTTCTTTGTATCTACGTTTATATAAGACTTCTTTATAGGCCGAATGAAACTGGTTTACAAATCAGCATACAGTAGACTGGTGCTCTTGGACGGCCATAAGTGGTCAAACAAAATAAGACATGTGCTATGGCATATCATTTTTATTAAAGAAGATTTTTAGGATCTCCAGTTTGGGCCAACAGGAAACCCCAAGGTATTTTCCCATTAGTGGAAGCAACCTGCCTCAGACCCCAATATAAGACATCTAAACCGAACATAAAAAAAATGAAAATGAGGCAAAAATTGGTCTGCTTTATACCATTTTCGAAAGCTAAAAAAATTGAGCAAAAAAGTCCATAACCTTCGTAAAATTCCATGACTGCCCGCACATTTCCTTTTTTGTTATTAGCCATGTACTCTGAGTGGATTACTGATACGACATCTAATAAGGAATGAAGCATACAATCGGTTCATGGATCGTTTATTTTTCCGTGTTGTAGAAAGCGCCTGGACTTGGTTTACGCATTTCTCTATTTAAATCGCCATGTCGAAAAAGCTTTCTGGTGCTGTGGCATACAACACGCAAACGCATGAATTTCTTCATTGTGTAACGTCCCGAACAATAAGCATCTTTCTGGCGTTTATGGCTTCTTTTTTATCAAACATTTTGATCGCGTCTTGATTCATTGAGACCAGATATTTCAGACAAAGTATTATCCCCAAATAAGAAGCTTGTTGCCCCTCATCATTTACGGCTTCTCATCGCCATGCTTAGAATATATCACTGGTTCTATAATAAAGTTAATACAGTGGGGATAGGATTTGTAAATAGTAAGCTAAGCAAAACATGACGAAATAACTTTCTCTTCCCATTAACAGTTGTTTATACATCTCTCTTCCCCCAGAACCTGCTATTTGTGTTTTTGCTGTTGGTAGAAATAACACGACAGAGACTAAAGTATACACGTGTATGTCCCATTTATCCGTTATACGAGCTGGCGTATAAGCTATTTTTAAGCGTCTAACATACTCTATGTTGTTAATATACATTATTTCTATAGACACCTAACCTTTATGCAAGCAAGTATCAGCTGTCAGTTTTATATTTCACTTTTCAAATCTCGGTGGGAGCGAGGTTTATATCGCAAACTGACGTACGCTTGTGCTCTTTATTCTCTTTTCGATCTCGTTAAAAAGTCTACAAGGCACATGGGTCCATTTAAGATGACGGACATTCGACATATTCATAAGCTACTACTTTTTCCAATATAATTGATGGATCACTCATTTGTATTCAACCAATATGTCCAAACGTTTTCAATTGGCGGCGGCGTATTGGCTAGTAAATGACACGAGGCATTATCTTTTATAAATATTAAAATTCTCAGAAGACTCCTTGGGTAAATGGAAGACAATAGCTGACAGAGGCGTGTATGTCTATCATAGTATCTACAATCTTGAGAGGGGTATCACCAACTACTTAATACAATTCCTCTTTTAGATCACCAAAGCGCTTTACCAAAGTGAACAGTTGATGTGATGTAGGAGCTTTTAATGCCCTTTTTTCCTCCTTTTTTTCGGAGCACTGTGGCACCATCGTCATTACTTACTACGGTGACCTTTCTCGGGCTAAACGGCAGATCTATATCAAACATTTATTTTAGCCAGCCTTACCTTTATTCTGTTCTGTGCGAAACTCAAGCGCAGAAAAAAAAATAACAATCCAAGCCTTCATTTTTGTAAATAAACGTGTGTCTTTCAATGTGGCTTAAACTGATTCACCTAAAAACTTGTTACTACAACCCCAGCACTCATTTAAGATGATAGTCGCTCTTAGGTAGATATTAACGGCATTGGCAAGTGCTGATTGCTGACGTAATTTGTTTTCACAATGAGATCTTTACAATAAACGAAATGTCCCGAGGGTGGTGTCGTTGGCTTTGCTCCAACGAAAAACAAGAGATGGGGTAGGACAAGGACAATTAAGCCTTTTTATCATGCAGAGTTGGGAGCGATAGTAGACTGAGTGGAGGATAAAAATGTAGTATTCTTGGCTTGATTTGGGAAAGTCAGATAGATTGGGCTAATTATAACACATGGTGGCTATGTCAGCAAAATCAAATGATTTTCTCCCCCCGTTTAAATTGCAGGATAAATGATGTGTTACACCTCTTTTTTTGATTGTTGGGTGAATGCTATTTTTATCATCAGCTGATAAAAAGACATGCTGAAGTAAAGAGAGTCTCCCCTCCTCCCGCCCTTAAAAAACTTGACACTGGCCTATTATTATTTCACCTTTTTCCCCCTCATCCTTGACAAGTTGCACCGTACCCTCACAATTGGAATTTTTTTGTGACCATTTTTATTATAAGTCATGTTACACTAGGGACATTGTAATCATATCACTTTATCAGGGTGGAAATTGCTATAAAGTTTTCTGTGTTACCTCAACGTAAATGTTATCTGAAGTGCCAATGACTTGCAAAAGTAGTAAAGATCTACATCACTTGGGTAACCACACTTTTTTTTCTTAAACCAGTTTTTTTTTGTTTTGTTTTTTTGCACTTGTATGGGCTTTACTCTTTTCACTCTACGTCTTTGCAAAACTGTATTGTGTATGTGTGTGTGTCTGTTATTTTTTTTATGAGGCCGCAGTAAAAGTGTTGGTGAGGCTCACCCCTCATTTTCGGAAACATCCTTAAACAGAATATCCTATTCTCGGGTGACACCTATTACGTTCTCTCTCTTTCTCTTTTTTTCTCTTTAGAAATCAAGTGGCTTCAGATCGAACACAATTTACGATCTTGGAAGACGTGCGTGCGTGAGTTATGGGGGGTCCACTGCTGCTATGTGAACATCGAACCAATGGTGTCTGTTTGAAGACATTTTCCTAATATATGCACTATGGAAGTTACTGATTGAAATGAACTAAATAGTTTTAATGCACATAGTAAAGAATGCGGGTTTACCCTCCTTTCGGGTTTATTGTCCATCGTAAGAAAAAATGCTTGAGCATGTGTGCATAATTAAAGTGTAAATCCGCCTACCTTATCGCTATGGCAATCGTATCCTCATTTACACGAAATTCTAACTAGGCAATATGGATTACATAATGGATGATAGCTTCATTAGAGTGTAATTTGAGCAGCTCTCTATGATCATCATCACAAGCCAAGATGGATAAATAAAAGGAATGAATGGCTCTTACTCGCATGGAGAAATGGTGTGAGTTAAGCAAGTTCCACCAACTTTTTTGTTCGAAGATACTGCACTTTTGTTTCTATCTATAGTTCATTTATATTTATATTAATTGGGTATTGTAATTTATGAAGAAGGAAAGAAGGAAACAAAATAAAAATTTATTCACACACAGGTACCAAATGAATCCGTTCTTCCTAATTGAAAATATAAAAAAGACAAATGCTCAAATAATAAAAAAAAAAAAAAGGGAAAAGTCTGTTCCGCACCAGATGATGATTTGTTGGCGATCATGGTTACAGACGACGGGCGACCAAAGACGATGAGCCCAACCCTGAGTACACGTAGCCTCGTTTGACCTTGTGATGAAGATCAAATGGTGTTAGGTGATGACTTTTTGACAACAGGATGCTTTATGATACAAGCTATTCTTATCATCAACATGGTTGATGTAAGAGTTTCATCCACCATGAGCATTCGGGTTTATCATTTCCCTAACCAGCTAACTTGGTGCGTCTGCTCCAGACCCACCCTCGTGGAGGAGTTTTTTTTTTCTTTTTTTGGGGGAGGGGGAAGAAATAATAATAAGACTACGCCCACACCAGGATAAAATAAGTTGGAATAAGGTTAAATTGCTGCAGCAGTAGGGGAGAGTTTTATTTACGATTTCGCCCCCAATAAAGACGATAAGGCGGTCCGTTTCACTTGTTCAGGGTCGCTTGTACAGTCTTCTTTTATATTCTTGTATGAACAGTTGACCTTAAAAGTAGTAGAAAGTTGTGTGTCATTCTTTTTTGTATCTGTCCTCATCATAAGGTTCATCGACATTCAATTATTTACTGCGTAACATGCAGATAGACCCCCATTATTTTCTTGCGTAAATTGGACACGTGATTTATGTCTCTTTCAGCTTTTACATTTTGAGGGGTGTGGACATAACCTGAATTGTGAATCCAAGTGTACAATTACCTGGATCATTTGAGCTTTGGGTGAGCAGTTTTTTTTTTGTTTTGTTTTTTGTTATTGTTTTGGTATGATATCATGCATCATTTTTTCCGATCTGCTGTTACCATGGTAAGACCTATTTGTAAAATAGCTTATTCACAATGTTTGTTAAGGATTATGCTGCAAGTCATATGAAACAAGAAAAAGATCACCCAATTCATTATTATAAATCGTTTGTAAGTTTTATTTATATATTTAGGGGTGTGAATGAACAAGGTATGCGGAACTGTTTGATTGGCTGAGTTTGTGGATACGTTACAAGCAACTTTTTTTTTTCTCTAACCAGATAAAATATTAAGGGACCAAAAAGCTCTACCAAACGCGTGTGTGCAACTCCAATCTTTTTTGAAAAATGTGACATTATGGGGGTCCAAGGCAGGTCTAAAAGACGGTCACATTCATAGTCACATAATAATTTTTTTTGAGTGATAATTGCCATTTGGCTTTATTTATTCCCCCCCACCCACCCACACAGCTGATTCTAGTCCGTTTGGACTACATGATTATAACAACAACATATTTTAACTTTTTGTGTGCAATGTTGTCACTCCGTTTTAAAATACAAAAAAATTTCTTGTGATATTATGAACGGGGAAAAGGAGATCAAAGTTGAAAATGTGGGATCTCCTTCGATTTTTTTTTCAGGTATTTATTGCCCCTATTTTTTTCCATTCTTTTTTAGTTTTTTTTCTTTCATTCTTTTTCCACATTTTATCAAGCAACCGATTACCCATAACTTTCTATTTTTTTTTTTTTTTTTTTTTTTTTTTATATCATTTCTCCCATTTTATATTAAAAAAAAAAAAAAAAAAAAAAAAAAAAACTTTTTTCATTACATATAGCGTTGGTTATAACCAAACTCACCCTTATACCCTACTTGCCTCAAAATTGGTATGATTTCTTTGCGACTCCAAAAGTGTAATTATAATTATCGGAGTAGTTCTTGATACTTTGTTTGTATCCTTATTTTTCAGAGATTTTCTTCTCTCTACTATTATCAATTCATTTGTACCCTTTTAAAAAAACCTTTCCCCCAAACCCATTATTATTATTATTATTATTATTATTACTATTCACACCAGCCCACCAACACACACAACAACACACAAAAAGCACACACAAATGTATATCAACGGTCTAAAATATGCCTGTTCTACTTGCATCAAGGTTAGCTCAATTTTTATTTATGTACATGTAATGGGGTTATTAAATATGGATGGGAATATTCTTTAGGGTCATCGCTCTTCTCATTGTAGCCACGTTGATCGTCCATTATTTGAAATTCGTAAGAAAGGTCGTCCTGTCACTCAATGTACGTTTTGTAGAGATCTTCGAAAAACAAAACAAGTGCATATCAAATGTGCATGTAGTAGTGATAAAAAAGGTAACAACAACAACAAATGATTCTGCTCTAATAATAAAATATATTCTAATTTCTCCATTATTATCATCAATTAAAATAGCCAATGCATCCAGCACTTCTGAAAAACCAATTTTAATTTATCGCAATAGTGAAGAAAACTGCCAAGATGCCAAGAAACACGGTCAGCATTGTACATGTCCCAGTCCTACCACCACCACCACCACCACCGCCGCCGCCGCCGCCGCTAGTACCGTCACCAGCAGCAGCACCACCAGTGCCACTGCCACCAGCGCCAGCTATCTCCCCAATGTTACTCAAGACTCTCCTACTCAGATGAAGGTGACACAAGAATCAAAGTCGGGCTTATTAGCGCCACTTTGTCCCACCCCACCTTTGCCTGTGAAAGAAGAAAACCTGTCCTACTCATGGGCGTTGATCACTTCCCCTTCCTCCAATCAGGGTGATTTACCTGTCGATTCTGTACCCAGTTCGAATTCGTATACAGACATGATGATGGATGATGATAATAGCAATCTTCAACATCTTGGCTTTATATTTCATAAACCAACCACCTCCACCAGTCAAAGATTTCTCGATGGCCAACCGCGTACAAGAAGACGTCGCTCCACTACTCAAAAACGTACTGCTGCAGCCAATTCAACCACGGTCACTCCCACCAACTACAATCGATTGCCTGTGAATGCCCTGGTTGACTCTGTCCTGACCATCGATACCATCCACGACTACAGTCTGTCCACTCCACCTTCTTCCGCCGTCTCCCCTCATCATCTGTCTTCTCTCTCAACCCATGAACCCATGGATGTGCAATTTGATTATCTTACTGAACAACTCGAAATCTTATCGAATAGTAGTCATCATAGTTATATTGGTGATTTATCTAATGCAGATGAATTAACTGCTATTTTAAATAACGTTCTTCAAAAAGATGATGATGATGATGATGGTGTCTCGTTACCTTCAGTATCTTCTTATTCGAGCAATAATACCACATTGAAATCCACTAGTACAAATAGAAAAAGCACTCCTATTCTACCTGCTACGAGTCATCCACCCGCCGCCGCGGCTAGCATGCCACCTTCTCATTGTGGTAGTTTTGTGCCTCTTTCGAAATGCTGTAAACCTGTGGGAGCAGCCGGTGGAGAATCAGTGGTGATAACGATTACGCCGTTGACGAACACGACGGCGCCGAGCAATGATTCGATGATGATGATGTTGGAAGATGACCATCAAACGCAGCAAAAGACCACAACACGCATTGTTACTTGTTATTGTGGAAACCAATGTACATGCCCTGGCTGCCTGGTGCATCCAAGCAATTTCTTTTTAGGCACGGATCCGTATTCTGGTCTGATGATGAATAATCCGTCCTCTTCTGCTTCTTCGTCGTGTTATGGGTCCGATGAAGAAGAACTCTCGTCTCTTTACGGCAAAAGTAATAATAATTTTATGTCCTTCTAATATGCTCCTCATTCTTCTTTTCCCCTCTTTGAAAAGAACACACTGTAAATATATGCTTTCTATTCTTTTTTTTTTCTTTCTTTTTTTTACTTTTTTTTTCTCTTTTTTTTTTTTTTTTTTTTTTTTTTTAAATAATTAAAAAACACTATCAATATGCAGTTCTATTATTTTGTTCCATATCATATAAAACAAATACAAACAAGCCCATCGTAAACGTTTCAATTTCAATTTTTTTTCTTTTCCTTTTTCTTTGCACCAAGACTTTTTTTTTCTGATTTGAATGGTAAGATATGTATAAAAAATAGACACAGACAGACACACGCCACTATCTGATGTAACAGGGAATAGACAGTACCTGATCAAATGATAGCTGAGGATACACGAGAGGCATTTTTGCTTTTCGATAAAGATAAAAATGGAAGCATTGATACATCAGAACTGGCTTGCATCATGAGATCATTCAACATGGATCCTACAGAAACAGAGTTGCAGGACATGATTCAGGAAGTCGATGTCAATGGGAATGGAATCATTGACTACGAGGAATTCGTTGCTATGGTAACCAGGTACGCATCTTTTTTTTTAAAATGCTAAATAGACACATTATTTACTATGACTAAAGTTTGCCCTTTTTTAAAGAAAGCGTAGGGGATCCGAGATTCAAGAGGAAATCAGAGAGACATTTCGTGTGTTCGATAAAGATGGTAACGGTTACATTTCTGAAACCGAATTACGTCAGATCATGGCTTCTGTGGGTAAATGGGATTCCTCCTCCTGATGAAAAGCCCCCCCCCAAGACACACACACGCCCAGCTCACTCACTCAATCTTAAAATTTAGGTGAAAAGTTATCGGAGAAAGAACTCACGACCATGTTACGCGAGGTAGATACGGATGGCGACGGTCAAATAAACTATCAAGAATTTGTAAAAATGCTGGTATGAAAAAATAAATCGCTCATTTTTCGTGTCACATTTTACTAACTCGCCTAGTTAAATGCCTACCCTCCCCCCTTTTTTTTGTGCAGGCAAAAGACATCTAAAATACATTTCATCTTTATTGTGAGCATGGCATTTATCTCCTTGATAATAAAACAGCCCCTTCTCCCCAATTTTTTTGAAAAAAAAGATAGAGGCATTTTTTTTTTTCAGAAAACTTTAATTTTAAAATAGATTTTTTTTTAGAAAAATAATAATAAATGTCTGACACTGGTAAAATATATGTATTTTTATAATAGAAACAGAAGAAAGAAGAAAAAACCAATTCCCCCGCCACCCTTCTTGGCGATAGAAACTTTAAATGAGGGGAGGGGTTACATGAAATTTATTTAGTCTATATTTTTACAATCAAATTAAAATAGTGACCCATTATTTTCTCTCTTTTACGCGCGCGTGCGTGCGTGCAAAAGAAAAGCTAACAATAAAAGAATTATGGCATCATTTTTTACTTTTCAAAAATTCTACGAGAGTCGATCTCTATTTTATAGAGAGCAGTAATCACATAAATGCCAAAATGACACCCCTTTTTTTTTTTTTTTTTTTTTTTTTTGAAAAGAAAGTTTCAGTTTTTTTAACTCAGTAAAAAACTTCTTTTATCAATTTAAAATATTCGGATCATCGTTTAAGCATCTCTCTAATCCGCCGCAACCTAAAAAAAACTCGCGCTTTTGTGTGTGTGTGTGGGCGGAGGGTGGGCGCGTGAAGAAATCGAATCGATACCTGTGACCTACAAGAAAAAGAATGAATTGCTTTCTTCTAAAAAGAAAAATCCCAATTCTCGGCAGTTTTTTTTTATTTGTTATCTTGGGGGGGAGAGAGAGGTCAGCCTCTTCAACATGACACCTTTTTTCTGTTTTTTTTAAACAGTGGCGTAAATACCGCAACTTTCAAATTTATCTATTTTCTTCGATTTTTATTAGCTCAGTAGGACAACCCTTTTTATTAAATAGGTGATACAATTGGTAACCTGTATCCCTACATTTTTATAAAAAAACTAAACGACCGCCGTGTTTTTAAGACACTCAATTTTAATTATATGATTGCTTCCCTCTCTCTCGTAAGCAGATATGCGGGGATTTATTATAGTAAAACGCAATTTATTGAAGGCTATGACAATAATAATTACTTACTTTTGATGCTCAAATGTAACTGTCTCAGCTACGCGGTTAACTCTGTCCCAGTTTTAAAATACCCTTCTAACGTCTGGCTCACTCTACCGATAAACCCCAATATTATCTAAACCTTTTTAGGGGGAAACCAGACAGCATGACACTTTGCATCAAACGGAACAATTTCAGAGTTTAGTGGGGGTAAGGCTTGACTCGCAACATCAACAATGACAATGACCCGAGCGGAAGGGATTTATCTTAAGGTTCAGGAAATGCGTGTTCAATCGAATAAGGGTTGACATGCGCCATAGAATTTGACATAACACTCTTGTGATGTTATATGCTCCCAGATATTTTTCTGTTTATCACTGAGACAGTATCGACACGACGCTAGCCATTCCTCTTTTGAAGCCTGTTCAATCTATCTTAGCTTCCTATTTCCTTTTTGTATAAGAGAAGCTTACGTATATTTATCGTGGTATTGTGGAATCAGGTAAGGACATCGCTTCATGAGACAGCCTAAAAGATAATACATGAATTTTGGAACGCTTGCAAAGGGCATGTAGGAGTATCTTGCTAAAAAAAAAAAGTGTGAGGCAAAGGGGTACCTTCTTTCTTTATTAGCCTTGATATCCCTTTAGTCTAGTAGTTTAATGACACCTCGTAACCATCGTTGGACTTTTGTTTGTGGACATTATAAGGCAATTAAAGACAACGGTAAACCGATTGTAGATTGACGATTGATAGATAAGAAATAAATTTCAACTTATCAATTAGTGACGCTTAGAATGACTATGAAATCCACAAAGGTCACTAACGCGTACATTATTGCAAGTATCTTCTAATCTCTGTAATAATCTCTCGTATGTCATCAGTTCCTTACGCTTCATTTTTTTTCCTTTTTACTATAGCCGAAACAATTTCAATTACTTTTAACTCTTCATTTGCGTTAAAGACATTTTTAGATATATTATAGGCGCATTGTTTAAGACCTAGCTTATTTTTTCTAAGAGTTTGTAATGTAGGCCGGAAATTGACAGGCGTGGAAAAGAGATAAACTCGAACGGATCTCAGGCTGAGTTGTTTGAACTGCAGAGTACTCTCAGTTAAATTATAAAGGTAGTCGCTTCACAGTTAAATTCGGGTATCTGATGCTTATTTTAGTTTAATTCTCTAATAGCTAAACTAGCCTATACTGCGCTTTATTCTGAAAAGGCCAATAGCGACCAAAAATATTAAGATGAAAAGAAGAACTAATGTTTTATTACTGTAATAAATTTAACTGATTACAAGTTAGGAATAACATGAGACTGGCATCAAACGGTAACTTTTATAACTGCCAATGCTTTGTAACGCATTCTCGTTTTCTATCGACCGTTATTTCCGATCAAGCTTTCAAAATTATTGTCATCCATTTAGATGACCACTTTCTTCTATTGCTTGATTTAGGCTCCTTCTCTACATACCACTTTTCATAAACTTTCAAAACAGATGATAACTTGTCGAAATCCAATACAAATTTGATCAGATTGTCCATGGTCAATGGGATTTTGATATCGGTCAATTCATACAGTATGTAAAGACCATCACTGGCCAAAGTGATATTATAAAAAAAATATCAATATGCCTATATGCCTTACTTAGTATAATTATCTTCAACATTGTCACCCCAGAAATAAATGATTTGATAAGCTAAGGACCCCTTTGAAGTTGTTGGTATCGATGCTAGCCTTTAAAAAAGTTCCGAAAGCAGCAAATCCTTGAAGCTTGCGCAACTGTGTTGTCTGCTTCTGATTGACTTTTTACCAAAGCTCAAGGAGAAAAAAATTCCTATGCATGATTTTTTGATCTAGTCCATCAGCTGTGTAAGCTTCCATCAAAATACAACCCACCACGTGCAATACGTTATTTTCAGACAACCTTTTTGTTAAAAGCGACTCGAAAAGAGATTATCACTACCATTGTTAGGTACCATCTCCTGTTTTTAAAGCAGTTTCGAGCAATGCAGCAGTGATATCGATAATTTTTGGGCTTCAGCGGTTATTAATCCAGTGCTAATATAAAAATAAGTAAATAGACCAATACTATTCTATTACAATAATAAGGCGAAGGTTCACCAGCTGTCTAACATTGTCATAAGTTGCCGTGTAGGAGGGAGAGGAAAATGATTTAGTTATAACGTAGATAAATCGCTATATGAGATATAATAAAATCGGCTAAAATTACAGACAGCAATTTATTGCACTCTATTAATCGGCACAAATAATCATTAAAAAGGTTGTTAATATAATGCAATTTAAAGTGTTTTAGATTATTGCCATTGGGTGTGTATTGAGGCTTAAGATCATCTTAAGTGTGTTTGCAGTTTAGTATATTTTATAGCTATGGTAAATTTTAACTTGTATTTATGGACGTTTAAGCGTTCAATTACTAATTGAATGGCTTAAACGTATATTGGCATTTTTTTGTATTGCACTGCTTATGTTTACACAGCTTTTTTTTTTAAAAATTTCGACTGATAGACTCCTTCCAAATAAAGTATTAATCATTAAATTTTATCATTTAAAACATTACTATATAAACGTTACTATGAGTAGGCATATCATCAATATAGTTGCAATAGAGAATATTTTACTTCGTTTGTGATTTATATTGATGCCGGTAAGAAAATTGAAGATGTTTGCAAAGTGTAAACGTATATAGCTGATTACTAAGTTGATTGCGAATAATTTACTCGTGAAGTAGATGGAAATTCTGTTTTAAACGCAAACTTTTCGGCGTTTCACAAAGTTGACATCCCTATTTAAACCAACATAGTTTTCAAGATATGAAATTCCTTCTAAAACTGTTGTCCCTAATTTACAATTATCAAACTTATTGCAAATATTTATATAAATAACATGGCTTTGAATTGCATACGACATTACCAATCTTCAATACTGTTATTTCGAAACGTATTCCCGTTAGGCAAAGACGAGAAAACCAGTAATTTGGGAAGTCGCTTTAAATATTGTTAGAAAAATGATGAGAGGTTTTACAAAATATCTGTCATAATTTAATAAACAAACTTTGTTAAGAACGTCATTGCCTATTCAATTTACTTATTCCTTGTTAAGTTGGTGGATACAATGCGGACTTCTTGTTACATTCGTTGTATGAGATTTACTTATACCCAGATTCAACTTTTACAAGCATGCACATATAGGTACCGCAGAAATTGAGTTCATTAGCAGAACAAATATTATTTTAATACCACCCACTGTAGCGGCATTTTAGGCTGCTATAAACAAAGATTTATTGACACTTTTCGACAGTGAATTACTGATCCTATAAACTCTATCGACTAATGGCCTAAAGTAAGCATAAAGCAAAACCATTTTATGACTTCAATAATTCTGGGTCATTGTAGCGAGCTTCCCTTTCTAATAGTGTGGTGAATAATAAAATAGAAAGAATAAAAGTTGTCACAAAAGCATCAGTTGCTTTGTTTTAATTATTTAGCAATCCGGTTCTCTCCAAAAATTAATAATGACAACTATTACGAGCTATTGGCGCTTTTATTTTGAATGATTAACCTACTATTCTTCAATAGGTGTTCTCAAGATCGGAAACCGAAAATAAATTGTCCATTTTTTCTACAAAAATAGTAAAAAAAGTGCTTGATAAATAAGTGTCTCGAAATACTAAAGATTTATTAGAATACTCATGCTCCCAATCCACTGATATGGGACAATGTTAACTGGAAACAATTCTAACGAGAAGTATTCATTTAACCTAAGACGGGAAACAAAGTATAGATCTATTCCAAAACCAGAAAGGTTGACTCATCATCTCGAATAAAGATATACTTTTATCTCATTACTTTTCTATTGAAATAATTTTGTCGAATACTACAGTATTATTTGCAGGCCAAGTCACTCGAGTGATCGACTCTTTATTTGGAGTATATGAAATAGATAACCTATTTATTCTCAGTTTTTTCAATTATCCAAGCTATGAGCTCAATAAGCCTTACCAAGTAAACACCAGAATAGTTGTCCACAATATCCGGAAATGTCTAGAACTCCGTATTTTTTTCAAACGTATTTTTTTCAAATAAACGTATTTTTTAGAATCACGCGATGGTCTACACGTCGATTGACATGCCATATCATTTAAATTTCATGGGATGATCGATTTCTGTTTTCAATAAAATCTGCTTCACTGTCATGACAAGCTACTATTAGAACGCAGATAGACAATTACCAAGCTCTGACTTGCTTGGGATGTTTTTGCAAGTGTTTTTATTTTAAGTAAAGGATAAAACATTATGGATGATAAAATAGACAAATGAAATTATCTTAACATGAGCTTTTTTATCTATAAATAAAGCTGGTTCACACACTTTATTCTTCTTTTTTTCTTTTCTCTTAACATACTTCTTTTATCTTATGAAAGTAACCGATCACGTAAAAAGGTTAGTTAGTAATGACTCTTGTTTCTTTAAAAAGAAGATAAATTGAAAAAGATATGTTGTGATATTGCGGCTGCAGCTAGTCTTTGCTATAGGAGGGCGACCTCCTAGGCAGAGTTCTTGAGTTTTTGGAACTCACGAACTGTGAGTAGCAGGGATGCATTTTAAATAGGTGCAAACATACTGGACTGCTGGTCTTCTGGCCAGAATTACTGTAAGTAGTATAATATAAATAATCTAAGACAATTTGCTGAACGAAAACACGCTCCACGCGATAGCGTAGGATACGCAGTAATCTTGTCCAAAAAGGACATTCGAACTAGCAACAATCCTCAGAAAGGTGGGCATGGAACCCATTAATAAAGTGGCTTTCTACTAACTACGATATGACAGACCATATGTTGACCTGTTATATTAGCGACCCTTCTTTGGAATCAGGCACTTGCTGTTTAAATATATTCAGTAAAAGCTTTGAGACACTTGAGGCTTTTCAAGAGAATCGAATTGTGAAAATGACAAACTTTTTTGTAAAGGAATTTAATAATAATCCACAAATCACTCTCAATTCCTTCTCCAAATATGCTCTTTTCACTGCTACAGAAATTAAACAAATCGAACTCGGCAATATGAATCTTCCTGCGGCACCAAACGATAAAGCCATCATGAAAGCTTTAGATAATTGGAACGCTGAGGCCTCGGGTTCAGAAGCAATGGTGTGGGTTCCAACAAAGAGACCATTGTTAGAGACTTCTCAGCTGTATGATGATCCATCTAAGTACTTTGACTTTGTTGGCCAAATCGTGGATATTAAGAACTTCGATGCGTTTACTTTGTTGGTGTTAACAGATTTTACTGAGAATCCTTACCCACCCACCTTACCTGTCGATCAAAAGGTCCTAGATCCCAAGTGTCTGATTAATTGCTCTGTATGAGACTACCATCGTAGTATTTGTGATAAATTAGATATCAAAGATTTTGTCTTCCTCCGTAATTGTGTCAAAAAACTCACGGACACGTTGGAATTCAACATCCATGGAAGCAATGATCAAAGCAAGCCGCAGGTTGTTCATATCTCTCCAGACGATGATCTTTTGAAGAACGTTCTTGCAAGACGAAAATCGGTAAAGGCTAGTTTGAAGAAACGTACAAGAGACCAATTAGAGGCATACCCACTTCGAACAGGTAAGGAAAGTATTAAACAAAATTATATGATCGTTGTTCTTATAAATATAAAAAAGAATTCATAACCAAGAAGCGTGGAGGCCTCAAAATTCTCAAGTATATCAAATCTCGACGTGTAATGAAGTGCATACATTGTATATTGTTAGCTCTGATCTGACTTTTTTTTGTTTTGTTTGTGTAGGATAATGGGGTTTGTGAGGTAAAGGCCAGTATCTGTAAGAACAGTCCTCAAGATGTTAGAGATTGGATCCAAACATTATGGATGATAAAATAGACAAATGAAATCATCCTGACATAAGCTTGTTTATCTATAAATAAAGCTGGTTCATACACTTTATTCTTCTTTTTTTCTTTTCTCTTAACATACTTCTTTTCTTTTATGAAAGTAACCGATCACGTAAAAAGGTTAGTTAGTAATGACTCTTGTTTCTTTGAAAAGAAGCTAAATTGAAAAAGATATATTGTGATATTGCGGCCGAGGCTAGTCTTCGCTATAGGAGGGCGACCTCCTAGGCAGAGTTCTTGAGTTTATGGAACTCACGAACCGTGAATAGCAGGGATTGGACTGTAAATAGGTGCAATCATATTGGCCTGCTGGTCTTGACCGGAATTCCTGTAAGTGGTATAAAAAAAAATACATTTAAAAAAAATACATTTAAAAAAAATACAGAGGTCTAGACATTTCCCTATTTATCCTCAGTTTTTTCAATTGTCCAAGCTATGAGCTCAATATGCCTTACCGAGTAAACACTAGAATAGTTGTCCACAATATCCACCCAGCATGGATTCATTCCGGTAAAGAGAATAGCCATTTGTTGACAGTCTGGACCAAGGCTGTGATGGGATCGTGCAGCAAAACACATGTTGATATTATTGAATTCTCCAATGATTTAAATGTTACATGTAAAAACACGGAAGTTATGACAAACCATGTTGAATTATACATTGATTGCATTTTGAATTTCGCATCATTCGCGGAACATATTCGACAATTGGAACTATACGAAAGTTTGAACAATCGATTTAATGTAGACTGGACTCCATAGGAATTTATGAAAATGTTTAAAGCCATCATGAAGTGTGTTCTTGATGATACAAATCGTGAATCTGAACGTTCTTTTTAAATAAAACAAAAATGAATAAAACAATTTTGTCGCCAGGATTAGATGGTAAATGAGTAGCTCCATATGCTATCTTGTGATTCAATAAATTCGGGTTGCTCCTTGTTCTCGATTTTTGTTGATACAAAAGTATATAGCCTCGATCACGACAGTGTCTGATGTGGAGGGACGTTCCATAAGTTTATATCAAAGGCTTATTTCATTGCTGTCCATTGTAAAAGCTTCGTTACCCGTGTTCATGCATGTGCTTGTCTGTATGAATTGTCCACATCATGTTTTGGGAGCTGATGGTGGAGCCAGCGTGGACCAAACTTGACCTGTAAGCATCAAAGTCTTTTGGAAATTGAGAGAAATTTAATTTATTTATCCCAACAGACTTTGACGAGGATATGAATCGTATGACTACCAAGAAGATTTAGAAAGAGAGGTGTATTCAGCAAGGATAACCACAATCTATTGTTTATACTGGCTAAATATGTATGCTTAAAAAATGTTGCAAAACGCGTTTGGAACGGATTTAGATGCGGATGGATTCTAAGTAGATACGCGGAAATTGATAGTAGTAAAACATATTTTATTGAAGAGGTGACAATAATCATACAATAATTTACTTGCGATGCTCAAATGTAACTGTCTCAGCTACGCGTTTGACTTTTCCGGTTTTAAAATACTCTTCCAATGTCTGGCCCACTCTACTGATAGCCGCACTATTATCAGGATCTCTTTTGGGGAAATTAGGCAAGATAACACTTTGCATCAAACGGAACAATTTCGGTGTTTGGTGAGGGTAAGCATCGAGTAAGGATTGACCCGCATAATCAAGAAGGGAAATGATTAGAGCGGGAGTAATTTCTCTCAAGGGCATATTACAGATTCTGGCCAGGTAAATCCATGCGTGTTTGATCGGATAAGGATTAGCAGGCTGTCCAGGGTCTGGTACCGTCTGACAAAGTGCGCCATAGAATTTGAGATAGCACTCTTGTGTTGTCAGATGTTGACTGAAATTTTCTCGGACACGTTTTACTTTGTCACTATAACCGTATCTACGCAATGCTAACCCTTCCTCTAGTGACACCTGTACAATCTATTTTAACTTCCTATTTCTTTTCTTTACTTTTTTTTAAAAAAAAGAGAAACTTACGTTATCTTCATCGTGGTATTGTGGAATCAAGTAAGGACATCGCTTCATAAGACGGCCTAAAAGATAATCCATGAATTCTGGAACGGTTGCACAGAGCAAGTAAGAATATCTGGCCAAGTAGTAAATTGCGTAAGGCGTAGGGATACCCTCTTTCTTTACCAGCCTTAATATCACTTTAGCCAAATAGTTTAATAACACCTCGTAAGCATCGTTGGATTTTTGTTTCATGGCCATTAGGCAATTAAAGACAGCGGTATACTAATTCCATGTGAGTTCAAGAAATAATCTATAAATGTATGATCCGTGCGCGACTTACTTTTACTAGAATGGTTGGATGGTCAAATTGTAACTGAATAGTTGACTTATTTAAAGTTATTCTGTGTGGATAACACAACTTGCTAAATGCTGGATCGTCCAATTTAGGTCTGATATTTTTCTGATAATGCTCGATTTTCGCGAAATGTTTCTTATATTCTTCCAAGCCTTGTGCTGATGTCGCTGCTGATTGCTCCTATTTTTAAAAGCAAGTCAATGGCATGGAGGGGGATTTCCTGTGATGTGAGTACATACCAACTTAGACTTGCTGTCAGCCGCTTCTTTATCCGCTTTGTCCTTTGCAGTCTGTGCTGCCTTTTCGTCTGCTTCTTTTTGAAGTTTCTCAGCTTTCGCCTTGGCTTCGGCCGATTCTGCATCCGCTCTTTTCTTGTCTAAAGTAATAGCGTCTTCAATAGCCTTTTTTCGGCTTTTCAACTTTTCCTCAAACATTTTATCCGCTTGATCATCATCTATCAGCCTATCATAAAAAAAAAAAAAAAAAAAAATTGGTAAATTGCCAACCTAAAAAAAAAAGGTATTTACGACTTGGACTCGATTTCTGATGCCATGGCTTTGTATTTTTGGTTAAGCTCTTCATTTCGCTTCTTGTTCCTTTGGATAATGGCTGCTCGTTCTTTTTCCAAGGCAATTTGAAATTGTTGTTCTTTCAAGTCAATTTGGTGGTCGATACAATTCTGTTTTGTTTCCGACGTGTAAGCTTATATATATTTTTTAATATAAAAGGGGTGGGAATCAAATATACTTTACTGGAATTTGAGTGAGACTCAATCGTTTAAATTCGTCCAAAACGTTATAAGTACAACCGAGTTTCACTAGGTTTTGCTGCTGCTTTTTGTACTTATTATAGTACTTGCATTTCCTACTAGAACTGTGGATAAGTAAGAAAGAAAAAAGCGTGTCTAAACAAAAAAGGCTTCTTATTACGTGGTGTTTCTTTGGTAATCGTCTGATTCGGACCCAGAGTCGATATCGATGCAGGTAAACACGTTAGGATTGGTGATTATTTTCTCGCTACTCATTTCATGTAGTTTTATAGTCTGGGAAATAAACGAAACTTGCAGAACCAGAGATATCAATCAAGCATTAAAAAAAAAAAAAAAAAAAAAAAAGGAACTCACACACATTAAAATTTTTTTGGGAATTTTTGGATGACGTCATTTTCTTTTTTTTTCTTTTTACCCCCTTTTTTATTGTATAAATCATTTGACTCCTTTCTTTTTGCTTAACTTGTGTCTTTTTACTTGTTTTTACAAAGAAAGTCAATGGCATCGCATTCACCTCATCCTACTTCTTTGTCACCGCAAGTAAAAACTACAACTGCTTTTCATTGGCCGATTCCTGGGTCACCTTCACATTTAAAACCCATTACTCATTCCCATCCAAATAATAATATGAATGAACTAACTGTAAAAGAAATCTTGGAACGATACAGTGATGATCCAGAACTAATGAAGTACATCTTGACAGCAAAGTCCGAAGAAGACAAGGTAATTTTTAACAAAATAAATAAAAGCTTTGCTATGCCTTACGCTTTGCCCCCTCAATAGAAAAAAGCTGCCAAAGACACATTGAAAGCAGAAGAGGCACGTATTCAATTGAGACAAATGGATCTAGATTTTGCTCGTGAGCAAACAAAGGCATCCACAAGATACGAAAGATCACATCCAGTCTCCAGTTATCCTCCACCACAACATGTGCAAGCACAACAGGCTCATCATTTACAACCACCACAATCAGCAACAGTCGGCGGCGGCGGCGGCGGAGGAGGAGGACCACCTTCAGCGGCAGCAACAGGACCACCTCCACCGCAACATGGACAGGGTTATGCGCCTTATTACGGTCTTGCACCGGTTCAGCAGCAAGTACTTGCTCGTTTTAATTACCCACCTCATTATGGTGGACATCAATCAGGTCATCCACCTCCCTCGTCTCCTTCTGTACCTTATCCTCATTCTGCTCACCCACTCTGTACTTCTACAGACCGTGTACAACAATTACGACAATCCTCTCCCACATCACCCATCACCGAAGAAACTAACCCTAAAAAACGCACTCGATCCTCTATATCCGTCACAAACGAACCGATAAACGAGCAGCACCAAGATAAATTATCGCATAATAAAGTCATGGAAGCCCTGAAAGCAAAGATTCAACGAGGAAATGGAGGCCCTCCTTCACCTTTGACTGCATCGCCCGTGGTGGTCATTCCTCAAGATGCTCATAATAATAAAAAGAGAAAGCCTACCTTGCCTAGACCGGTGATTGTACATTCATCCACCATTTCTTCTCCTTCACCGTCTCCTCGATCCGCTAAGCCTGTTCTACCACCTATTGACACAAATTTAGGTAGAATGGATATCAAAAAATTAGAAAATACCACGAGTAGTAGCAGTAGCAGTAGCTCTAGTAATCACAGTCAGAAATCTGTAAAAGACCCAGTAACCACATCAACAACAACCACAGCAACAACCACAGCAACAGTAGCTGCTGCAGCCTCCCCTAGTGATCATATATTATTAAATACCCGTCGTGCTCGTTCTTTATCACCTTCATCAGTAAAGAAAGCTTAATATTGTTTTTTTCTTTCTTTTTTTTTTTTTTTTTTTTTTTTTATTTTTTTTTTTAATTTTTTTATAAATATATTGTAACAGTTTTTAATCTTTGTGTGAATCTACGGGTCTACTATAAGAGGGTAAAAGACCATGGCTTAGTTTTGTGGGACCATGGAAAGTCAAATATCTATAAATAAAGCTACCCATGATAGCAAAACCAACAAAACTGATAAACCAATGTTTGAATATCCAACCCAGTCCGCTACCAGCAGACACAGTGAGTCTTTGATGGAAAGCTAAAGTGGAAGCACCCGATAATTCCTTCATGTTCTTTAAAGATTGAATGAGTTCTTGGGGACGCTCGATGGAGAATTCCTTGCCATTCATATCTTTAGTATAGTACTTGAAATTCTAAGGCGTTTCATTCAAATTGGACAAAAGGTAAGTTTACAATAGAAACAATATATACAAATAAAATAAAAAAACTTACGGGTGCATCGTAAATGATGATTTTGGATTTATCAGCTTGAATCACACCAAATTTATCCAATACATAGTTTTTCCACATGGAACGATCCATCTCGGCGAAAATGACAGAACCACTGTTGGTAGATTTGAACCAGGTGCTAGCAAAGTCGCGGAATTTGGATTGACTGGCGGTATCTTGGCTACTGACAATATTAAGCACAACAGGCAAATTACCTTGTAAAATACTCTTATGATTGCTGGGGCCCAATTTGCTAATCAAAGGATATTGCCCCTTTTCAATCCAGCGGATAAGTGTATCGCGAGAGGATTTGCTGTTCTTGCTGAAACCATCATGATTTCCTGTATACACGAGATGGCTGTTGTCCTTGGTGATTAATACAATGGGAAGGTCAGAGCTCTTCAAGTCAAATTTCTTGAGTAATGCCTCGTCTTGAGAGGCATAAAATGGAATGGTAGCAATGAATTCTTTTGCTACGGATTCAATTAAATCCTAAAAGTTCATTTTTTTTGTTTAGCATACATAAAATCAAGTAAATATTATAACGACTTACAGGAATATCACCCTTATGAAGATAGACAAGAGCAACATCTTTTACTGTCAAATGTGTCACTAATTCATCCGCAGTCACTTGCTTGACAGCAGGTCTTATAAAAAGGGCATTAATCTCTGCTATGCATGTATATTTTCTTTTTTCTTTTTACCCAGCGTTTGCATTTCCGAATTCTACAAGGCTAGCTAATGAGCGATCGCCTTTGTATGGTACGGCATCTCCGTGACCAAACATCTTTAATGTAGGAAACCCTTCGACGCCATATTCAGTGCATACATCTGTCAGAATTATATAAAAAATTTAGTGATTTTCCATTTTATCAAACTAAAAAAATTAATAAAACCTTACCACGTAAAGCTTCACAGTTCACTTCGCCAATATTAACTTGGCCACGGAAATGTTTAGCCAATTCAACCCATGTGGGAGCCAATGCTTTACAGTGTTGGCACCACGGTGCGTAGAATTTTACGAACCAAGGTACTGATCCTGCAGCGATTTCCTTCATTTTGGCACCATCTAAATTGACTGAGACCCCTTCAGGGTTTGCTAAATTCAACAAAGGTGCTTCTTCCTCTTCCTGAAGACCGTCATCTTCAGGCACATCATCCTCCTGAATCTCTTCCAGCTCCTGTACGTCTTCCTCTTCTTCCAATTGGCCTTCCAGTTCCTCGATATCCGACAATGTTTTCGATGCTTTATCATTCACGTATTTCTTCAGACTATCATAGTTATGGAGACCCTTATAGGTTTCCACCTTTTGGCCTTGTTGCCAGAGCTGAATGGTGGGCCAGCGATCCACATCGTGATCATGACATAAATCGCCTTGGAGTAGACAATCAATAGCTCCAAAATGGAAATCGGTTTCCTGTGAAACTGATTCATCACTCAACTTTTTCCAGTCAGGGGCTGTTGTAGATGGATAAAACGAGTTTTAGTAGGAGACTACAAACAGAGATAAAACTTGTTTCAAAAGTATATAATATTACCGAGTTTGATACAGTGTGAACATTTAGGTGAAAAATGTTCAATGAGCCTTTAAAAATAAAAATATTAACATCCGAACACGCTTAAAAAAAAGCAGGAGAAAGAAGCGTTTACCAAGTACCAGACCCGGTTAATCTCTCTATGTTGCTTGATGTAAGTTCGACTGATGCTGCTTGTATCGACGTGGCTAAACAAGCCAGCAAGATGCCACTGGCAATGTTTATAAACTTCATTGTAAAAAGAGAGAAAAGAATGAACAGCAACAAAAAAAAAGGGCCCAATGGGATTAAAAGTATTTTTGGCCGTCCAATAAGAATGTGTGCAAGCTTGGGATTGAAAAATGCAGCTGAATTAAGTTGAGTAAAATGGAGATTTTTTTATTTTATCAAAAAAGATTGGGTTGAAACAAAAGATACAAGGTGTAACCAAGATCTTTTTTAAAAGAGAAACTATACAAAGTGGCAGTGTAAACGATTATCGTTTAAAAAAAAAGAGGTAATTTTAAAGAGGGAGATGATATTTAAGCATCATAGGTGGAGGCAGAGACGTTACCACCCTTACCAGTCCAGTTGGTGTGGATGTGCTTACCAGGAGCATCCAAAAGTTCGTAAGTATGAGCACCGAAGTAATCACGTTGAGCTTGTAAAAGGTTGGCAGGGAGGATTTCGTGACGAAGACCATCATAGAAGTTCAAGGCAGTAGAGAGAGCGGGAGTGGGGATACCCATTTGAACAGCTTGAGCAATGACGGATCTCCAAGAAGTTTGAGAAGTGGCAGTAGCCTCTTGGAAGAAAGGATCGAACAATAAGTTCTCGAGCTCAGGGTTGTTGGTGTAAGCATCCTTAATCTTACCAAGGAAGACAGAACGGATGATACAACCTCCACGCCACATCAAGGCAATACCAGCAAAGTTCAAGTTCCACTTGTAGTCGGCACCAGCTTGACGCATCAACATGAAACCTTGAGCATATGAAACAATCTTGGAAGCGTAAAGAGCGGAACCGAGTTGAGCAATGAACTTGGCCTTATCGCCTTCAAACTTGTAAGAAGGTCCGGACAAGATCTTGGAAGCACGGACACGCTCACCCTTCAAAGAAGAAAGACAACGAGCATAAACAGCTTCACCGATCAAGGTAACGGGAATACCACGATCAAGAGAATCAATACCAGTCCACTTACCAGTACCCTTTTGACCAGCAGTATCGAGGATCTTCTCAACAAGAGGAGAACCATCAGTGTCTCTGTACTTGAGGATATCACGGGTGATTTCAATCAAGAAAGAGTCTAATTCACCATTGTTCCATTCTTCGAAAGTAGCAGCCATCTCATCGTGAGACATACCGAGACCTTCCTTCATGATTTGGTAGACTTCACAGATCAATTGCATATCTCCGTATTCTAAGATATATATATTATTAGCATCCCTTTGCATGTATATGCTATAACTATTATAAAATTACTTACCGATACCGTTGTGGACCATCTTGACGTAGTGACCAGCACCAGACTCACCAACCCACTCGCAACAAGGTGCACCATCGGGAGCCTTGGCAGAGATATCTTGGAAGATGTTCTTGATGTGAGGCCAGGCCTTGGGGTTACCACCGGGCATCAAAGAAGGACCATAACGGGCACCTTCCTCACCACCGGAAACACCGGAACCGACGAAAAGAATACCCTTACCCTCTAATTCCTTAGCACGACGAATAGAGTCGGGGAAGTGAGAGTTACCACCATCAATGATGATATCACCTTCTTCCATGTGAGGTAATAATTGGTCAATGAAAGCATCAACGGCGGCACCGGCCTTGACAAGCAACATAACCTTTCTGGGGCTCTTCAACTTGGCACAGAGTTCCTCAACAGAGTGAGCACCAACAACCTTGGTACCCTTGGCTTCGTTGGCCAAGAAATCGTCAACCTTGGAGGTGGTACGGTTATAAGCACAGACAGTATAACCATGGTCATCCATGTTCAAGATAAGATTTTGACCCTATTTATTTTTCATCGATTAGTCACCTTATCTACCCCCAAAATCTTTTTTATTATTATTATTATTAATTCTCGTTACCATGACGGCCAAACCAATAAGACCAATGTCAGCACTAAACATTGATAAATAATTAAAATCTCGCGTCGTCACTCTTATTCTGTATCACAACTTACACAGCTTCAACCATTTTTAATATATATATTTATTTCTTGGAGAAATGTAAAGAAGAAGAAAAAAAAAAAAAAAAGCGAAAGGAAAAAAAAATTAAAAACTGGTTAAATAGTGTCTCGGATGATGTAAGTGACAAATTGCCAGGACTGCTTTCAACAAAAAACTTTCCCGTTTCCATCAAGATCTAATTCAACAACCGAACATTGTCCAGCTTTTTCCGCTTAAACCTCTACTTTTTTACTCTATTCTGCATCTGTCATCAATTCACCCGAGGAGAGCCAACTGTATAAACACGTCCCTTATTTAACTGGGCACGGATTGCCTTTTTGTCATTCCGAATTAATGTTTGCTTTAATCAAGAAAAAGGGGGCGCCTCTTTTTTTTTTTCCGAAATTAATTATCCGTTCCGACTCAACCTTAAAAATAATTGGGGTGAAAAGTACTCTTTTGTATTCAAATCAAACCCTCTTCAAGTTTACGTAAGAGTCTCGATTCTCTTACAAACAAAATCGCTTCACAAATCGCGCTTGTTCATGTCTAGGTGCATAGGCAGGACCCAAGCATCAGCCGCGGTTCATTATAACAACTTTTTTTTTTTACAATAGACGTGTTATATTTAATACTCGTGATACACCAACAAAGCCTCGCCAATAAAAAAACGTGGATTCGTGTTGGATTTCTTACTCATGGGCAAAATAGTAATCAGATTTCCAATCTGTTGGCCTTGATTTCCCGGTGAACTCCGCCCCCATCCTCCATCATCGATTACCGTGCCCGCAAAAAAGTTATAAAGTCAGTTTCATGCCATGCCTCATAATAATTCTGTAATGTTTACCAAACATTGGTTTGTTTGTTTTACCTTACAACACGAAAAAAAAAAATCTTGGGGCTGTATGTATGCATCAATTTATTTTTTGTTAATTGGCTAATTTACATTTAAACAGAGCAAAAAGAACGTATTCTCAAGTCAACAACGTATTAGTCATTATCTGATCTAGAGATAATCCAATCAGTTCACACTTCAGGGCAACATGTAATAAGGGCTTTTAACTTTTCCTATTTTTTTTTAAAAAAAAAATGGCACTTATACTCGTAAAGTAACTCACAAAATGCGAGAAAGCCCCAAATTCATAATGCAGGAATTTCATGATGAACTTGGATCACCTTCTTTTTTAAACTCACTCCGTTCATGCCCACCCAATAGTCCGATGTGATTAAACCTTCTTTCTCTAAAAGCATATTGTTTAAACATCGCTCATTGAGCATAAAGCAAGGTCGATTCTCTGTTACTAATAGTGATATGCAGTGGCATATTTAAAACTTTCATAGTAGATGACAGGCTTCAAATGACAAAAGTGTCTCTACTTCTCATCTAATTATTTTTACAAAAAAAAAAAAAAAAAATGGTATGGACACTCGCAATCCTATACTTAAACGTAGGTACAAAGGTCGAATATTTAAATCGAAACCGAGAAGCTTTTGCTTTGACAGCCTGATAATGCACTTCTTTTTAATAGTACTTAGAAGATTCTCTCTTCCCTCTTGCAAGCAAAGGTCGATTTACTACAGATACATTACTATCTAACATGTCTACATGCATTGCACGTAATTATACGTTTGCTTATTTGAATTGAACCGTTTATAAAGCAGAAGCTAGATTATCACTCTTTTTGCATCTTACTTTTTCTTTTTTACTGCTTTCTAAATTAAATTGACGATTAGCGAATGCAGAGATAAAGGGTTTTTTTTTGTTTAGGTATATCTTGACGCTAATTCAATTCATAGCTGATGCGTATCGTAAAAAACGATATTACTTTTTCTGCTGTTAAATGAACGATCAATTATAGTTGGTGCTACGATAAACTTTTACGGATAATCCCAGCTTTTTCCAATATTTTCCCAATATTTTACTCTAGTTTGCAGACTTAAGGTTTATACAACGTGCAAGTTTTTTTTTTTTTTGAAGACATAACGGCGGGCAGTGTTTTTTAGTATGGCCCGGGAATTAATCTCAGCTAAATAAGGGGTAAAAAATTCTCCGATAGATGATGTAAAAGATTATGAAAAGAATAGCCACCGAGGCACAACGTATCACTCGAGTAACTTCTCTGTTATCAGACAAAACAGTAATCAGGGTAACGATGCATAATCCGCTCTTTAAAGTGAATGGGGCTTCGTGATAGTGATACAAAAAAACTGTAAAATAGAACAAAGGCCACCAAGTTACAATCCAGGTACGATTTGGTGTACTTATAAAAAGTCATGCTGATTCTTTTAATATAAAAACTTCTAAACCCTACTGTTTTAAAGGCTGCAAAACATTTACCCTAAAGCAACACAGCGTAGTGAGTAGAATCCTTTTTTTTTTACATTTACTGTAGTTTTACTTCGCTGTAAGTAATAGCCTGTTACAGAAATCAACATCATAATCCCCAAGTTAGTTGGCAATTTATACAATGAATCGCTTAATGATAAGTATTTTGTCTTATGCGGTCTGTTAGATTCATGTAAAAAAAAAAATCGTGTTACCTAGTCGTTGGCCACTAATCACAATTGTATATACATTTACTACGTGCAATCAATTATTATTCGAAGAAAATAATCTACAGATGAAACACACCAGAGCAACAATATATCCCAAATATTATCTCAATACCAAACTTTTTGTAGGTTTCTTTGAAAACTCTAGCCAACTTTCTTTATTGACCATCAACTAGAATTAAGAAAGCGGAGACTCCATTGGATGTATATTTTCAAGCAGCTACAGACAAACCTTTGTTATTTTAAAGCCATTCATTTTTGAAAAATAGCCAAATACTGATATTATAGCTCATAAACTATCCACTTGATTTATCAAATTGTGTATATGGTAACCTGCACCCAGATGAAATATATACAGAGGCTGTTGTTTAGGAGAAGCAAATTTTTATGGTCGAACATAATTTTATCTAGATCCACTAAAAAGAATTGACAGGATTAAGATGACATGGCTTGTTTATTTGTTAAATTATATATTAAGAGTATATTAAGGGCGCATATTTGAAAAAAAAATAAAAAGAAGAATTAATGGCTTGTGTCAACCTGGTTTGGAGGAAGAGGAACGAATATTGTCTTTGGTCCTGAACTATTTTTGCTCATAGATTGAAGAGTTTCCAAATAACGGATTTGAATGGCTGCGGGTGTGCTTAAAATATCAGCAGCATCACGCATTAATTTTGCGGCCTCGACTTCTGCTTTAGATGTAATAACTCTTGATTCACCCAATCTTTTAGCTTGTGCGGCTGATGAAAGGGATTCTTGAAGAAGTTGGGAAAGAGTGATATCTTTGACAAGTGTGGATTCAATCTAATCACAAACAAACAAACAAAAAAGGCATGAATAAGTATTCAGGACAAAGTTAAATTAAATGACAAATTAATCCTTTACCTTGACACCCCAGCTCTTTGCGATCGGGCCAATAATTTCATGCAGTTCTTCAGAGATAGCTTCTCTGTTTTCAATAAGATCTTGTACAGAGTGTCCACCACACACATCACGTAAAGAGGTACTTGCTCTAATCGTTTAAATAATGTCAGAAAGATTGTTACAGCAAGTTGATTCAAAGCAATCTTTATCATACCTTTCAATCAAAGCATAATTAACATCTGTAACGCCATACACAGCTTGATATGGATCCACGATATGCCAGTAAACCACAGACTCCAAGTTTACACTGACGTTATCCTTTGTGATGACATCTTGTTTGGGGATTTCTGTGACCTGGATTGTAATATCGATCTTTTTCAGGTTTTCGGTGGCAGGATTGACTTTGACAAGGCCTGGATCGACGCACTTGTAAAATTTACCAAACTTTTCGACAAGTCCAACATTACCCTGTTGTACCTTATGATAAGGATTAGGGCAGCAAACAATGCAAGGGAAAGATCCAGCAAATCCAATCGTGTTACCAATACAAGTCATCATTGTTTCGTAAAAGCCCTAATGCAATCAATCAGTTTTTTTTTCTCTGTTTTATATGCTCTTTATTTTATCTTACGTGTGGGATATCCTTACTGATATCTAGTTCTTTCGCGTACGAAGCTTGAACTCCACGAACGGCAATGCCGACAGTAATATCATCTATGTAAAACAAATCGCATTAAAAAATATTGCAACAAGTAATGATAATTATACCGTTTTTCTTACCAACTTTAGAATAACTCATGTCGAAAAAAATATGTAAAAAAATAAAAAGTTACTTTATGAAAAAAAAAAAGAGTTGAAAGAGAAAACAAAAGAAAGAGGAAATATAAATTTATGAGTTAATAAATTTCTCACACAGGCGTACACTAAAACAAAAAAAAATCAGCTTCGCAGTTGATGTGTCCACATAAATAAGGTTTATAGCTTGTTACATGTGATTGGAAACCGATGATTCTTTGCTAAGCAAAGTGGCTACGGCTTAGCAAATCCGTAAAAAAAAGCCTAAACAAGGCAATTTTATCATTAAAACAGGCATCATCAGCCGTGCTAAGCATAGTTACACGGCATAATTTGCAACAAAAAAAATGTGAAAGACAAACCTGCGAAGCTTCTTTCTCACACCATTATTTAACTTCATAATACTTTGAAACTTTTTTTTTTATAATTTTATATTTTCTTTTTCTTTTCACTTTTTTTTTTATACTTTAAAAAAAAAACACAACAAAAAATGAGCTCTCTTGATGATAATATCCCTTTGACTGATAGTCAATATTCTCGTGGACCTACACCTACAACTTCTGGTCCTTCTCATCCCACTATTAAACAAAAAAAGGGAGAGTTTGCTGTAAGCGGTGTTCAACCTAGCTTTGCATTAGAACTTGATATCAGTACCATTCAACACGTAGGTTAATCAGACCTTTTCAAAGAAAATAATCTTAACGCCTTTTACCTTTAGGGATGGTACGGTAATATGATGAACGGTATTGGTGTTGTTATGGGTGGTTTGGGTTCGGTAAGTCTTTCATAAGCAAAATGAAAAGAACTATAATAACATTTTTAACTTACTTTTTTTTAAACATAAGATTCCTTGTTGTGTCTGCTGTCCTAATCCATTCAAGCCTGTTAGACAAGGCAGTGTTGGTTTGATTTCTCGATTTGGAAAGTTTTACAAATGTGTCGATCCAGGTCTTGTAAAGATCAATCCTGTCACTGAATCCATCAAAAGAATCGATATCAAGATCCAAGTAGTGGATATTCCCTCTCAATATGTCATGACAAAAGACAACATCACAATCCGTATCGACAGTGTTTTGTACTGGCATATTATTGATCCATATCAAGCCCAGTTTGGCATACGTGATGTCAAGAAGGCACTTGTTGAAAGGTACCTACCTTATAATTTAACTGGTATTCTATTATTATCATTAATCATTTATATATCTGTTTAGAACACAAACCACACTTCGACATATTTTGGGTGGAAAAGTGTTACAAGAATGTGTTGAGAATCGTGAAGCCATTGCTCAAGAAGTCGAAGAAATTACTGGTCGTGTAGCATCTGAATGGGGTGTCAAGGTAAAACGGGAAAGAAAGAAAAAAAAAGAAAAAAAAATGCTGATGAATAAGTGACGTTTTAGATTGAATCCATCTTGATCAAGGACTTCAACTTTTCAAAGGAGCTTCAAGAATCGCTTTCTGCAGCTGCACAGGCCAAGCGAACCGGAGAATCAAAAATCATTTCTGCAAAGGCAGAAGTGGATTCAGCAAAATTGATGAGAGAAGCTGCCGATATTTTAAGCACACCTTCCGCTATGCAAATCAGATATCTTGATACCTTAAATAATTTATCAAAGGCTCCACAAACAAGAGTCATCTTCTTACCACCTCCAGAGGAAGGTAGATCTCAATCTGCTGTATTAAGTGGTAATGGCAATTCAACATCTTTTGGCCCTCTTCAGGCACAAAACTATTTGGAACTCGCTAAATAATACTTAAATGACCTTCTTTTAAAAATCCTCTTATGTAATACTTTTATGTTTAATAAATAATAACAATCTCTAATCCATTTGTTACGGACCTTATTTTCTTTTTTCTGAAAAAAACTAACATGACATCGGTATTATGTAACCGTTTGTATGTACACGGTGTTACACCTTTTTGAAGGTCGAAAAAGAGGAGGGCAGCTAAAATTACCGCTTTTTTTAAAAGTTTCATTGCATTGAAGCTGAGCATAAATTTCTCAACTCTTACGGTCACACAGCATCACATAAAACACTTCCTAAACATGCTAAGCATGCTAAGCATGCTATTAATGTCAATATTATCAATGAACTCAAATGATCATCTTGAGAGATTATGTAAATTTAAAAATAAAACAGATTATACCCCGTTTGGACTTGAATCATACAAATTTATTGTCTTATATATATTATTATCCAATAATATTTATCCAATATCCTTTATCCGTAAGCCACAAGTTTTGCACACAATAAAAACCTTTAAAGTTCGTAATTAAAGGCAAAATTACTGTCTAATAGAGACTTGATTGTATGTGAAGGCTGTATAAAGAATAACACTTGGTGGTCCCAAAAAATCACCTCTAATATTATATTAAGAACATCAACAAATCATTTTTCTTCTGTTATATAACAATATATATTTTCTGAAATTTTCAAGAAGGGTTATTTCACTTAACTGTAGATCTCATTAAATCCAGAAAACAAGTCACTTCATTTACACAATGTAAATCATTCGTGTAAATAGAACCGTTAGGATCAGAAATGAAACGATAAGAAAATTGAAGTGAAGAGTATTCTTAAAGGGAAAATGTCATTACCGGTCTTACGTTTAAGTGAATCCATTTTTATTAAATCACAACGGGCCCACGCTTACAGTGCGAATTGCACCAAATAAATCAGAACAGTTAAAGAACAAAATTGAGTAATTTTTTTATTAATATGGTACAATGAGGGGGGGGAATAGGGGGGGTGAAGGTTGTTTTTGTTTTGTTTTTTCTTCAGATAATTTAAAATCTTAAATCCCAGTTGATCTTGGGACCTAAACGGGGTAAAACTTCAGTGACAGTGTGCATATCTTTATCACCTCTACCAGAAAGACAGACGACAATATCTTGATCCTTGGGAAGCTCAGAGGCCAATTGAAGTGCAGCATAAATAGCATGTGCAGATTCTAAAGCAGGAATAATACCTTCCAATTGTGTAGATTTCTTGAAACCAAGCAAACATTGTGCATCATCAGCAACTCTGTATTCAGCACGACCACAATCCTTCAAGTAAGCATGTTCAGGTCCAACACCGGGGTAATCCAAACCAGCACTGACAGAATGGGTTTCGTTAATCTGACCCTTGACATCTTGCAAGAGGTAGGTACGTGTACCGTGAAGAACACCAGGGCTACCTAATGTAAGTGTAGCAGAATGCTTAAGGGTATCAATACCATCACCACCAGCTTCTACACCAACAATACGCACGGTCTTATCCTCGACAAAAGGATGGAACATACCAATGGCATTGGATCCACCACCCACACATGCAACTACAGCATCGGGTAACTTACCGGCCTTTTCAAGCATTTGACGCTTGGTTTCCTTACCGATCACAGATTGGAACTCACGTACAATTTGAGGGAAAGGATGAGGACCGATAGCAGAACCAACAAGATAATGAGTGGTAGAAACGTTGGCAACCCAATCACGCATAGCTTCGTTAATGGCATCCTTTAAAGTTCTTGAACCGTTGGTGACAGGAACTACAGTAGCACCCAACATTTGCATACGGAAAACGTTCAAAGCTTGACGACGACAATCCTCTTCACCCATATAAACCACACATTCCAAACCAAACTTGGCACATACAGTAGCAGTAGCTACACCATGTTGTCCAGCACCTGTTTCGGCAATAATACGCTTCTTACCAAGACGCTTGGCCAACAAAATTTGTCCAACAGCGTTGTTAATCTTGTGAGAACCAGTATGGTTCAAATCTTCACGCTTCAACCAAATCTTGGCTCCACCGGCATCTTCAGTCAATCGATTGGCGAATTGAAGTTGAGAAGGACGAGAGATATAATCGTAGTAGGATTCGAATTCGGCCTTGAAAAGAGGATCGTTCTTAGCTTCAATGAAACAAGTCTCGAGTTGAGTAAGACAATCGACAAGGGCTTCGGGAACATAAGCACCACCAAATCCACCAAAGCGAGGATCCAATTGATAAAAGTTTTTGATATCCTCAGGGGAGAAGGGACCACGACCTGCGGCATCATTTACTTCAATATCGGCAAGACCTGCATCCTTAGCAGCATACAAGACAGGTTCCTTACGACCTGTAACTTCGGCAGCGTATTCTTGAACAACTTCAGCGACGTTCTTCTTTTCTTCAAGGGCTTCCTTAATCACTGTAATCAAACGAGAACCAATGACAACACCTTCAGCATGAGCTCCAACTTGAACGAAATGATCACGGGTGGATACACCAAAGCCAACGGCTAAAGGAGCTTGGGTATACTTCTTGATACGAGAAACGAGACGAGGTAACTCATTGTTAACTTCGTTTTGAGCACCAGTGACACCCATACGTGAGACAACGTAAATGAAAGAATCAGCAAGACCTGCAAGTAATTTGATACGTTCTTCGGTGGTAGAAGGAGCGATCAAGGGGATATAGGATAAACCATACTTGTAACAGATACCACGGAAGTTGTGGGATTCCTCAGGAGGTAAATCAACCAAAATGTAACCATTGACACCAGCAGCCTTACAATCACGTACCATGTTATCTTCACCATAAGCAAGAATGGGATTGTAATAACCCATAAAGACAACGGGTACTGTTAAACCACGATCACGGGCTTCACGAACCATTTGAAGGCACATGGTGATATCTGTCTTGTGTTCAAGTGCGATCTGTTTGGTGTGACAAAAAATTTACATGAGTCATTTATGCATTGTTTGACGTTGATTGGTAAAGATGAACTTACAGTGCTTGCATATTGAATTGTAGGACCATCAGCGAGAGGATCAGTGAAAGGAATACCTAAAATATCCTGTATGAATACCCACAATTTCCATTCACCCTTTCTTTTTTTTTTTTTTCAAAGAAAATATTTACCTAATTCAATGACATCAGCGCCACCTCTTTCTAAAGCCAACAAACTTTCGACGGTGTCCTTAAGAGTAGGATAACCAGCTGTGAGGAAGGTAACAAAGGCAGGACGATCTTTTTTATCAAGGTAGATTGGTCAATTCGTATTCAATGTAAGAATTGTTAATTTTTTTTACCTTGCTCTTTGGCATTTTTAAACGCGTTGCGAAGTCCAGCAGACATACTATATTTTTTTTTTTTTTTCAGTTAAAAAAAGTAAAGAAAAATGAGCTAAAAAACTCAGAGCTCTATTTATTCAAAATGTCATCGTGGTTTCAATTGGGAGGGGAGTGAATGAGTCAGATTCTATACTATAGCGGTTAACTCCTGTAGGCCGAATGAGCGGGCTTAAATCCTGTTAGCCTAAAATCTTAAATCCTGTTGACCGAATCAAATTTGCGCAGGGCTATTTTTTTTTTTATAATTACTTGAATTCAGAAGAATGTGATCTTATTACTAACGGATGCCCAACTTTCTTAAAAGACATTAGATATTCATTATTTCCCATACTAGATATGTGTAGAATGTAAATAAAATGTTACTGGCTCAACATCACGGTATAGAATGTGTTCAACTAAGAATCACGACACCGTCTAGAGATCTCTGGGATCCCTATAAGGTTGCTGATATGCAAAACCGGATTTTTGGTTCGTTTGAACTGACATAAATGTATTCTGTTTTCGTGTTACATCTGAATTGAAGGCGTAAAAGTCAAGTCATCCATCGCTACAAAAAAAAAAGGGGGTTGGTTATTCAAAGTTGTTTGCTACAAATGTACGAGAACAAAAAGACAGTTATTTGTCGATACAAATAAAACCTCAATTGTAAGAGTGTTAATGCCCATTCAGTAACCAGCATTTTAAACAATGACATTGTCAGCTTCTCCTCAAACATCCACGTACCATTTATTTAGGCACATACGTTAGGGATAACATGTATGAGCTAGCATTCATGGTGGTCAACTCAGCAGATGTTTTTTTTTTCAATAAGCTTTTACAGACTTTTGTCGTTTATAAAAGAGCACCCGTCTTTAAAATGTGCAATCATTGAATTTTTTTTTAAAAAAAAAATTTGTGACAACTTCATCATAAGCAGATCTTCCTGTGTATTCTCTATTTGTTACACTAACCTTCATCCTTTCTTACCTTATAGGGCAGCATATATCCTACTTGCAACAAGGGTATTCCAAGTAAAAGCCTTGAGGTAGATTCAGTTTTTGGACAGATCTTTTTTATTTACAAATTGATCTTTTTTTTTTGCTGCAGTCCCTTGTTTCAGCATTTGATTTTAATGGAATATTTTTTCTATTTTAAAGGGTTTGATACTATAAGAGTCAGTTGCTTTGCTATAACTCCTTTGGCCGGGATAACCTAAAGTATTGTGTTATGATCTCGGTCAATTCCTGCTGTATATTAGTGACAGTGTCTGTAAGTTCATATCCTTCGTTTTTAACAACTATCGTCTCAGAATCCCAGTCAATGGACAGGATCATGACTGATCGGGTTGATCGAAGAGATCACTTGTTAGTCGTTTCCATTTCAACTTGATCGTCTTTTTAGGGTTTATTGAACAGAGATGTCGAAAGTTATTAAATATACACGTTTAGGCTTCTAGCTTTTCCTATTTTTAGTGGCAGACTTTTTACACAGCATTGCTTGAGGACCTTAAAAAAAACGAAACCCCGTGATTCTTTTTTTCCTGAAAAAAGGCTTTTCATGCATTGGATTGAAGTGAAATTCAGCCAATAAAATTGCTTATATATATTTTTCATCTTCATAAATTATAAGAATTTTTTTCATTTTCATTAATATTAAAAAACCGCGTTAACGGTAAAAAACCAAAGCCCGGTAAACCAAGGCAATATGATTTTATTTTAAAGAAAAAGAAAAAAAAAATGAGGAAAAATCCTGCCCTTTTTATACCTTTTCCCCCACCCCCTCAAAAATTTTTTTTGGGTAATCACAAGACCCTTTCGTGACGGGGACTTTTTGATTCATGCAAAAAATTATTTCATGTGATCACGCGTTTGCTGCGTAATGCCACTGTCGACACTGATGGAAGCTGAAAGATAGCCTCCGAACCCCCTTTTTTTTATAATTTAAGAAAAATGAAAAATATATAAGCAATTCTATTGGCTGATTTTTGCTTCAAGCCAATGCAGGAAGCGGGTTTAAATGCTCTGGAAGTGTTAATGGGCTTCCATTCATCAATAATTAATCATGAGAGTGTGCAAGTCAAGAGCCAATGAACACACAATTCTCAAGTAACATGTCTTTTTTATACAGCCATTGTCGAATTTGTAGTTTCCAGTTCAAATTAACGCGTATAGAATAAAGCCGACTGAGTTTTACAATCTGGTATGATGTAAATTTACCCACACCAGACCATACAAGCTGCCTTTTACTTTAGTATGTAGTTTGCTGATGAGTCTTTAGGTGTCGGATAGGTTTTTGCTTTGAAGACAGAAAATAACCTCAATGATTTAGGGATTTTTGATTCATGCAAAATTCTCGAAAGCAGAAAAAAAAATTACTGTGGCTGCATTTTTATGTTATAACACATACAAACCAAATGGGGTCTACGCCTGTGTTTGTGTGATGGAATTTATCATGATTCTAGAGATTGTGTGTCCTTTTTATGACTGATCATATCCACATATACAGCTTGCATAGCAACAATGAACCAAGAAATAACCTGTAGCAGAAAAAGAAAAATGTTGCACCGTGCCTTTTTTTTCCCCGTTGACATACTTTTTTTTTTTTTTTGAAACTAGGGCAACCATGCCATTGCAATGACTACATTACCTCCAACTCTGTAACGTGAAAAAGAATTATAGAGTAACTGCCTCAGCAAATTATTCATGATAGCGATTGACAAGAATTTAGCTCAAGATAATACTTTTGAAGCCCTTGTTCAATTTTGTATACGAAGTCCCAGCTATTTCGGGATGTCGAATTTAAAATATCAGTTATTTTCTTTTTTTTTCTTTGTCGAGCCAAAGACGTTAAATAATGATGCAAAATAATGAGGATGAATTTATACGCCATCAAAGTATCTTATGTGGAAAACTTTTTTTTTATTGGCTGGGTAGTCCTCTTTTTTTTTTTTGTTATACGGTTTTTTTAGTGAGTTATCATTGAGTTGCTAATCAGAGGTAGTAGCAGAGATGCTTGAGTTCCCTTTTTTTTTTTTTGGCTGGATATTTTACAAATGACCTTCCAAGAAAGAACAAAAACTAATCTTCAAGAGTCCCCGAGTTATAATATATGTGGATAGGGTGACACTATTTTGCACTGTGAATTGGCTTAGTTTTCTTCTGGATACCACGCATCATTGTTTGCTTTATAAAGAAATTTATAGATGGAATAAAAAGGGGAGGGGGCAGAGAGTATCGAGCCGCGAATATAAATAGAGTGTGTGTATCAATAAGAAGGAATACTCAGGGTATATCTTAAGTTTTAACCCACTTCAATTGGTATATATGTATATCATTTAGATGAGTAACAAACAATTCTCCCCCTACTCCTAAGCGCTACCCAATGCGTCTATATTTTATGAAGTACCAAGTTCATTAAATTGCCAGTGTTGAAGGGTGGGGGGAGTAACTTACATTTAGTTAAAAGGCAGATATAAAATGACAAAGCAAGACGATGGGCTATGTTTCAAATACAAGCAAGATATAAGGTTGGGTAGGTTTCAGTCATGGTTACTTGTTGAACAAATGGCTTTTTTTTTGTGTACAGGTAGAAAATACAATTCAGTGGGTATCATCAGACAGCATCAGCTTACTGTTTGTGTTCTATAGCCTTTTGAAGTATTCACTGGATAACATGCCTTTTTTTTTAATAATTGAGTAAATGCAAGTTATAACATGTGTCCATATTTTGTATTTACATGGTCATTTTTTCAATACAACAACAACAAGAACAAAAAGGGTTAAATTTATGTCGACGTGGAAGAAAAATCTGCATTTTAGCATTTGAAAATAAGCTTTGTTTGTGTTAATTGTAAAGAAGAATGTAACTCGCAAAGAAAAACGTTTCTTTAGTATGACGAATTCGAGCATAAATGATGAGTGACTTTTGTTTGCTTCTAACCCCCCCCTTTTATATATAATTGCAGGGAGGCTTCCTTCTTTTTTTAATTCGTTGTTCTTTTTGCTCTCCTTTATAATTTTTTTTTCTTAAAAAAAAATGGAAAGCTTATTCACATGGATTGAAAAGGTGTCAAAGAGTAGGATAAAGGAGAACAAGACGGCATTGGCTTGTACAACAGTATTGATATACATGGGCATCGTGCGGTATTTACGTTATAAAAACCTAAGGACGATACAAGCGAAATACCCAGACCCGCAACAAGTCTTAGACGATCCTGACGCAGCCCAGGAGATCTATTCCAAGTTTTTCAGCAGAGAGTTTCCATGTAAACTAACTCAATGTAATCTTATAATTATTAAGGTACTAATAATTAAAAATGTAAAAAAAAAAAAAAAGTCCTGGCTCGACAGGGAACAGAATTCGCATTATTTAAAACCTATTCCATCCCGAGTATTTCCCGTATTTTGGCAAGCACAGGTGAATTGGTTAAGCGATGTCCACGACGTGTAGAAGACACTGAATTAATTTTGGGAGAGATGCTACAAGCGTATGGACGCATTGAGAACCAACGTGCACGAAATCCAGATACACCCCAGAGCGAGATGGATGCTCAATGGAGTCGATCACAAGAAGCCACTGCTCGTTTAAATGAGATTCATGGTCGATACCCTACTATTCGAAATGAAGATTATCTTTATACCGCTGCTCTGTTTGTGACAGAACCTCAGTCATGGATAAATCGGTTTGAATGGCGCAAATTGGATGTGCGCGAGAGTAATGTAAGAAAAAACAGAAAATAGAATTTTATATTTTATTCACCGTAAGGTTGGTGTGTATGTAGGCTATTTTCCGTATATGGTATGATGTCAGTGTATCCATGAATCTAAAGAATATTCCTGATAGTCCACAAAAGCTAGAAGATTTCAAAAATGTAACGTGAATGACAACATTTATTTTGTGATTTAAGTAAATGAATGAGTAAATTTATATACACTGTAGGCATATGCGAAAGAGAATGTAAAATACAGTGCTAGTAATTGGAAATGCGCTGAACCTACACTTCGGCTCTTATTATCGAATTTGCCTCGATTTTTACAGGCGATAGGGTACGAATTAGGTCTCAGAGTGTTACCATCCATGTTGGATCCCCAGGATGCAAAGGCGTTTCAACTACCACATGCCGAGGTTCGATGGATCACGTGGTGCATCCACTCATTACTGTCCATGCGGGCTTTCTTCATTCGTCACTTTTTATTACCACGATCTCTTTATGTGGTTCGAACACCTTTTCAAGCTAATACGGGTGGACGTCTTGTACCTACATTCTTTATTTACAAACCACACATTTATCAAGATGGATATAGGATTGCTGATTTAGGGCCTGAGAAAAAGGGGGAGGGGGGGAAATACAGATAAATATTTATTAATAATAAAAAAAAAGAAAGATATGTTTGGGGTTATATACAAAATAGAGTATTGTTGTCAATGTAAATGAAGAAAGAAGAGTTGGGAGAGTTTGATTGATTGTTTGGGGGTAAGAGTGAGTAAATAAAGAGTAGTAGATAGTGCAAAAAAGTAAATGAAAAGGGAGTTAGAACAACCAAGGACGGAAAAAGGCGTTTTGGGGCAATTGGGAAGGATGTGGTTGAAAGGTTGAAAAGGAAGGCAAATTGACATAATCACGTAAGGGACAACGAGCGGGTTTCTCTGGTGATTCCAGGTCAAACAAGAGTTCATGTGGAAGTAAAAGTTCAGCGTTAGAAGGTAAAAGTAGTGAGTCATCCGTATGATTGAATTCACTCATGAAATTATTCGTGTTGCTGTTGGTAACGGTAGTGGTAGGCTCAACCAAGGTGTTTGTACCAACAAACCAATCTTCCTTGGATTCGCTCAACTGTTGTTCTTTTAATTCTCGTTGTCTTTCCTCTTCTTCCTCTCTATCGCGGTTCTTCATTTCAAGAGCATCACCGGGAAGATTGAAATGTCGAAATGTGCAACGAGCACCATAGGGACAAGCGCCTGTTTGATGAAACGTACGGCATTTCTGGGTCTTGTATTTAGGGTGACGATCCAACTCACGTAAATCGGCTGCTCCGTGCGCATATTGACATTTGACGCCATAACGACAATGGTTGGTTTCTTCCCAATTACGACACAGTTCTGTCTTGTACAATGATTTTTGCTTCTTTTCTGGTTTATCTTGATCATCTATAAAAAAAAATTTATTGTTATTATTTTCACATTCCACCACTTTACCCCCCAGAAATTGTTATTTTTTTGTTTTATTTTACTTTTTGTTGTCTTTTTAGCAGCTTTACTACTATTGGTTTTATGACTGCAAACACAAGTGGCTTTAGGAGAACTCACTTCTTCTTTACTGTGGATGATATCAGCTGACGATAAACCTTTATTTATAGATGACGACTTTTTATCTTCCAAATACGTATTCAATAAACTTTGGTTCATTTCCTTGATATAAATCTGTTCATTTAATTTAAAATCTGTAACTGACACTGGCATCTTTTTTAACGTAACAAAAAAAAAAAAAAAAAAAAAAGGGTTGGGGGGGAGAGAAAAGAGACAATCAAGTTTTTTTTTTGGGCTAATCTCTTTTTTAAAAAAAAAAAAAAAAATATAATTGGGGGACTACATACACTTCATGCTTTTTTAAGGTTCAAGACATATGTTCATTTTCCGCACACAGTAGCAGCAGCAGTGGCGGAAGATCGATTTAGCCTCGCTCTCTCTTTTTTTTTCTCTCACACTGAATATGGAGCCAATACCAATTATTTATTGGACAAGCTGGTTCGACATGGACCAATGGCAAGACTATACCATTGACAAGTGCAACTTGCCTTATACCTGCCAAATGACGCATGACCGTACAAAACGAGTGGATTCGTCTGTAGTCATCTTTCATGCTTCTGACCTCGACAAGATGACCTCGTTGCCTCCTCTAGACAAGGACCGAGCCTGGGTTTATCATACAGCCGAGGCACCACACTACACACCTAAAGAATTCCACTTGATGCAATATTCCATGACCTATCGTTTAGACTCGGATTTCCCATGGGGATACCTTGACGAGGACACCCTCTTACCCGTAATGGAATCACCCTTAGCCTCAGCCCCAGCAGCCCCAATAGAAAAGGAAAAGGGAGCGAGTGTAGCATGGATTGTATCGAATTGCAAAGCGTCCAATGATCGTCATCACTATGTCAAAGAACTCAGTCGATGGATTAATGTGGATATCTATGGCCATTGTAACAATAATAAGGTCTTTCCTGCCAACGTATCCACCGTTGAGCTCGTCTCCAGATACCATTTTTATCTCTCATTTGAGAATTCCAACTGTAAAGACTACGTGACAGAGAAATTAAGTACGGCGTATTTGGCAGGCGTAGTACCCGTGGTGGATGGGCCCAGTGATTATGGACCTTTTATACCAAATACACATGCCGTCATTCGTACCGATGATTTTGACTCGCCTCGAGCATTAGCAGACTATTTAAATACACTCATGCACAACAAGACATTGTACAATCAGTATCTGTCCTTTCGTCAACCTCATGGGGTATCCGATCGCTTTAAAAAAACCTTAAAGGCCTATAAAAAGGGACAATGTGATTTATGCACGTTAGCTTATGAACGACACAACGACATGACATCGTATTCTCCAGGAAAGAAGATTTATCTAGACAACACATGTGTGTTACACAAACACTTTAATTACAAACGTTGGGATGTCTTGTCTACCTATTTCCTTGTCTTTTTGGCCGCTTTAGTTATTCTATTTTACTTGATTAAATTATATAAAACCTCTAGGCGTACTAAAACTGCACGATCCTCTGTAAACTAAACTATAAAAAAAAAATTATTATGCTTTGTATCACGTAGGCCTATATATAAGTTTTTTTTTTTTTCGTGTGGTACCTCTCTCTCTTTCTTTCTCTCTCTCTCTCATTCTTTCTAGATATAACCTATGAGCCACCATAACCCATTTGTAAAGAAAGTCTTGGCACTTTTCAAAAAGACTCACGAGGAAGAGAAACCTCAATATCCTCCTGCACTCTCTGCTAAATACAATATTGGAGAAAAGACCTTGGGTGTGGGCTCCTTTGCTGTTGTCAAGGAGTGTACAGAACTCGCTACAGGTGATAAATGTGCAGTCAAAATTATTCTCAAGAAAGTCATTGCCGGTAAGTTTTTTTTTTAAGAGAAAAGGGAAGGGGGAGACATTCGGTTAATCGGACATGGTCATTGTATAGGAAAGCGACAAATGTTGGACAGTGAGTTAGGTAAGTATCACGCTACAAGAAAGAGGGCGATAGACCATTGATACATGATCATTGTAGATATTTTGACAAAGGTGCGTCATAACCATATTGTGTCTTTGCATGATATCTATGAATCCGATGATGCTGTCTATATCGTCACGGATCTCTGCACAGGCGGTGAACTCTTTCAACGAATTGTTGAAAGAGGTACTTATACCGAAGCCATTGCTGCAGATCTTGTTCGTCAAATGTTGGAAGGCTTATCTTACCTGCACTCTGAAGGCGTAAGTTGAAAAAAAAAATCATGAATTATATATACATACGTATTAAAACAGCAAACTAAATTAGATCGTTCACCGAGATATAAAGCCCGAAAACGTAAAGTATTCTCTATTTAAAAAAAAAAAAAAAATGAAAATCTTATACTCTAGTTTTCAATTAGTTACTCTTCAAAACACCTGAAGAGGATGCTGAATTGTTAATCACGGATTTCGGTCTCTCTAAACTCTTGAAGAATAACAATGAAGTCTTGACAACGGCTTGCGGTACACCTGGTTATGTTGCCCCTGAAGTTCTTTTAGGCTCCGGTCACGGAAAGCCCGTGGATATCTGGAGTGTCGGTGTTATCATGGTAAAATGGGCAGATCAGGGTGACTCTTCTAAAAGTTCCATTGTTTAACACATTCATTTTTTTTAGTATACTCTCTTGAGTGGCTATACTCCATTTTACGGTGAGGATCAAAACGAATTATTCAACTGTATCATGAAGGGTCAATATGAATTCGATGATGAATATTGGTCGGATATTTCCGAAGGAGGTAACAAACTTTGAATAGAGAACCGGGTTGGGATGTAAAAAATAGACTAAAATGATGTTTTCTAGCCAAGAATTTGATTAACCGTTTATTGACATTTGATCCTAAACAACGTGTGACTGCAGAAGAAGCCTTGACTGATCCTTGGATTGTAAGTGAAGCCGATAGTAGCATTGATTTGGCTCCCAATGTACGCAAGGGTTTCAACAGTCGTCGTACGCTTAAATCCATTGTCACGGCTGTAGCTGCTATTAATCGATTAAAGATCAATGATCATCATGACGATATTAACGAGGAGTCCGATTAAAAAAAAAGAAGGATTGTATTTCAAAAAGTCATACCCCCCCCCTATTAAAGATAGAAAGATTTTTTATTTAACTTATAATTTGGCTTGGTTGGCTTCGGGTTTATACAACGTAACATAACCATTTGTAAGGACAAGTACATTTCGTTCCTTCACATGAGCTTGAAAGACCACAGCATCCAGTTTAGGATCTTGACTGGGTACTTTCCACATGGACACTTGTACAGTCTCACCAGGAAAAACGGGTTGTGCAAATCGTGCTTCAATGGATTTAAACAAGAGTCGATCATTATTGCCAAAGTGTTTGAGTACAGCATGAGCACATTTACCATAGGAACATAATCCGTGTAAAATAGGTCGAGGGAACCCAACTGTAGGAGCTAAAGCCACATCCGCATGCAAAGGATTAAAATCTCTATATATACATTTTTTTTAGTTTTTACAATTCTTTTGTGCAAAAAATCAGTTATTTTTTTTTACCCTGATAAACGGTATAAAAGGGCTTGATTTGGTTGCGTGACAAAAGTGTCTATGGCATCAGGTTGTTGATGAGCAGGAGGAGAATAAGTAATTGAAGCCGGACCTTTAGGACCCTAAAACAAAAAGTTTTAGCTGATTTCTCTCCCATCAAAATCAAACACAAAAAGAGAGAGCATAGCAACTTACGTTCCAACCACCATAACCTCTGACAAACATTTTGGCCCCCATACGACAATAATGCACATTGTCTTCTTCACCATAAAGATCCACTGCAGTATCAATGACCATCCCAGACCCTTTATCGTAGACACCAAGACATGTCTTGACGGATTTAAAGCGTCCCCCTTCAACAGGGAAAGGATGAATGGTCTGAAAGGATTGTTCACCATGCACGATTTTATTAAAATCAAAATCTGGCATACCCGGTAAAGGACCACCGGCTGTCCATCTTTCCATAAAGGAATTCACATCCCAATCATCGGATTTTAGAAGTAGACAAAGAGGGTAAGTGGGTAATGGGCCAAAATCAATATCCAATTCGTATAACCATTGAAGATCCGATTCAGGAACACCGACAGATAATGCGTATAATAAAAAATCACGTCTCGTACAGGCTACCTTTTTTTTATAAGTTAGTTTAACCGCGTTGATGGCGTGGTTATCTAAATACTTACTGTTTCTGCAGGATAAACATGACCAGCAGCTTTGGAGACATCCACAGAAAATCCTTTAGGCATCCTTCTTTTTTTTATAAGATCGAGAAAAATGAGTAGATAGAAAAGAAAAGAAATAAGAAAAAAGTGTGTGGGGGAAATATATATAGAAAAAAGCCTAAAACAAGTCAAAAAAGATTACCAAAATCACACACAAACAAATCATTTAGAATTCCCACACTGAAAAAGAAAAAAAAAAAAAGGGGGAAAGGTGATGAAAATTTATTATTAGTCGAAAGAAAATGATGCGTTAAATAAGGGTTATAAAATATGTGTACATGCAAAGGAAAAAGTTTTTTTTTTCTTTAAAAAATAGCAACAGGCGTTTGATTCCAAGCATTACTATTTCGACGTCGAGGTTGAGAACAATGCGTTAATGGTAACCTCTTTTTCGGTGCAGGCATCCAATCATCGTGCCTCGTTGTTGTTGTTGCTGTTGATGCTGTTGTTACGGCTACTACTGCTGCTGCTGATGTTGCTGATGTTGTTCCTGCTATGGTAAAGCTGGATAGTGATTGTGTCACGGGTTGAGGTACCACTGAGGTGATATCATCTTCGATTAATTCATACAGCAACATGTACGGGTTGGCCTCCAACACTTCATCCACACTACATGCATCCACTCGTTCATCACTAATCTTGAACCAACTTGAATCATGATGCGTCAAGACAGTTTCATCATCACAACATGCATGGCAACTACATTTTTCCGCTACAAGACGTCGTTTATAGGCAATGAAATGACCGAAATTGTGACTTCCATAATGCACGATCGAGCTCATCAAGCGGTACTTGACGGACGACGTAGTCGTATTGCTAGAGATGGGTAAATCGGGTGTGGTGTTGAGTGTACCATTGGTGCAATACGGTGCTAGATCCAAGACCTGTGGAAACTGAATGTGACAAGGGTTTTTAGAGATGTCACCCGTGGGTGAATACGTGGATCGTGCTACGTGTAAACAAAGCACCTTGGGTGGTTTGGCAAACATGGCTTGTTTACTACTGACGCGTCCCATCTTGGAAAGAAATCCGTTTAATTGTTCGTCCTGCGTTTCCTCATGAATACGACCCTTCGAGAGTCGATGCTCAATATCGAGCTTGATCTTTTCTAAACAGGCTAATTTCTCTACTTTATCCGAACGTCGTAAACTCTCGATCTCGGTCGTCAGTTTTTCTACCGTGTCTAGGAAACTGCATTTTCGACAGTTGACATCGTTTAGGTATTCCATTGTTGTCAGTTGATTTAAACAGTCGTCTAACGTGGTTGTATCCTGTATTTTTTTTTATATGGGGATTTAATAACAAAAAAAAAGAAGTATATTTTATAATTAAAAAAGAGACTTACGGTATTAGGTAAGGTGAGTTGCACATTGTTAAAAGAAAAGTGGCGTATAGCTTCCTACACATTAAACCCCAAAAAATCGTCAGTATATAATAAAAAGAATAACAGAAAAGGGAAGGGGATGACTTACGGTATATCCACATTGCATACAGGATAATCGATTGGCTAATAAACCAGTGAAAGGATTATCAATTTTTTCTTTTTTAGCTGACGCCAACAACAAGGTTTTTGTAGAAAAGCTTAAAAGATCCCTAAATCCTTGTCTCTTTTTGGCCAAGACACTTTCATTTTCCAGTTCACCCGAGAGGAATTGAAAGAGTTCTTGTGCATCCTGTTGTTCTCGATTGACGACACGTCGGTTGGAAGACATGGCGGAAACGATGTCTACGGGTTTAAAAGCGGTCTGTCTGGTACTAGGGACGGATAAGAGTCGTAGTGTTTTCAATAATGATCTTGTCACTGGTAATTCGGCTGTTGTATTGCTGCTGTTTGTATCCATGTCGTGCAAATACGCTTGAAGTTTGGGTAAAGAGGACAAGGACTACTTTTTTTTTTCCTGGTGAGTTTTTTTTTTTTTTTTTTTTTTTGTTGTTCTTATTCTTACCTGTAAAACAGAGTTTAAAAAGCATGAATTACCGGTATTAACGAGACCAGGGACGAGACAAGGTGTTGCCACGTCATGTTGCGAGGAGAGGAGACATATCTTTGTATCGACAGTGGGGACAGAGGGAGAGACCTTGAGGGTGGCAGGAAGTGGTTTTTCATTGTAATAATACAGATTGATAAAGCGATGCATGCCTAATCTTTGTTTGCACATTTCGGATGCTTTGAAAAAACGAGAGGTTTGATTCAGAAAGCCATGATACATTGGTAATATCACAAGAATAAGTCCGGTTAAAAATAAAAGCCACTGAATAATACTAGAGTAGTTTGTTAAAAAGTAATGTAAACCATGCACTAGTAAAGTCATTGAGAACAACTTTTAAAAAAAAAAAGTTTTAAAAAGAAAATAATTATAAAAAAAAAAATAAGGTCTTGCTTTTTTTAGTTTTATATAGACGGACTTTTAATTAAACTCCCCCCCCCTTTTGTGCGTGGCACCGACAAGGTTCCGTGACCGCCTTGTATCTTTTCATTACGGAAACATTAGGCTTTTTTTTTTTTTGAAAACAATGAAATGGAGGGAACTTATACTTTTCCGGTTTAAAAGGAACGTGCTACGATAGGAAAAGTGTCAATAATAATTAACTTTTTTTTTTCCACCCCTTATTTTTACACATGTACGACAAACACATGGTTTTTAGAGTAGGCCTGTTGCTACCGCAGTGAGTAGCTCCCCCCCAATAATTGTGTTACACCCCATTCTATTTTTCATTGTTTTCTTTTGTTGACCTAATTTAGTGATGATTTAAACTTTTTGACTCCCGCCGTGAAAGATCGCTGTAACCTCTTCTCGGACTCGAGTTGCTAAAAAAAATATGGGTACATCCGGGAAGAAGCTTTTTTTTTTTATTATTTGGGGGAAACCCATGTAGAGATGGTTGTTATGTCGGACCACAGTGTCAGATTGATTCCCTAACAACGGCTTGATCTTTTTACTGTCGCCCCTTATTACTGGTTACTACGTACGGCAGTGGCATTTCAACCTACTACTACTTGTTCTTTCTAAATGAAATCAAAGGTGACGTTTTATTTTATGATTCACATCCATGTCTCTCTTTCTCTTTCTTTCGGATAAAAAAACGGAAGTGTCTCACAAAGATGTCATTAATGAGTCCTCCCTATCCGTCCTTTATGGGGGGGGGGAGATTATTAAACAAGTTTTACTAGTTTTTGTTAAACAAAAATGACTCCTTGAACCCACACAGAACTTTACCTTTGAACGGACAATTCTTCCATCATGATGATGACAGTAATAGCACATCCCTGAAACGAGTTAGCCGCTATTTTTTTAACCACGAAAATCTCTACATTTTTTTTTTACAGTGATAAAAAAAGACATATTTTGGCATATTTATCATCAAGTGCCATAAAGAGACTGTCATGAAGATGTTGGGCCCAATATAGAAAAAAAAAAGCATCCGTGATGAGGATAAAATATATACAAAGTGTATGTGTGTGTTGTTGTGTTTTATTAAAGGGTATATGTACAATATTTTTTGTTTTTGTTTTTAATCGATCTCTAATACTTGCTTCATACGTTCATAAGTGAGAAAGCTGACGGCAACCATGGGTATGACCTTGATATAACCAATGGTTAATCCAACATAAAAACCTTTGAATCCTTTCACTCGGTATATATCCAGGATGGTTTCTTTAAACGTGATGAATTTATTTGGCTCTAATAAACCGCCCACTTGCATTCGTCTGCGAATAATCTAAATGAAAAAAAAAAATGTTTTAGTGGCCCTACTTTTTTTTTAAAGATTGCTTATTGTTTTTGTACCTCTAATGGATAGCTACTTGTTTGTGCTACTAGACCTGCTAACCCACCACATAAAAGCTCCGCCCAGGTCTTGAGTGGTGGCTTTTCCAGTGCCTTTTTCTGATTAAAAGTTAAATCGTCTGCAAACTCATCGAATTGGATCGGTGATCTTGTGTAGGGTGTGACTAGAGGATGTTGACGAGCAAATCGAGTGATGATATGATAGAACCAAAAGGACACACCTGCATAAGGTGTCATACCCACCATGGTAGGTAAGAATCCACGATAGAAATTCAACAAGTGGATTTGTTGTGCTGGTTCATGGTAGATGATTTTACACACTTCTCTTAATCCAGCTCTTTTTTTACCAGCTTCTCTTACTTCGTATGCCATTCTAACTCTGACCAAGTCAAGTGGATACGTAAACATGACAGACGTTACACCTAAAAAAAATTATTATAAATCGTCAAATGTCTGAGCCTTTCTTTTTTTTTTTTTTTTTTTTTACACACACACACACGTACCTGCTAATGAACCTGCAATAAATTGTCTAGTAGAGGAATCCCTTGTTTCTTTGGTAGGCATCAAAATTGCACGAATTTGTTCCAATGCTACAAACTTGATGGCAGCATAAGGAAATATCCGAATCAATGTGACGGAATGGCCCTGAAATAATCCCATGGCTCCTTCTCGTTTGAAAATATCTCTTCCTGCTTCAAATACACCTGTGAACCTGCCTGTAAACAAAAAAGACGGTAGTTCATTTTAGTACTTGGAAACAAGATGAAAAGTTCAATGCTTTAACTTACCAGAGTATTTATCAAAAATGGGGTTTCTTGCTTGAAAAAGGATCTTGACTCGATCAAGAGGAGCAATGACAGTTTTACCCTTTTTTGACATTAGCATCTCTCTTTTATATGTATAATTTAATTATTATTCAACAAACACATACCACACACCCGGCAATACCACCGGCCACGCCAGATCTCAGCATGTAATCCAAACTTTGTTCATGTCTTTTAAGTTGTTCTTTTGGTAATGTTCGACTTGCAGGTGAAGAGCCTTGTTGTAACGGAGTAGCAGTTGTTTGCATTGACTTCTTTTTTATATCCTTCTTTAACTAATTCAATTATTCTTTTATTCTGAATATAAAGAGAGAGAGAAAGAGAGAAAAGAAAAAAAAAACTTGTGGAATTTATAATAGAGAATAAGTAAGTACGCCCCCCGCACTCAGCAAAACAAGTCGTGGGAAATGCGTTGAGACACCAATCACATGGCAGAGCATTTTTTTTTTTTGTGGAGAAGGTCAAGATATTGGGATAATCCGGTGTAACCTTCATCCATATCCCACGGTCGTCCCTTTTTTTCTTCTTCTTTCATTGCAAAGTAGCCACAAGAAGCTGCTAATACGTTGTAAAAATAGATAAACACATACGCAGGCTTTTTTTTTGTTTTGTTTACACGTCCTTGTTTCATCATTGCCAATAAGAAAGATGAAATAACCAACAAAAGACGACTGTGCGACGAACTGCGCGGGCGGGCGGTAGAGGTATCACGGGAAGATGTAAAATAGATTTACTTTATTAACTGATTTACATGTAAAAATGCAGATAAAAAAAATGGGGATGTTTTACCGTTCAACGGGATACTTTATGAATGAACAAAAAAATGTGTTTTTTTAGACGGTGGGTGAAAATACAGGCAGAGGATGTGCTTCTGTATTAAACACATATCCTTCCAAAGGTATGATATCATCGGGACTAAACAACAGATACAAATACTTTAACGTTTCGGCTAAAAAGAAGGTATCCATTCTATTATCCTTCGTTGCAGGCAATTTTGTAACGTCTTTTAAAGCTGCATAACCTCCACCTTCTAATTTAGTATGTTTCTCAAACGCTTCAAAGATCTTCCAACCCCATTCACTATACATATGGGTCCAAATAGATGAGATTTTGTATAAAAGCCAATTCATAGGTTTTACTTACCGATATTTCTCTTCACCTGTCATTCTGTATAATAAAAAGATACTTTCCAATGTCTCTGGTCTTAACAAACTATGGGCATCTTGGTAGTGAATCTCCATATCGGGTTGTTCAGGATCACTCTGTTCAAATGTGTTCAAATATACAATTTCACTGGCTAATCCTGTCTCTGTCATATTATACATTTCGTAACAGGTACGTGTTAATTCCTGTCCCAAACGGAAATCCTCTGCATCCTTGGCATCCAAAGGATCCAATTCATGAATAGAAGATCCTTCTGTGACACCCAACACGAAATTACCACCCATAAAGCATACGAGGTGATCCATCTTGTTGTGCGTGATAGAAGGGTATTTGCTGTCCATCATTTCCGCAATGTACATGAGATGATTAGGATAGGTGTACTTGACCAAGTGTTTCTTGATACCATCCACTGCATGATCGTATCTTTCACGGTACTTGATTTCAGATTTGTCGGTTTGAAGGTACTGCTTTAACAAGTATTCTATTTTTTTTTTTTTTTTTTTTTTTTTTTTGAAAACAAAGGAGCAGTATTAGCCTTTTTTTTTTCATCAATAGCTGTTAGAATTATAAAAAAGTACCATAGTAACTATCACCACGCGATCCCAAACGGATTTCTCTAGAAGCAAAATTACCCTCCATAGCCCTACCATATATATTAACAACATTGTTTGTGTGCCAAAACAGAATGCTCCCCACACACACACACTTACTCGATATAAATCGGTACTAATCCATCCACGGCACCTGCATCTACAGCCATGACCAGTTCATTTAAACGCTCCATGACCTTTTCAGCCGCATCCCAATACTTCATATCGCCCGTGAGATGAGACAGGTATTTGAACTCCAATTGAATGGTAGCTGCTTCAGCGGTACTGCTGGAACCATAGCTGTTAGGTACGCCGGTGGATAAGGTAATGTCAGAATAAGGGATGCCTGAATCCGTATTAAAGGCATATAATAATCTGTCGCCCAAATCCACGGCCTTTTCAAGATAGAGTTTATCATTGTTCGAAAGATGGTAAGCGGATAAGAGACCACCTAGGATACGAATAGTGGTTTCAAACACGTTGACACCTTGGTTTTTGTTAAAATCCAGGCTAGTGGCGATCCACTGACGCGCTTGGTTGTATTCGGTAGTCAAGTTCATGAGGAGCATGGTATCGAGTGAGTCAATGATCATGAGGCCGACACCTCCTGGAGCCCAATCATGACCCGAATGAGATAATGGTTGGTATTCATCTTTGCCATAGGCATCTTGGGAATAGCCTTTCCATGCATGACGAAATGCGTTGATGATTTGCTGCTGACGTGAGGCAGTGAGAGTGTCTGTGGGGACAAGTGAGGTAGGTGGAGGATATTGTGTGAATAAGAAAGAGTCGGAGTCCAACTTTAAACTGTCCTCGATGATGACCAGTGCTTCCTCTTCTTCTTCTTCTTCAAGGTCTTCTTCCTCTATTTCTTCTTCATCTGGAATAATGGGGTTGGGTATGAAGGTTGGTACAAATGGAAGCGGAGAGATGTCTAATTCGTCCTTCTCATTGGTGATAGAAACTGAATGACCGGTCCATTGAGAAATATAATATACAACGAATACTGTTACAATGAGGGTGGTTACAACTACTTTGCGGTCTAAATTCTTTATGGACTAGAAACAAAAAAAACAAAAAAAATTAAACCTTAATATATTCTACAATAAGGGCGCGGGGGGATGCTAAACTATTCTTGGAATAGGTTACTCTTAATATACCATAGCCTTTGCTACTATGTGTTTTATCATATTTATCATCATCACTATAAAAATCACCACGATTATTATTCGCGGAACTGTGGGTGGGTAACATCTGCATGTAAGAATTAAAAAAAAAAAAGAGAGAAAAAAAGAAAAAAATCAATCTAACTTTTAAAGTTTGTTTTTTAATTAATTTCTGCGTGCCCTGCGAGCGCTACTTGATTTGTTTTTACTTGGCTTGTGGTGTATCTAGCGATCAAGATCTATATATGTATACATCTCAGCTTTGGCTCGTACTTCGTTACACATTTTGTGTAGAAATCTGCTCCAACTTGGAACAATAAAGCTATGTTTTTGTTGAGTACAAATTTATATTTGTTTTTTCATCTTTATTTTTTTTCGTAGTTTGCATGAATCTCAGGGCACATTTCTAGCCTCAAAAACCTCTTGATAGTACTACTATCATGTCTAAACAGCCCGAAAAGCCAATAATCTAGGTGCCAATGATCGGGTAATATTCTCAATACTTCAAAATGAACTATTATTTGGAAACCGCCAATTAGTGTGTGTTTGATCCGGCCATAGGCATATTTCGTTTAGTCCATGTTATAGTGATGAATAAATGATAACTGATAAAGTATTGTGATCGAGTCCGTGGTTTCTCTTTATATGTCAGCTGTCATTACTACGCCTGTCAAAAATGCGATATTCACTGCAGTTACATAGTACTGAGCAAATAATAAAATAATAATAAAAGAGATAAAAAGAACATAAAACTATAGACCCAAGTACGATGATGATCTAGTAAAGGTATGCGATAAAATATCCAGTAGAGTGGTAAAAAAAATATTCCGATACTCTACGTTCCTGATAATAATTCCCTTCATAATTCGATCACTTTTATTTCTTCCCCACCCCTTTTTTTTTATTTTCATTCATATCTATTTCTTTTCCATCGCCAAAGTATGTCTAACTATCCCACTATACGTAACCCATTGCTCCCTAGTCCACCGGCATCTTCTACTCGTAGCCGGTTTAGTAAAACAGAGCTACTTAGCAATTTATCATTATCCAACAACTCTACATTAAAATCATCTATATCGACGGCTTCTATTCGCACTTTTATGAGCCAAACCATGAGTCAGATTAGTAATGCTAGCGCCACCTTTCGTTTTAGTTCCAATAAACGAATTATGCCGACAACACCTAGCACAGTTATGGGCGGTTTCTTGTCAAAATCACCAACAGAGACAAGCATTGATTTCACGACCAAGAAGAAGAATAGTAGCAGTAAAAAGGGGTCACATAACTTAGCAGCAGCGGCAGTGGCAGAGCCTTTAGTTCATTACAATGGACCCTATCATACATTGGAATCTTTTCCGATCGAAAAACTGAATTGGATTAAAGATGAACAAACATCAGCTCTTGTTAAAAATCCACTGACCAATTACCATCAATCTATTGTGCTGAGGAAGCCCTTAACCCGTAGTCAAACATAGTAAGTTACAAACTGTCAATTTAAAACAATAACTTTATATACATTTTTTAACAAATAAACATTTCCTTTCCTTTTTTTTATAATACTAAACAAAAAAAACAGCCCTATTGTATCCGGGAATAGTACCAACCATAACAATACAGCAAAGCCTAAAGCCATGTTCTATTTACGAGGTAAGAAAAAAAAATTAAAATAAATAAATAACGGAAAAATAATAAACGAAAAAAAAAAAAAAGCAGAATGTCCTTTTAACATTCTATTCTAGTTCTTCAAATTATTGCCACAGATTCTTCAAAGTGTAAGATAATCAGAGTTTTTCAAGTAGTTCAATCTGATATTTACAAGTCTCTTTTCAAATTTCATAATTTTTATACATAGCAAGATTATTCCGATGTGGAATTCAGGTCAACCAGGAAACCTGTCTGAGTTCATATGTCACCAGCGAAAAGACAGGCAAACATAGCTCCATTGCCCAGTTTGACGAAACATTCTTATTGTAACATTGACCAAAAAAAAACATATCTACATAGTACAATCCCGACTAACTAATATCCCACCCCTATTTTATTGTTTGTAAAAAAGTGATGTCGACGGACCGGCTACTGCAACCATCAGCGTCTATGCCCAAAACAAGGGCACGCATTTCTTTTCCAGTCGCACCAACAAACAAGAAATCTGTCTCGGCAGAGAGACCATCACAGTATCCTTACACCCCAAATCAAAAACCACGGAGCGTTTTGTATTAAACAGTGATCCTAAAGCTGGACAGAGTAACGACTTTCAATTATTGGTCGTGCATGGGACCTATATCAGTCGTCGAACTCAAAACATGTTGAACAATACCATCTTGTTTGAGGATTTCATTACGGCCTATGTTCGCACCAGTATGGTGCCTGTAAGTAATTACTTTAAGCGTGTGCTAGGATGTGATTTTTTATTATTATTACTTGCTAAACACATGTTTTTTTTTATTTGTATATATAGAGATGGGATCGATTTTGGGGTATATTACGTGGAGTTCAATTTGAATTATATGATTTTGAATACAAAGAGGTATTTAGTTTGAACGGGTTTTAATATATGTATATAAAAAAAATGATGATGATGATGGTAACCATGGAAACCATAGAACCGGCCTCCGCTTTATATTATCCCATTGGATAATTTCATTAGCGCCTTTGACCCTTCAGAGGAAGATGAAGAGGAAATCCGTATTGATATAGGAGCACGGGGTATAGCGCTTCAATTTACGGAAAAGGCGATTCATAAACATGAAAGACGATGGATGTTGGATGATTTAGAATGTCGTATGTATCTTTTACCTGAATCCTCTGCTGCAGCACGTGAATGGGAGAACAAGTTTAATTACGTTGCATCCATCTTTAATGAAGTCAGAGGTTGGGATGAAAATAGTGGGGCAAGCAGTAGTATTAATAGTAACACAAGTGATGATTATTCTTATCAAAGCTCAGACGAAGACGACGACGACGAGGAGGAGGAGGGTGAAGAAGGGGCGGATGAGGATGAACACGGTGCTTTTACCAATCATTTAACAGTTCCATTAAAATTAATGTGGTAAAAAACCAACGTTTATAAATAAATCATTTTAATAAAAAAAAAAAAACTCGCTTTTTTTTTAATTGCTCGAGATTCACTTCATTGATTGATTGAGCACGTGGTGGACAAACAAGTATTAACACGGTGTTTCAACTCGAGTCTTACAATCAAGATCAAAGGAAGGGGCCAATCAGATTTCGTTTGGGAGCGTGTCACGTGACGATACAAAATTTTGGTTGCTTTTTCCGTTGCTGTGGGAGGGGTTAAAATAAAACAAAAAAAAACATTGAGTTTTTTTTTTCTTTCAAACTTTCTCATATTTTTATGTTCTGCACTTTTGTTGATCCCAAGTTTGATCAAATCCTCTTCATTCACTCTTCTTCTACTATTTGGTGCCCACTTCCATAAGTACAAGCGACAGATCCTTATATCCACTCCATACCTCTTTTTTTTTTTCTCTCTCTCTCAAAAAAAAAACTTCTTTTTTTTTCATCTCGTAAAAGAAAAAAGCCTTATACAACAACACATTTTAAAAAAGAAAAAACTACACACCTTTTTTTTTTATATACACACAAGAAAAACAAAATGTCCAGAAACGGTTCACCCCTTGGACGTATGCTTACAGTTATCGACTGTCCGACTTCTTCATTGAGGTTCTTGATTCTGGATTGTCCAACGGAATCCACGCTTGACTTTTACATGGAAGAGTTTATGAGGCTTAATGTGGTAGCGGTGGTTCGGTGCTGTCAACCTACCTACAGTGCCTCTCGTTTAGCTGAAAGAGATATTCAAGTATTGGACCTTCCTTTTAAAGATGGTGGTGTGGTAAAGTAGTAAATTTCAATGCAATTTTTTTTTATTTTTCTATTTTTGGGCTAACAAACAAGACTTCTCTATATAGCCCCCGCCGCAGGTCGTGCGTGAGTGGTTACAATTAGTAGAAAAGAACAAACAAATAGCTGAAACAGTTACAGAAGAACCTGTCCCCGCACCTACTATTGCCGTTCATTGCGTGGCAGGCTTGGGAAGAGCTCCTGCGTTGGTAGCTATTGCTTTGATAGAGATGGGAATGAAGCCTTTAGATGCCATCGAGTACATTAGGGGAAAGAGAAGAGGGGCATTCAACAAACCTCAAATAGCTTACCTTGTAAGTGTTCATTGATAAAAAAGGGGGAGAGATGGGAAAACTAATCTCCATGTTAGGATTCTTATAAACGAACAATGAAGCCTAAATCTTCCACTTCCAACTACTCTCTTCGGTCCTCACTCGGCCGTATGTTCAAGTTAGGTGGTAGTACCGCCGCCAAGACTAGTCCACCTCCATCTACAACTGGAAGCACACTGACTCAATTGACATGAATTTTTGCTACACCTTACAACCTTTTAAAGCAACAGTATTACTACAACAACATTGTCATGACAACTAATTTCAACCATTACAATTTTATTAACCTCGAATTTTCATTAGACTTTTTTCATTTATTTCACATTAAAAAAAGGTTTTGCTTTAAAAAAAAAAAGTATATTTTTTTTTTGTTCTAGTTTTTGGTGTAGGCAGGTGGAGGCAGTAAACAATCATGGCACAGATCTTCATGCGCGGAAGAGGAGGAGGTTGCATTGGTATGTGTATGAATATGTAATTCTTTTGCTGAAGGGGCGGATGGTTCTGGTGTTGATACAAGCGATATGGGAGGTAGCGGCAAAGTAGTGAGATTGTCTAGTAGGATGATTTCTTCTTGCACCTGTTCCTCTGCGGCGGTAGGATGATTAGGATTATCTCTGTTGTAGAAATCGCAATTCCTATAATTGCAGACAGAGTAGAGTGATTTTTCATCGTCCGTATCTTCTTCATCTTGCTCATGATTGTCTGTGTTTCTATCGCCCAGTCGTCTCTTTTGCTTGCACTTGTGAAGATACCAATAAATCATGATGCCTACTCCTAATGCAAAGGATAGTGCTAGACCTCCTGCTAAACTCAGCACGACGGCCAAAGTACGTAATTGTCGCTCATTAGTGTGTAATCTATGTAATAATATGGAGGGTGAATCTTCAGTGATTATATTGGTTGGTATAGATGTTAATAAATGACTACTTTTATTCATATCATTCGTTCCCTATCAGAACATAATAAAAGAAAATATATAGAATTAAAATAAAAAAAAAAAAGAAGGCAAGGGTTTTTTTATTTTTAATTTATTTTATGGTTCAACAGCCCCTTTATTTTAGTAAGATTAGTAAAATCGGCATTATGCAAAACACATTTCGAGTGGCCTTTCCTTTATTTCTTCAAGGGCATCATCATACCACTTCATCATCAAGGCATCATCTTTCTCATCATCGGTGTCGCCACTTGTATAGCATTTGGAATTCAACCCTTTTTTTTTTATATGTATATCAGATTCTTTTTCTATTGATAAAACAAATAGCATATGTATTGTATATTGAAAAGAAGGTTTGCATCACAATGAATGATATATATATATCACTCAACAATTATACACGGCAATTAGGTATTCTATTATGTGTGTATTGGAGTCTTCTAAACGGCACTATCAATTTAAGTTTTCCGTGTATTCAAGAACCGCCCTACAATGAAATGGGAAAAAAAAAAACTTGTGGTATGGACCATCCCATGCAGCACAGAACGTGATTTACATAAATAATAAAACATGAGAAAGTTTTAATTCAGCCAGTCTTGTTTATTAGGAAAATGAGTAGAGGTAAAGGTGTATGCATACTGAGTCATGAAATTATCTAAGCCACATCATCATCATTGTTCATAACACAAACCGTCTCTCTTTTTTTTTTTATATAAAATTATTTTTGAGTGTCTTGTTTACAAAAGATACATGCGTATTGTACCTGTTGTAACTTTATTTATACATTCTTCAAGCAAATTATTTAGACCCGTTACAACACCATTTTATCGACGTACCTTCATGTCTACCGAAGCCAGTGTTAAATCTAGACAACAACCCAAGTGGCAAGTGCCCACGGCCAAACCTGTGCCGGTATTAAAGTTCCAAAACTCGCTTACCAAAACCAAGGTAATCATATCCCCCATGCATGTCCCACTATGGGAGAGAGTTACTGATGACCTTCTAAATAGACCGAGTTTATCCCTAAAGCAGGTAGACGAGTGACATGGTATAACTGTGGACCTACAGTGTATGACGCGTCCCATATGGGTCATGCCAGAACTTACTTGACCATGGACATCATTCGTCGTGTCCTTGAAGATTATTTCAAGTACGATGTCTTGTTTGTTCAAAATGTCACGGATATTGACGACAAGATCATTTTGCGTGCTCGACAAGAGTATCTCTTCAAGGTCATGAAAGGTGAGACCACTGAATTATCCCAAAAACTCATCGAACAGACTGAGGAAGCTTGGTTGGAATACGCAGAATCCAAGCTCAAGAAATTGGATCCCTCTCTTTTCGCCTTGGCTAAGGCTAACTGGACCGATTTCGCTGCCAAAATGACCCCTGAGGAGGTTGCTAAGGCCATCATTCTTGATCCCAAGTACAAGATGAATTTCACTGCATTGGTACAGTATACAACGTCTTTTTTTTATCCATATATACATATATGAAATATCTCTCAAATTCATATGATTACATCACCTTATAGGATACATCTTATACTGCTATTCAAAATGCAAAGAGTCAGTTGGAAAAGGGCATCAAGACAAAGGAAGCCGCTCAACAACTTTTAGATGCTTCCCAAGATACACTTTCTGCGTGGTTAGATGCCAGAGTAAGTGCAAAACGAGATATATATATATATAAAAAGAGGCCACATCATGTTAAAAAAAAAGAGCAAATAGAAAGGATCAGAAGTCAATGATCCTAAAGTTTTCCGTGATCTCCCTGCTTTCTGGGAAGCCAAGTATTTCGAAGACATGGAGGCATTAAATGTACGTGCTCCCGATATTCAAACTAGAGTCAGTGAATATATTCCCGAGATCATCGAGTATGTTCAAAAGATTATTGATAATGGATACGCATATGCTGCTGATGGATCAGTCTACTTTGACACCTCTCGTTATGATGGCCATGCCGGTCATCATTATGCCAAGCTTGAGCCTTGGTCCAAGGGCGATACCGAATTGATTGAGGATGGTGAAGGATCTTTGGGTAGCAAGCTTGAAGGTAAGAAAAGTCCTAGTGATTTTGCCTTATGGAAGACATCCAAGCCTGGAGAGCCCGTATGGGATTCCCCTTGGTCTCAGGGACGTCCTGGCTGGCACATTGAGTGTTCCGTGATGGCGGGTGCAGTCCTTGGCGATAACATGGATATCCATTCGGGAGGTGTTGATTTAGCTTTCCCCCATCATGATAATGAAATTGCTCAAGCGGAAGCTCATTACGACTGTCACCAATGGGTGAATTATTTCTTGCATGCTGGTCATCTTCATGTGGAAGGACAAAAGATGAGTAAGAGTTTAAAGAATTTCATTACCATCAGTGAAGCACTTCAAACCTATACCGCACGTCAACTTCGTCTCTTCTTCTTGTTACACCAATGGGACGCCAAGATGGATTTCAAAAAATCGCGTATGCACGAAACGGTCATGTTGGAACAAACCATCAAGAACTTTTTCGATAATACAAAGGCGCTTGTTAACAAGGTTCAAAATGACGGCTCTCGTGGTGCCACACCTTTACCTGATGGTGGTATTACGCATCGTTACAGAGAAGCTGAAAAGGAGTTGCTCACCATTTTGCAAAATAAGCAAGATAGTGTGCACGCTGCTCTTTGTGACTCCATCAACACTCCCAAGGTCATGGACGAAGTGTTGGATATGGTCAATGTGACCAACAAGTACATGACAGCTGCTGGTGCCAAGGGAGTCAATATCCTTCTTTTGAACAAGGTGGCTAAATGGATCACTTCCTTGATGAAGATCTTTGGTGTTGCTGACAGCGGTGTTGAGATTGGATTTGGTGCTGCTACAGGACAAGCCGGTGGTAACACGGAAGAGATCTTGATGCCTTACCTCCAAACACTCTCAACTTTCAGAGATCAAGTGCGTATTGGTGCACGTAACAAGGTGGAACATACCGAATTCTTAAAGATGTGTGATGATCTCCGCGATAACCAGCTGGTCGAATTGAGTGTGTCCTTGGACGACCAAGAAGATGGCATTGCCCTTGTGAAACTGGTTCCCCGTGAAGAGCTTATTCAAGCGCGTGAAAAGAAGTTGGCGATGGCTGCTGAAAAGGAAGCCAAGAAGGCAGCTGCTGCTGCTGAGCGTGAACGTAAGCGATTGGAGAAGCTTGAGAAGGGTAAGGTCGCACCTGGTGATATGTTTAAGAGCTCAGAAGAGTTCTCCAAGTTTGATGAGGCTGGTTTCCCTACCCATACAAAAGATGGTGAAGAAATCACCAAGAGTAGAAAAAAGAAGGCTCAAAAGGAGTGGGATATGCAAAAGAAACTTCATGAAGAATATCTCAAAGAATTCAAGGCCTAGATTATTATTAATTAATTAAAAAATGACTATCTTTTTTTTGTTTTTGTATTTATTTATTTTGCTGCAAATCAATGAAAATTAAAAGAGATTTATGGTGTGTGTGTGTGTGTGTGTGTGTGTAAGAGAAGGGGGGGAGAAGATTTTATTTTTCATAAAAGAAAAAGAAAAGGGAATAGTGAAGATATATACATAATGATTTTTTTGTGTGTGTTTTATGAAGGTTTTTTTTGTTTCTAGATTTTTAAAAAAAAAAGGTTAACATTTTTAGAAATCAGCATCCAAAGTGAAGGTCTTTTCAACAGGAGTCTTGTTCATGACACCAGCACGTTGATAATCAGAGACACGCTTCTCAAAGAAGTTGGTCTTTCCTTGAAGAGAGATCATGTCCATGAAATCGAAGGGGTTAGATACATTGTAGATCTTATCGAAACCGAGAGCAACCATCAATCTGTCGGCGACGAATTCAATGTATTGGCACATCAACTTGGAGTTCATGCCGATAAGGTTAACGGGCAAAGCGTCGGTCAAGAACTCTTGTTCGATACCAACAGCTTCAACAATGATGGTCTTGATACGTTCTTGGCTGGGTTGTTTACGAATGTGGGTGAATAGAAGACAGGCAAAGTCGGTGTGAAGACCTTCATCACGAGAGATAAGTTCGTTACTGAAAGTCAAACCAGGCATAAGACCACGCTTCTTGAGCCAAAAGATGGAAGCAAAAGAACCAGAGAAGAAGATACCTTCAACAGCAGCAAAGGCTACCAATCTTTCGGCAAAAGAATCGTTGCCGGAAATCCATTTGAATGCCCAATCAGCCTTCTTCTTGATACAAGGAACTATTATTTAATTAATATACATGTACAACGCAGATTTAGAAATAACTTACTGGTTTCAATAGCATCGAAAAGCATTTCCTTTTCGACAGTGTCCTTGATGTAGGTATCAATCAAGAGACTGTAAGTTTCAGCATGAATGTTTTCAATAGCCATTTGGAAACCATAGAAACACTTGGCCTCAGGGATCTTTACTTCGTCACAAAAGTTTTGGACCAAGTTTTCATTGACAACACCATCGGCACTGGCAAAGAAAGCCAATACACGAGAGATGAAGAATCTCTCCTTATCATTCATCTTTGTTTCCCAATCGTGTTGATCCTTGGACAAATCAATTTCTTCGGCAGTCCAGAAAGAGGCTTCAGCCTTTTTGTAAAATTGCCAAATCTATTATGGAAAAAAGATAGTGTTAGTTTTGGTTTAATTTTAAAAAGACGTGTTTATAGAATGTATTGGGGGCGGGGTCATACCTCATGATATTTAATAGGGAATAAACAGAAACGTCTTGTGCTGTCTTTAAGAATCTCTTCAACTTCTTCACCTTCAGTGACATCATTCAACTTTTTAATCTCTACATTGTCAACTGACAACTTGGATAACTGAGCAGTGGTGGTATCAATAGTAGCAGCCATTAGAAGAAAGAGTCAAGTGTTTCTTGTTTATAAAGTAGAATAAAGAAGGGTGAGGGAAAGGAATTTCTTTATAATTCCTCATCTTATTTATAGATTTTTTTTTTCTTTTTTTTTACGTGACTGATTAAAAGAAAAAAAAATTTTGGTGTCGCGTTTTTCCTTTTTTTTTCCACTTAATTATAAATTGGACGTGTTGTTTGGAACGCGGTTTTTTTTATTCTATTTTTCAATTTCAGTTTCCGTGTACCACATCGCTCAAATTACTAATAAAATGTGAATTACCAACACCGAGAGATATATCATATCGTATAAAGGAAGAAGCTTTTGTTCTTTTCTTTTGTCAAGTTATTTTCTGTTATTTTTTTGTTATTTTCTGCTTACTTTTTCATTAGTAAGATTACAAATGCAATGTCCGCGCCTTTACATTTAGTCTACGCAAAAAAAAAACCCCCGCAGGTATTGTTACGTCTCATTGTTCTCTATACCCTCAAGTTGTCAATGAGGTTACCTTGGTGAGACATCTGTCTGAACCATGGCAAGAAGGGGGGTAACCAGGATACGAGATGAATGGGAGGGATGCGGGTTTTACTTTTACTTTTTCTTTTTTTTTAACTGCGGATGGCACTATCTTCATTTATCCGCACCAATCATGCAAATTTAAGGAGAGTCTTTTTCGAACAAACACGCGAACACGCGTTTTAGGAAAAGATTGAATTTTCTTGATATCTCTGTTGCCGATCTAAACAAGAACCCATGTGGTCACACGCACGTACGCACACAGTATCTCACTTTTTTTTTTTTTTTTTTTTTTTTTTTAATAATATAATCTAGATTTAAAAGATAATAGTATGGGGTTCGTAGTATGAAAGGAAATCTAAGATTAATTGCGGAAACCTAATGTTCTTTTTGTGAAGGAAAGAATCTGATAACAAACAAAGAAGACTAGTTTCATAATAGTTGGGTTTAAATGTTAATCTATCCAATACATTTTGTGATGGTATATTTAGAATCATTGGAGTCACACTCCTTTAGTCTGCTAGACTATTCCGCAAACATACATAGTGTAGGACTCGTTTACACAAAAAAAAAGACAAGACTCGCTCATAGGCGGATGAATTCGTCGAGACTGTAAACAGGAGAGACAAGGAATGTTTATCTTCATAAACATTGTATGCATAGATAAATAAACATGGCTTTTGGTAGATCCCCCACCCCAGTGACCCTTTTATCTTGAAATCCTTGTAACTCTTTTTTAAACAGGTCATTGTTTACAGAGTCATAGACCATTTTTAGCGGCTTTATTTATGTATCTCTTAGCAAGTTACGCAAACTATTTTTCCAATGGTCGCTATTTCACAAATTGATACTATTGTCTATAATATCTCTCAGCATAAATACCGGTATCCAATCTAAACCGATATTTTTAATCGTACCGTACTCTATCATACATTTATATATATTTTTATTATGAAGGACACTGTATCAGTGGGTCTTTTGCGTTATAAAATTATCAGGGTAACCGATGTCTTTTTTTTTTCATGCGGTTGCTCAAATAAGGACAGTTCCCGGCAAAGGAAGTGTCCTTTGCTGAGTAAAATATAGTTTTTTTTTTGCCACAGACCCCTCATATAACTATTTTATGGCCTGACTTGGGACAATACGGAGTGTAACTACTTTTATGTACATATAAGCGAAATTAATGAACTACATTGTATGTTTACGCATGCTTTCTTCATTGATGTTTACATTGAGTGATTACTTTTAATCAGAATTCTTGATTTGTGAGATAAAATGCTCCTTTTATAGTCGGTTGAGTAACATCAAAAGTGCATGATTATAGAATGGGTTTAATGATTTCAGCCATGTAAAAAGAATACATCATTCTAATTATTTTGTTTCCGATAAATGAAGGGCGAATCCGATTATTTTTATATCAAATCAGATTATGACAATGCCAGTACAAAAAAAAAAAAAAAAAGACTGTGAAAATAAAATAATAAATTCACGTGTAACATGGACAAGAAAATAGGGCAGTACATGTGATTTTCTCTTTCTCTCTTCTTTTTCTTTGGTCCTTTTTTTCTTTCTTTCTTTTTTACGTGTTTTCAGTCATGGCCAACATTCCACCTCATTATACTGATCGATTCATAGTACAACGATATAACAAGGCGTTACACTTTGTTCAACATTTACCTGCGACTTCCAACTTTCAGCCGACAAAGAGTCAAAAATTAGAAGTAAATCATGATATGTGTAGTTTTTTCTTGCTCGTATTAAGAAATGATTTATAGTTATATTCACTTTATAAGCAAGTATCGCAAGGCGATATTAATACACAAAGACCTGGTTTATTTGATGTAGTCGGTCGAGCCAAATGGTATGTTACGGACAAAAAAAGAAGACACAAACATGGTCACTTAGAAAAAAGGGGGGCCAACCGATTTTTTTAATCACATAGGGATGCCTGGAAAAAGTTAGAGGGTATTTCGGTGTTGGAAGCAAGGCACATTTACGTTGAAGCACTTTTACGAGTGGCAGCCGAGGTTTGTAAGGCACTTTTTTTAATAAAAGCATCAAATGTCAATTTAGAATTTTTCCTTCATTAGGCATATAAAAAGAATTTAGGCCGAGAAGAAGCACAACAGATCATCCACACATTTGCCATCATGAGACCCTCAGGCGATGATGATAGTGATGATCTTGACACGGACGATACTTCGAATCAAGAAGATGATGATGAAGAGGAAGATGAGGGTGAGAAAAATAGAAAATCTGCCTTTTGAAATGAAACCAAGAAAATAACATGTGGCCTTGTATTAGACTCAAGTAATGCAGAAGAACAAGCATATCTTCGAGCTATCGAAAGTAGTAATAGCTCAACACAGCCCCAAGCGCAAGACCGGTATAAATTAACATCACCCGTTTTATCAAGATACAATCGACCTTCTTCAGTGGCATCTGTACAAACAATGGTGACTGCGCCAACAAGTATGCGACCCCCTTCCGTAGCGACCAGCACACGATCCAGCAGCCGACGTACTGAGAAAAGACCCTATCAGATGACAGATTCACGGGTGTCACCTATCCAAGATAGTTTTAATGAAGAAGAGCTTGATAACAGTGTGAATCCTTGGCAACATCTTTCAGTCAATGATCAACGCAATGGTGGAAGCAGTCATAGTATAGAGCATCCACTTCAGACGTCCAAAAGAACACCTCAATTAAGACTACCTTCACCCATGTATCATCGCCAACAACAACAACAACAACAGCAACAACAACAGCAACAAAGGCTGGGCTCTTTAGGGTCGCCACCCCTTTATCCCCAACTTGTGAATAGACCCAATTCAAGTGCTTCATCATCTGTTACTGCAACACCCCAATATAATATGCTGAGAGAACAGAACGTGTATACACCTTCAGATTCAAGGTCAGTTAGTCGAAGTCAGTATACTTCAGTTGCCTTGGGACCTGCTACGAAACGTGCCTTAGAATCCTTACAGCAAGAGATTATTGCGCTAAATGATCGCATAGATGATTTACGAAAAGAGTTGGTGGAAAGGGACAAACAACGAGTTGTGAAAAAGAAATCGGACGATGAAGTAAATGAAGAAGAGTCGGCCGATATGGATGACGGATGGAAATGGGTGATAAAGGTACCCAATTTTTTTATTATTATTTTTTGGGTGTGTTTTTTTAAAGAAAGTGACACTAAATTGTCTTGTTTTGTCTTGTTTTAGGCAGCCGTTAAATATGCTGGGGTAAATCTGATGACAGGACTTTTACTGTTTTTCATCCTTTATAAAAGTGGGAGTCCCATTGCTTATGCTGTATTGAAACAAACTGGTAAATACTGGCATACATTCAAACTTCGAGTGTTGATAAGCAACATGGTGGTTTAAATAAAATTATTTCGAATCAAACTACTGTTTTTTGAATATGAGTTTGCGTTGAGATAAAAATTAATTTGCGCTGACATTAAAAGAATATTTACGTCAAGGTAAAAATAGTTTTGCGTTGCTTAGTAATAAATTTTGCGCCAAGAGATTAGAAAAAAAAATATAAAATAACCTAAAATATCGCAAAGGTTTCGACTCCTTTTTTCTTTTATTTAGTTTAAATATTAGAAAAAACATGCAAAGCGTTAGTGAATTTATCACTAATAGTGAAATTATTTCAGATAACGATATGGACACTTCATCTGACGATCATATGGAAGATGACGAGCAGGAAGAAATGGAAATTGAGCATTTCAGTTTGAGCGAAGAATGGATGGAGAAAATAAGACGAATTGGGAATGATTCTCTATCATATGTACGTGAATATATGGAAGTAGATTCAATAGAGGAAGAGAATGAAGATTTTTTTGAAGATGCTTTTCTCTTCGCAGAGTCAATGCCATTGAGAAAAAGACATACAGCTTTGAATGTTAAAACAAGAGGTTCTTACAGAAAATATACTCCTAAACAAGTTGAAAAACTCTTCGACTTAATAATCGAAGAAGGATTCACGACAAAAGCTGCAGCTTTAGCCACTGGGATTAATGTACGCACTGCCCAGAATTACGTTAAAACTTATAACAATGATCCTGAGAGACGACTTCCAGGATCTTATTCTAAACCTCGTGGAAGACCTCGTAATAAGTTGACTGAGGAGCATTCTAAATTTCTAGTTGACTATATCGAAAAGAATACCACTGCTATATTAGATGAGTTAAAGTTAAAACTTTGTGAGAAATTTGAGGGTTTGAAAATCTCTATTTCTGCCATCCACAAACATTTAGTACATAAGCATAACATTACGTTAAAGAAACTTGAAAAAATACCAGCAGCAAGAAATTCTGACAGAGTAATAGCATTACGAAAAGCGATTGTTGAACAATATAAGAGTGATGCAGATATGGATTTTTCTAAGAATTGTGTTTTTATCGATGAAGCAGGTTTCAATTTGCATACGCAAAGAAACCACGGCCGTTCATTAAAAGGCACACCTGCAAAGGGCACTGTACCAACTGGAAAAGGTGTGACATTTACAATTTTAGGTGCAATTTCTCAAGCAGGTATCATAAATATTGGAGTTAAAAAACCAGAATCAGCTTCTTCTAAAAAAAGAAGGGCAGATGGTAAGGAAGTAAAAATCAATGGCAAAGTTGGGACAAGAAGTGAGCACTTTTTGGCTTATCTAAACAACGTAATGGATACACTAGATAAAAATAATATAAAGGGGCAGTATATTGTTATGGATAATGCACCTATTCATAAGCCAAAAGTAATCAAAGCATTGATCGAAGAACGAGGACATAAGTGCATATATTTGCCACCATATTCTCCTTTCTTGAATCCAATCGAGGAATTTTGGTCAAAAGTAAAAGCTGGTGTTAGAAGAACACCATTGACGACAGATGATCGTCTCACAGATCGTATATGTGAATCGGCTGGAAAAGTAACAAAAAAAGATTGTGAAGGATGGATTAAGCATTCAATGTCATTTTTCCAGAAGTGTTTGAATGAGGAAAGAAATCTTTAAAATAGTCAGTAGGAGTGCAGCTTTCAACAGACGCACTCTGAATGCTCACTGAGATTTTAACATCATGAAACAAGTACAGCGACTCCGCCCCCAAAGTTCGTTTTCCAATTTTATAAATTCGCTTTTTTCGCAGCCCAAAGTTCGCTTTTTGATTGGTCAAGGTTCGTTTTTGTAAATCATCCAACGTCGCCTAAAGTGTTACGTCATAAATTTAAAAAGTCACAAGTTTCCACCAAAAAAAAAACCCAGGGTGTTTCGGTTTCGTTCAGGTTTCGCTCAGGTTTCGCTCAGGTTTCGCTCAGGTTTCGGTTTCGTTCAGGTTTCGCTCAGGTTTCGGTTTCGTTCAGGTTTCGCTCAGGTTTCGGTTTCGTTCAGGTTTCGCTCAGGTTTCGGTTTCGTTCAGGTTTCGCTCAGGTTTCGCTCAGGTTTCGCTCAGGTTTCGCTCAGGTTTCGGTTTCGCTCAGGTTTCGGTTTCGTTCAGGTTTCGCTCAGGTTTCGGTTTCGTTCAGGTTTCGCTCAGGTTTCGCTCAGGTTTCGCTCAGGTTTCGCTCAGGTTTCGCTCAGGTTTCGCTCAGGTTTCGGTTTCGTTCAGGTTTCGCTCAGGTTTCGGTTTCGTTCAGGTTTCGCTCAGGTTTCGCTCAGGTTTCGCTCGCTCAGGTTTCGTTCAAATTTGCTGGACTTTTTTTTTTTTTTTTTTTGCTTCATTGATTTTGTGAATCATGGATTGCAGAGGTAAGTAGGCTATCACTTCAAAAAATTGCTTATTTACACCATTTTTTAGTTTTAAATATTATTCAAAATTTGGATTTTATCAATCTTATTACCCAATCAGTTTTGAATGAAGATGACCGCAATCTCGTACTTACATCAGCGGAATTATTAGCTGATGATTTTCATTTGATTCTTTATTTATCTGAATCGCACGCAATTCTTTTGGGAATTCAGCCAAATGTTACAAGAATGTCGTTGAAACAAGCAATTGGGAAATCCTTGAGAGTGTTTGAGCAATATAAAATTCAACCCTCTGTATTTATTCTTTGTACCAATACTATTTTTCCGTCACTACAGCCATTATTATCTTCCACTTCACAGAATTCTCATTGGCAGATAACAAAGTGTACTATGTGGGCAGAAAAGTTTGTAATTATCTCCAATGATGCTACTTTTCTCCAAGATGCCGAAGCTTGCAAGCACCTTGATCCTCTTGTGGTACTTGCAATATATTTTTCTGGTGATGAAAATCAAATAGAGAAGTTGCTAAATGTTGGCAACACCACTATGCAATTTATGCATAGCATTCAATAAAGTGATATCTATTTTAATAATTCTTAAATGCTTGTTTTCATTGTCCATACCGAACCACATGTGAAATGTTTTTGTAATCAGCGATTTAATTCTCACCGAATATCATAGTTCACGAAAGAAAAAAAAGAGCACAGCAGCAAACCATGTTCAAAATAATAGGCAGAAAGTAATTAAAATCTGCGGTTGACATTTTTTTTCAATCAAATATAAGATAATCCTTTATTTACTACATGTTGTATTCATACCAGTATTATCATAGTAGCTTACTATATAATGGTAATGCAATACATCTTTTAATTAAGACACTGCATATTCTCAAGGCTGTGTTATTAGTATAACTGTTGGATCACAAAGATAGACATATTGTACACTAAGGATCATAGGTTGTATAACCTGATTATACATATTTAAACTCAATCATATTTATAAACAATGGACATATTAAGTATAATAAAGAACAATCTCTTTTTTGTTTGAATCTGATAAATTATAGTCTTTATTATTATTATTTGATTTGAACAAGAATATAACACTACATAAACTGCTCTGGTAATTATATCATTTGGTGATCTTCAATCATGAATGTTCCGTATTATTCAGTTGAGAAAATAAAACTTGTTGCTTAGAAGATATTGTGGCAAAAATTGGGTACTTTTGCACTGAAAAAAATATGTATAAAAAAAAACAAGAGATAAATAAGATTAAAACTGTGGATAAGACAAAGATGCAGTGTCTTTATTAGTAATACATCATACATTCGTTTAATTATAGGATACTCTCGATTGAACATGTTATACTATAACATACAAACCAATCATTTATTATTTAACCATCGTTTAGCCGATTCGTCACTACATTATTATTTTAACAGAACTTTATTTGATCGATCTTATCTCACTGTAACTGAATTATACTTGAATAACAGTTACATACTTCCATTGGACCATCACCTTATCAGATATATAACTCAGTTGATATCGGTTTATCCTAATAACTACTCTATCTACCCTTATACAAAGCCACAATTATAATTGTTAATAAAAAAGACACTTAAGTGTCTGGTACTTTTCTAGCCTCCTTTATTTTAAGTTGTATTTGTGTTTACGGACATCACTATATACAGTTACAAATGCTATGCATTACTACATAGAGCTGTAAGGTGTCAAGCAAGTACCTAATTGGAATTACACACAAAGCGAATGCATGTGCACATCGTATCTGATATGACACTGTGCCCCTATGATCTGATATTTAACAAATACTTTATTTATTCCATATACTATATAAGCATCCTGTATTTACTGACATTTTTTTTTTTGTTGGTTTATGTACTTATTGAATTGATTACGAAGAACATCCGCACTTTTGTATTTAAATAATTTTAATTCAATTCCTTTAGAATAACATGCTGACCAATCCATTCTTTTAAACCCTTTTTGCATCCTAGTATGCTTATAATTTTCAACAAATATCATACCTCGTTCATATGGAGTGACCGATTCTAGCGTAAAGTCAATATTTTCACTAATTGTAGGGTCTGCTGCTGCTGTTGTTGTTGCTGTTGCTATTGCTGTTGAGATATTAGTAGGGATAGAGGAGGGCTCGAGATTCACATCAGTGTATTTCCTTTTCATTGCGTAGTTTTGTGATTGTAAATTCTTGATGGCTTTGGCAACTGTTTTGGATGATGAATTTTGGTCAATAAGTTCCAATATTTTGGTATGTTCGTGATCTTGGGTATCCAGTACTTGTGCCAAAATATCGGTAATATGCTGATCTCCAAGACGATTTTGATGAAAATGTGACACCAAAGTGTACAAATATTGCATAGTTGGATCATCTTGGTAAAGTGAACAATTTTTTGTAAGTTCCCGGCTGGTCAGAAATAAAGTAAGAGCAATGAATGGATTCAAAGGCATGGTATCAGTATACTCTAGGACGCGTCTTTTACATACAATCAGGCAATTACAAGCCCAACCTGTAGAAGGGAAGTCATAGCAAGCAGGAATATCGCTGGTCTTTACTTCTTTGGCAACAGAATCAGATAAGGTATCAGTACATATGATTAGAACAATAGGGTCCAATTTATGTCTATTAAAAGCTTCAAGACTGTAATTTATGACTCTCTTCATAAACAATCTGTTAACGGTATGTTGAATTTCTATGATTATTGGGGGAAGGTTCAATACTGATGACTTTGCTTCTAGGACAACATCTGAGCGAGTGCCGTTATTCCACTCAGGATTCCCTACTAGGTAATCATTTTGTGTATTTGACAGAGTAGTTGTAATAATGTTGGTGATTTTAGGATCGTGGATGATGGCTTTTGACATTAAATCACTTCCAGGACGCAACAACTTGGGAAGAACGAATAAACTCATTTTAAATCGAAACCTGAGCGAAACCTGAACGAAACCGAAACCTGAGCGAAACCGAAACCTGAGCGAAACCTGAGCGAAACCTGAGCGAAACCTGAACGAAACCGAAACCTGAGCGAAACCTGAACGAAACCGAAACCTGAGCGAAACCTGAACGAAACCGAAACCTGAGCGAAACCTGAGCGAAACCTGAGCGAAACCTGAGCGAAACCTGAGCGAAACCTGAGCGAAACCTGAACGAAACCGAAACCTGAGCGAAACCTGAACGAAACCGAAACCTGAGCGAAACCTGAACGAAACCGAAACCTGAGCGAAACCTGAGCGAAACCTGAGCGAAACCTGAGCGAAACCTGAGCGAAACCTGAGCGAAACCTGAGCGAAACCTGAGCGAAACCTGAACGAAACCGAAACCTGAGCGAAACCTGAACGAAACCGAAACCTGAACGAAACCGAAACCTGAGCGAAACCTGAACGAAACCGAAACCTGAGCGAAACCTGAGCGAAACCTGAGCGAAACCTGAACGAAACCGAAACACCCTGGGTTTTTTTTTTGGTGGAAACTTGTGACTTTTTAAATTTATGACGTAACACTTTAGGCGACGTTGGATGATTTACAAAAACGAACCTTGACCAATCAAAAAGCGAACTTTGGGCTGCGAAAAAAGCGAATTTATAAAATTGGAAAACGAACTTTGGGGGCGGAGTCGCTGTACTTGTTTCATGATGTTAAAATCTCAGTGAGCATTCAGAGTGCGTCTGTTGAAAGCTGCACTCCTACTGACTATTTTAAAGATTTCTTTCCTCATTCAAACACTTCTGGAAAAATGACATTGAATGCTTAATCCATCCTTCACAATCTTTTTTTGTTACTTTTCCAGCCGATTCACATATACGATCTGTGAGACGATCATCTGTCGTCAATGGTGTTCTTCTAACACCAGCTTTTACTTTTGACCAAAATTCCTCGATTGGATTCAAGAAAGGAGAATATGGTGGCAAATATATGCACTTATGTCCTCGTTCTTCGATCAATGCTTTGATTACTTTTGGCTTATGAATAGGTGCATTATCCATAACAATATACTGCCCCTTTATATTATTTTTATCTAGTGTATCCATTACGTTGTTTAGATAAGCCAAAAAGTGCTCACTTCTTGTCCCAACTTTGCCATTGATTTTTACTTCCTTACCATCTGCCCTTCTTTTTTTAGAAGAAGCTGATTCTGGTTTTTTAACTCCAATATTTATGATACCTGCTTGAGAAATTGCACCTAAAATTGTAAATGTCACACCTTTTCCAGTTGGTACAGTGCCCTTTGCAGGTGTGCCTTTTAATGAACGGCCGTGGTTTCTTTGCGTATGCAAATTGAAACCTGCTTCATCGATAAAAACACAATTCTTAGAAAAATCCATATCTGCATCACTCTTATATTGTTCAACAATCGCTTTTCGTAATGCTATTACTCTGTCAGAATTTCTTGCTGCTGGTATTTTTTCAAGTTTCTTTAACGTAATGTTATGCTTATGTACTAAATGTTTGTGGATGGCAGAAATAGAGATTTTCAAACCCTCAAATTTCTCACAAAGTTTTAACTTTAACTCATCTAATATAGCAGTGGTATTCTTTTCGATATAGTCAACTAGAAATTTAGAATGCTCCTCAGTCAACTTATTACGAGGTCTTCCACGAGGTTTAGAATAAGATCCTGGAAGTCGTCTCTCAGGATCATTGTTATAAGTTTTAACGTAATTCTGGGCAGTGCGTACATTAATCCCAGTGGCTAAAGCTGCAGCTTTTGTCGTGAATCCTTCTTCGATTATTAAGTCGAAGAGTTTTTCAACTTGTTTAGGAGTATATTTTCTGTAAGAACCTCTTGTTTTAACATTCAAAGCTGTATGTCTTTTTCTCAATGGCATTGACTCTGCGAAGAGAAAAGCATCTTCAAAAAAATCTTCATTCTCTTCCTCTATTGAATCTACTTCCATATATTCACGTACATATGATAGAGAATCATTCCCAATTCGTCTTATTTTCTCCATCCATTCTTCGCTCAAACTGAAATGCTCAATTTCCATTTCTTCCTGCTCGTCATCTTCCATATGATCGTCAGATGAAGTGTCCATATCGTTATCTGAAATAATTTCACTATTAGTGATAAATTCACTAACGCTTTGCATGTTTTTTCTAATATTTAAACTAAATAAAAGAAAAAAGGAGTCGAAACCTTTGCGATATTTTAGGTTATTTTATATTTTTTTTTCTAATCTCTTGGCGCAAAATTTATTACTAAGCAACGCAAAACTATTTTTACCTTGACGTAAATATTCTTTTAATGTCAGCGCAAATTAATTTTTATCTCAACGCAAACTCATATTCAAAAAACAGTAGTATGTGTGTGTCTGGTTTGTAGTAGGAATCATGGGGTCACACTGTCAAAAAAAAAAATCTTTCCCCCGTATCACTATTTTTATTACCCCCAAAAGAAAAAATAGGGTTAAAATAACAACAACAAACGATGGGGAGGATGAGAAAGGTCATCTGAACGATTAAAATCACCGCCATGTTTGTTGCATTAAATAAGACCACTTTTTCGTTATTTCTATTTCTTTAATTTCATGTGCTAGATTGCTTGGATTACCCCCAATTTTGGGCTGTACTTTGAAGATCTGGCCAATAATGTTATTACATCATCCACAAGTCACACAGGCTGAGATTGAACCTATTTCCTATAATATATGGTATTTAGGTTTATTTTTTTATTTTTTCTTTCCTTTTCTTGCATTAAAACTTTCCTTATAAACCCCCTAACTCGTTTATAATGGCTATAAAGAATTCAGATAAAGCGGTTAGAAAGACAACAAACACATGTGTAACCACTGCTGATGATTCAGGCACTCGGTGTTTGGACGATAAAGAATATAACAAGCACCAAAACCCTTTGGATGTTGAATACGTCAATGAGATCCACGTCAAGGATTTCACTAGAGCACTCGAATACGATCCTATCACTACAGAAACAAATCCGGAACAGATCTCCGCTTGGACAGATGCTTTACCCACTCCCAGATCCACCTCTACACCCATCAAAGCCAAGTCGAAAAGATCCACAAGGAGGAAATTAGCGGAACAAGAAGCCGCTACACCAAAAGGGTTCACACATACACTAGTGCAGTATCCACTCATCGTAAGTTGCCAGTCTAATTTTTTTTTTTTTTTGGTTGCTAGTTTTTTTTTTTTTCATTAAATAGCTCCATTTTATATGTATAGTTTGTGATTGGGTTCATCATGTTTTTTGAATTGATGGCCTACATCTCTTTACGGCTACTTGTGCGTTTATGGGAAAATCTATTTAGTTGGCGAGGAAGGAAAAGAAAGCTTCGTGCACAGTTGCGTGCATCTAACTCGTATAAAGAATGGTGCGAGGCAGCCGATGCGTTGGACAAATATATGCACAAGGATGACTGGAAAAAGACGATCCCTTATGCATTCTACGATTATCGATTATTGCAAAAGGTCGTCAAGCATTTGAAAATGTATCGCCAGGGAGACACCATGGAGGATGCCACAAAACTGATGGATGTCTTGTATGTTTGTTTGAAACAAAATTTCGCTGGTATTGAGAATGCGAAGCTATACAGTAATACTTATCTGGGAACAAAAAGATTAGTGGAAGAATACGTTGAAGAAGGTATATATATATATATATATATAAAAGAGGGGAGCTTCATTGGGCTTCTTGTATTAACACTTTCTTTAAAGTCACCCGTTCGATTGAAGCATTGGCGAACAACAGACATATCACACCCGAAGAAAAACGTCTCGCGTTCAAGTTGTATTCTAAAAATTATGGACGTACGGCGTTTTGTTTGTCAGGAGGTGCAGGTTTCGGATATTATCATTTGGGTGTGATTAGAGCTTTATTGGATCGTGGATTATTGCCTTCGATTATCACTGGTACTTCAGCGGGGTCGCTGATGGGCGCTATTGTTTGTACTCGTACGGATGAAGAATTGAACGAGATCTTGAGCCCTGATTTGGCTAAAAGAATCAATGTGTGTCAAGGCTCTTGGGCTTCCAAAATCACACATTTGGTCACTACCGGTGCTTTGTTTGATACAGAACAGTGGTGTCGTGAAGCAATGTGGTTTTGTAAAGGATCGCTTACTTTTAAAGAAGCATATGAAAGAACAGGCCGCATATTTAATGTATCCGTCATTCCATATGATCCCCATTCACCACCCAAGCTACTAAATTATCTTACCGCGCCTGACTGTGTTATTTGGAGTGCTGTAATTGCTTCAGCTGCTATTCCTGGTGTAAGTGTGTCCTATAATGTTCTCTCTCGATTTAGTCATGTTAATTTTTTCTTATCTTCGATAGATTTTAAATCCCGTTGTGCTTATGCAGAAAAAGCGAGGCACAGACCATCTGGTTCCTTACAATTACGGCCACAAATTCAAGGATGGAAGTCTTAGTACAGATATTCCTACACTTGCATTAAACACGCAATTCAATGTGAATTATACGGTTGTCAGCCAAGTGAACCCTCATGTCCATGTCTTTTTTTATGCAAATCAAGGTAGTCCTGGCCGACCCGTTACTCATCTCGAAGGACGTGGATGGCGAGGTGGTTTCTTAGCTTCGACCATTGAGCAAATGTTGAAACTGGATTTAGCAAAATGGCTCAAGGTTCTCCGACATTTAAAACTGTTACCCAAGTTCAACGATCAGGATTGGAGTTCGGTATGGCTTCAAAAGTTTGATGGCAATGTCACTATTTTGGTAAGAAAAAAAAAGCTTTACAAGAGATTCAGTGTAGGAAGACTAACTTCATTTGTAATTGTTAGCCTAAATCCGATATCACAGACTGGTTTTATACGATTGCAGACCCTGGAGCGGATCGACTCAAGAAATTGATGATTGCTGGTCAAATCCGTACCTGGCCTAAAATTTCCATGATTTCGAATCGTATGCGTATCGAATCCTCCATCGAGAAAGTGCGACGTTCATTGCGCCACAAGTCCTCTAGCGTGCGTAGCCGTGTCAGTAGTCGATCCGAGCCCGAGCTTGTCAAATTAACACAACACCTTGAAAGTCAAGATCTGGTTAATAGCGTGATTGATCATGGTCATCATAGCGATGCAGGAAGTGGCGACGAGTTAATTTTCTTGACACGTCGTCGTGTCAGTATGCCTGATGGATCGTTTAGTAATTTAGAGGAGAAAGACTTTTTCAAAGAACAACATCGTAGAAGGAAATTCATGGCTCAGTTTAATGACTCACTGGTCAATGGTACCAAGACGAATAAGCCTTCTTCCCTGTTTGTTGATTCGGATTCGGATTCTCACATCACCCCGCCAAGTTCGCCTGAAGTCTAAGTCGCTATTATCCTCTTCTTTTTTTTTATTGTATTCCCCCCATTCACTCATTGATAGGCTTGTCCTGTCTTTCATACACCCCCCTCATTCTTTTAAATAATAAAAAAACGAAAGCTTTTATGATGACCTCCCCTCACAAAAAGGACACTCTTTATTACTGACATATAACATGTCTGCTGAAAACAATGACACAGTTAGTGCATCGCGTGACACGGCGTATCATACCCAATTTTAAAGAGATAAATATTTTCTTGTTAAAACTAGCTCATTCAACTAGTCGCAATGTTTACTTAAATCTCACCCATTTTAGCTAAATATTAGTTGTACACATATCTACTCAATTTTTAGCACTACATGTTTATGTCAACGCTACTATATCATGGATACAGTTTAAGTGATGATACACGGAATACCGTCGTAACAACCCAAATTTATATCTTGCTGTAACAAAAAAATAAAAGGGTTATGACCATACTCAAAAGTTCGTGTTAGACTTATATCGAATTCTTGATTTTCATGATGTAGAATCGGAACAGTTTCTCTTACCAGAGCGAATGGAGCATAAATCGATACATAAATCGTTGAAGTACTCTTTTGACTTACTTTAACTAAAAGCATCTAATACACTGCTATTAAATTAAGGAATGATTTAAGAAGAATTATTAAATAACTCAGATATAAGCAAGTAAAAGATTTATTGCGTAATGATTTGCGTTTTAGAGTACATACGTGCTTATAACTAGATTGAACAGCACAGATACTTCTTATTAGCTTTTATATCCATATTTCATTTTGCACAACCCCTCCCCCTCCCCTTGGTTTCGTTACATAAGCTTGGCCTGCCTTTAAGAAACTTTTTAAAACATTCTGTTGGGTTGTTTTTTTAATTACATCAGAGCGATAAATAAATAATAGGTGTATGAGCGTCTTTTATTGTTCAATAAATAAAATGATTTATCGCCAAAAAATGATTTGAAAAGGATATAAAAGGGCATTTAATTATGCTGGGATGATGAATGCCCCGCACATTTAGACGCATCATAGGCGAGTGATACGGGTTACTATAATTTAGGTTAATTGACTAGTCGAAGCACACAGTACGTACATAAGATTTTATAGTGTGGCAAACTTTAAGTCACAAGATAAAAACAAGGTTTTAAAACTTTAAATACGTAGAGCCCGCTTTTACCCATGTGCCATTACATCGCTTCACAGCATATATCTTTTATTTGATGGGCCCTGCCATCAATTATTATACATTGAATTATGGATAATCCCCTTTTCAGTTTGTTTGCTTTTGTTTTTAGCGCGAAGGATTTTATTCTTTTGTTGTTTTCTACTAAATACTTTGCATGATTTCGAAAATAGAGGACCAGGTCAGTGAATAGAAGGGAAAAAAAAGCTCATGTATTCCTTTGTGTAGCTACATAATTCTGATCTAAAATGCCGTTGTTCTAAATAGAGAGACAAGAACAAATTTAAAAAAGAAAAATCTAAATTACAATTTATCCCATATACTTGTTTTTTGTAAATTAAGAGTAAATGAAAGAATGAGGATTCTAAACGAATGAAAAAGTATATTTTTGCACATATCTTTTTTAGAATGATGACAGCCGGTTGTAATTTCTATTCGATACCTTATTCGGCGTAGCTTTTTATATATGTATACATCCTGTATGCGCGCGCTACAAGACTTTTTCGTTATACCTAGCATAAGCTGTCGATAAAAAAAAATGCAAATTCAAGATAGATTAGAAATGGTTTACAGCATGAGACCATGGTATGCTCAAATGACAAGGCAAATGGATGATTACCACTAAAGTACTTATTTTACACTATTCGTATGCTGTATGACAGGGCATGCAATACCCAACCTTTAATATATGAAAGCCTACAGAGCCGTCATAATCAGCTTTTATAAACACTTGAGCCTGCCACATGTTTTAAACTATAGAGTTAATTAGAAGTTATTCGTCTGATGGGTTTTTTTCTATTTTTAGTTCCAATTGGGTTTGTAAACTAGGTGGCCCAAACAAGACCAACTTTTTTTTTGCACAAAACGAGGCCAAGTCTTGTTGCGAAAAAGAAACAACTAAAATCGTTTAAAAAAGTGTCAGGCCAGAAGGTGGCACGTGTCACTAGAGTAAAACGAGTTTCAAACGCAAGTTTGAACATTGTAATGAAAGTTAGATTAGTACATTGTATAGCAATGGGGGGAGTTTATGAGAGGTTGCATAAAAGGTCAACATTTTTCAGGTGGCGCTTGAAGGGGTGGAGCGGTTAGACTTACAATGATGTCGATACTATCGTGCTTACGAGATTGAAAATATGGAATGCATGTAAAATGTAAAATGTAAGAATAGTGTTTTATTATTTATCTAAAGAGAAAAAATCTATTAGGTGAAAAATTGGCGATTGAAGGAAGGCTTTTCATCACAACCAGTGACGTATTGATATGATTCAGGGCGGTGACAATAAGAGATGTTTGCCAAACAAGCGACGATGGTGGTCGCAACAGATTTTCCTTCGAACCAAGCACCATGTAAAAAGCCATAATAATCAGCAGACATGGCCTCACCTGCAAACCACAGAGTATTTTTCAATGGGGCACGCATATTCAGGTGATGCTTCTTCAGTGCACCAATAGGCCAATTTGAGTAAGATCCCCGAAATAAAGGATGTTGATGCCATCGAGGAATTAGGATGTCTGTCGGTTCCTCTACTTTGCCAAACATGTTGTGAAGTACATGCATGATTTCTTTTAAAACTTGAGTGTTTGTCATTCGCTCAATGCGTTGTGATTCCATATCTGTGGTCGTTACCATTAATATATTATCTGTTGCTTCTGCTTCTGCTTCTGTTGCTGTTGATGCTGACGCTGATGCTGCTGATGCTGTTTGTTGTTGTTGGAACAAATAACCTGGTGCATTCAAGTTTTGCCACACGGTATAATAACCGCCATGTTGTGTCACATTATTGGCATAAAGCGCAAACTGTTCAAGAGAGGTTAAATTAATATATTTTTTTTTTGTTTATGTTAAATTTTTTTTTTACCTGCCAATCTGCCCAAAATTTTGTCTTGAATCTTAAAAAATCTTTGTATAGGTGGTCATATGAAAACTTAATAATGCTTCACGTTTCCATTCTGGAAAAGTAGGTTCAAATGTAACCGCGTCACTTTGTAATACACCAAGCCTGTTTTTTTGATTTCTTTGAGTTCAGGATAGTAATAGTAACACGAAAAAAATATTTACGAAAATGTGCAGATTGCATATTCGGCTTCTATTGTATCTCCGTTAGCGGTAAATACTGTCACATTATGGTCATTGTAAATGACCTTTGTAACCAGCGTGTTAAGCATGAGACGAGGGTCGTCTAAGTCCAAAAATATCTTGCTTTCTTCTTTTATAATGTGATTGAATCCTCTTTTTTTTAAAAAAAGCAGAATGATGTGAGTGTAATTCCGAAGAATAGAGTCAAAAGCTTTTATCTAATAATTTACCTATTGTCTACCACAAATTCATTACCAAATGGATATGTTCCGGTCACTGTATCCCCCGTTCCCGTAGCATATTCCAAAGAACACATTTCTGCAGGCTCAGAGAACTCCCAATCAATATTAAAGTATTCGATAGCAGCTTTTAAAGGAGTATTTGGTTTCCATCCAAGCAAACTGAGGGCCGATCGGCTTGATAAATCGACCTGTTGTCGCTTCATCCTTTGCTCTAGGAAACATAAAAAAATACGGGCATTTGTTTTTTGGGATGAATAATTGAGACGTTTTTTGTTTTAATTACCTGCATAATTCACCAATTTTATTTTAATTGATTCAAATTCATCGTAAACAAACGTCCCTTGATGCTGGTCTTTTAATTTGCCTTGCTCATCATCAAAAAAAGCTAAATTGGTTTTGTCGTTGGGCACAGTTTTCAAGCCGTGTTGTAAAGCCAGCCTATAGATTGGATTTTGGCCTTTACCATAAATCTAGATTTTTGTTGTTGTTGCTTTCGTTTTAGCTAGGGCAGATATAGATATTTAGAGATGACAATTTCCAATTTTTACCCAATTTGCGCCTAATTCAACCTTGCTATTTCCGAATTGTTCATGTTGAACTCTGCCTGTTGAAGAAAAGAAATGTAAATATAGAAGAAGCGTAGTGTGTGTGTGTACACAAGTTGATTACTAAACCTCCAACAAAGGATTGTGCATCCAAAATAATGAAATCGTTCAACTTTAAATCGGTCAGGGTTTTAGCGGCCGAGATACCGGCTGCACCTGCACCTAATATAACCACCTTTGTTTTAATATGCCTTGCTTCTGCTAGTAATAGTAAACTGATGAAGATGAGTGATTTGTACATATAAATTGAATTTATCTAGGGGGGGAAAGGAAAAAAAAAGAAGGGTTCAAATGATTAGGGTTTTATATAATGGAAGAATCATGTGGTTTTATAGATCATGGGGAGAGATTTTTTTTATTTTTTATTTTTTATTTTACTGCCAAAATAAATATTATGGGGGGAGAAAGAACATATTAAAATTACTACTAATAAGATAAGAGAGGGAAAAAAACGGCGTATAAAAAGGGGTGGTGGGGGGAGGGAGGGCGTATATATATAAAGATCTAATAGGGAAAACATAAAGAGTCATAGAAAGCATAAAACGAATAAATAAGTTGGGGGATAAGTCATAAATGTTGTTGTTGGATTTTTTGTTTATATTTAGGCGCCAAAAACGATATTCATATCAGGTGATGTAATAAAAGGAGTGAATTGTTGATCAACATAAGGTGCATAATATTCAGTTGGAGTTAATAGCATAGAGACGTCTTCTACAAATTGATATTCATCTACTTGTTGATTCATAATTTGTTGTTGTAACATGTCTTGTTGATGAGGATGGTTGGTAAATGGATGAATGGGTTTGAATGGTGAGAGTAATGTCATGTTGTTATTGAATTTTAAGTCATATTGAAGTGTGGAGCAAGGTGAGGAAGCGGACGAGGATGAAAAATCATCTTCAGATCGTACAATATTTGAAATCAGGCTTGAATCATACATATCATTTTGCTGTTGTTGTTGCTGTTGTTGCTGATAAAATGAAGTATTGACAGTCGAGGAATCCGTGGTATTTAATGAGTTTGTGCTACGGCTGGGCTGTTGAATATCCGTCATATCGAAATCCAAATCCAGCATTGGACTGAGCGTGCTGCAGCGACTACTACTGTTACTGGCACTTCCATTACGAGAAACAACACCAGTCGACCAACCAGAAGAACGAGAGCTATCGAATGAATGGCGTGGGGAGGAATAAAATGTGTCACCATTGCTATTATTATTATTGCCATTTTGGTGATTTAGTACTTGACGTCGTTGAAATGCAAGGTTATAATTATTGCGTTGATCATCAGGTGAGGAAGAATCATCATCATTATTGTCACCACCACCACCATTATTATTAAAAGAGGCATGATGATGATCAAATTCATGCTCACGACGATGATGTAAAGCCAGATTTTCGGAACGAGGGAAATGCTTACCACACAAGTTACAGACAAAAGAAGATGAATGAAGGGCTGCCATGTGACGATCAAGATGATCTGCTCTCTTAAACAATCTTCCACAGGTAGGCAATGGGCATGCATAGTCAGCAGAAGACGAAGTCGAAGAAGTAGACCAGTTGGGCACATTTGTGTGTTGAATCATTTGCATGGTGGTAGGTTGAATAATTTGATTGGGAGCAAAACCAGCTTTGACAGCAGCCATAGCTAATCGGCTACTATGACTATTGATGGTGGGTTGAGTCGAGGGAGTACGTAAATGACATTTTTCATGGCGGCGGATACGCTCGGGTCCACCACTTGTTGATGTAATTAGAGCGGAAGAAGAAACGGATGCAGCACGACGTCTACGTTGTTTGTAAGTGGGAGAACCATCAAACAAGCTGAGATTGCCGAATATAGTCTTTGTCTTCTTGATGGCGTTTGAATCAAGGGATTTGGAAGGTAATACATTGTGAGAAATCATGCTGTTGGAAGAAGTGTTGCTTTGGCTGGATAAAGAACAGGTGATTTCTAACTGATCTACACCATGCGAAATGGGATCCAAATAATCATCTTTCGTTAATGAATCTGTACGACTGTGGCGTGATGGTTTATTGGCACTGAAAAAAGAGCCATGACTCATTCTATGGTGCTTTTGTTGCATGAGCTGGAAATGCTGTTGCTGTCCTAGGTTAGCAGGTACTGAATTCACACGAGATCGTTTTGCTTGAGAAGCAGCTCTCTCAAGTCTTGATTGCGAAGCAGACCAAGGTGTCGATCCATTAGACCAATTATTGTCGGCGACTGAAAATAAGAGAGAATATTAGTTAATAAAGTAAGGGGGCGTAAAATAACAAATAATTACCATGGTTCAGGGAGAGACTGGTATTTGGCATGGGACCATTACCCATATCTTGTTCGATGGCTTGAGCAGTTGCAGCAGCAGATTGTGACATGCTTTTTCTTAATTGATCGAACAATTCTTGAGTCGAATCAAGAGAGAAGGAAGTAGCGGGTTCAGCCACAGAAATGGTTGTTGGTTCCATACCCATTTTTTCACGCTTTAAATCACGTTCGAGAGCATCCAGAAATAATCTGTCATGAGGCACAGAATACCAAAAGAATACTTTTTGCTTTTTTTGTGTTCTTATGCAATTATTCTTATACAACATGTCTAATAATTCGGACTTAGGTTCTTCCAGTTGAGCATCATGTCCAGGCTTTAAATTTCGCAAGTCACTGAAAATGCCTTCTTCAAATTTCTTTGCGTTGGAAACCGGTCTTCCGAATGCATGAAAACGAAATGTGAGTGATCGAACAATATCTGTACCCGTAATGAAAAATAAATCATTCCAAAGTACACAAGATACACTTTCTCCGCCTGGCAAAACAAATCGTTTTAACGGCTGATTCGCCTCCCATTGTTGGATCGCCGTGGCGAAAAACAGCTTCAAATCATCAATCTGCGCTAATCGACTGGATGTATTGTGATTGGATGGTGGTGGAATTCCATAACTGGACGCGATATCGGATTTTTCTTCCAACTGCTGCTGTTGTTGCTGCTGTTGTTGTTGTTGCTTTTTACTATACGTATGAGTTTTAATCATTTCTGATTGGTTGCTTTTTGAAGGTTTTTTTTTTTTTATTATTATTATTTATTATCTTTTTTTGTTGTTTAAAAGAAAAAGAAAGAAAGAAAAGAAATAAAAGAAAAAAAAAGGGAGACTATACAATTTTGGCGAAATGCGCATCAATATATTTATATATATATTGAAAAAAAAAAAAAAAAAAAAAAAAAAGGGGGGGAAAGCCAAAGAGGGGGAGTTTATATCAATAGGTGCATGTAAACAAAACTGCCAAATTTAACCAATCAACGATTGTTTATTGAGGAAGAGATTATTTATTTAAAAAAGCATGATTTATAGTAGATGCAATGTATGGGTGATAATATTAGAGGTCATTGCCACATCCTTCTTTCTTCTCTCGTACACCCTGCATTATAATTTTTTTTTTTTTTTTTTTTTTTTTTTTTTTTTTTTTTTTTTTTTGAAAAAGAACAATCCCGGAACTTGATCCGGTCGCCATTACCCCATCTTTGCCTAAAAAATAAATAAAAAAAAGTAGGTTATCACCACTTACCAAACATGACTACCTGGTAACCATGACCACGCATCATCTCGTAGCCATGGTAGTAACCACGTTATCATTTTATCCATCAAAAACTTAATTTCCCCTGACTGAAGTGGAGAGAGAAAGACATCCCTTCTCTCCTCCTCCCCCCACCCCTTTCTTTTTTTGTCTTAAAAAAAAAGCCCCTGTACTGCTTTCAAATTACTCTTACACCCTCCTCATTAAAAAGTTTTCTCCTCTCTCTCTCTCTCTCTCTCTCTCTCTTTCTTCTTTTTCTTCTTTTTCGTTTTTTTTCTTTACATAATTTTTGTGCTATTGGGTAAATATGGCGGAGATTAAAATCGATGGTTACCTACAAGTAAAAGAAGATGGTTTGAGGGCTTGGATATGGTCCAAGCGTTATGTTGTTCTGCGTGAACAAACCATTACTTTTCATCGAAATGAAGTAAAACTCTATTTTTTATATGTAATAAATTCTTAATCATTGCATCTAATGAAAAGGAATATGTGTAGCAAACCGGACAGTGCGTAGCGCTTGTCTTTTTAAAACATATTACTACCGTGACTCGTTCAGAGTTAAAAACGCATTGCTTCGAATTAGGCACGAAGCAAAAATCCTATTACATTGCTTGTCGTAATGATGAAGAACTTTATTCATGGATGGGCGAAATATACGATGTAATACCCCTCTCCCTTTGATGCTGGATTTATTTTACCGTAATAACACCTTTTTATTTAAACTTTCCCAGAGGTCTCCTTTAGGTGCTTCAGGTCCGACTAACTTTGTTCATAAAGTGCATGTAGGCTTTGACCCTATTACTGGAGCATTTACGGTATAGTCCCATTCATAAGTGAGTAAAAAAGAAAAAAACTAACTATTTGAATGATGATAGGGGCTACCGGATCAATGGAATGCATTATTAAAAGGCTCAAAAATCACACCTGAGGATGCAGCCAAGAACCCACAAGCTGTATTGGAGGCACTGGAATTTTATACAGAGCAAACAAGGAGAGAGAAAACCAACTATGATAATAAAACAGATGAAAAGAAAATGAAGCCAAGTCGGTCTACACCTTCACCTAGACACATCCGAGAGCCTCCTCCAAGGCCGCCTGTGGTGACAGAAGTGCCTTTACCTCCTGTAGATTTAAATTTGGTAAAGGGGATGGATAAAGATGTGCAACTAATGATGGAGAAACTTAAAATACAACAGGTATGATATATACGAGAGAGAGAGATAGAAAATATGTGTGTATGAAGTGATTGTATAGTAATAATTTTCGTTTAGACTAATGAGGCAGAAAGACTGAAATCAGAGGTTTAAATTATATATGATGATTTATTTATAACATGCCTAATCATTTTATTTATTTTTAATACATATAATAGCCTAAACAAACAGAACCTAATATACCTACGCCTTGTATTGTCAGTGGCTCACTTCCTAGAAAAATTACGGCCGCTAATAACAAAAGGTTACCTGATCGGATCGAACGTAGCACACGATTTGAAAGGGAAAAAGAAAGGCTCAAGGAGGCTGCAGCTGCATTAGATCGTGATTCAAAGAAAGACACCATACCCAATCCTCAACCACAAGTATCTACTCCTGTACCTTCATCCATAATTCATGAAAAGAAGTCAAAAAAAGATCAAAGAATAAGCACAATGTCTGAATCTCAAATCATGGAAAGATTAAGTAAGTTGTTTTTATCATTTGCATGATTTTTTTATCTTTTTAGTGTATTCACCGAATTAAATAGGAGCCGTGGTCACAAGTGGTGATCCTAATCTGTTATACAAGAGAACAAAACGTATTGGTCAAGGGTAAATAATAACAAATAAATATCAATTAAAAAAGTAATAATAATGACACAAAAACTTTTTTTTAGTGCGTCCGGTTCTGTTTATTTAGCAACTCACATTGCCACCAATGCCAAAGTGGCCGTCAAGCAAATGGACCTGGCCAAACAATCTCGACTCGATTTGATCGTGAATGAAATCATGATCATGAAGGAATCTCACCACGACAATATTGTCAATTTCTTGGACTCGTTTCTTGTGCGCGGTGATTTGTGGGTCGTCATGGAATACATGGAGGGAGGTGCTTTAACCGATGTCATTGAGAATAACAATTCCATGACCGAACAGCAAATCGCTACTGTTTGTTTCGAAACTGCAAAAGGATTGGACCATTTGCACTCACAAAATATCATTCACCGTGATATCAAGTCAGACAACGTTTTGTTGAATTTCCATGGCCAAGTCAAAATCAGTGATTTTGGTTATTGCGCTAAATTAACAGACCAGCGAAATAAGAGAGCGACCATGGTGGGAACACCTTACTGGGTAAGTTGACTATGCAGTATGTATTTCATTGTACTTTATTTTGTGTAATTGATATCATTGTCACTGGTAAAAATTTTAGATGGCACCTGAAATTGTAAAACAAAAGGAATATGGCGCGAAAGTAGATATTTGGTCATTGGGTATCATGGCGATTGAGATGATTGAGAATGAGCCACCTTATTTAGACGAGGAGCCGTTAAAGGCGCTTTATTTGATTGCAACCAATGGCACGCCTTCACTGAAAAATCCAGATAAGCTCTCCAGAGAACTCAAGAGCTATCTTGCTGTATGTCTCTGTGTAGATGTCAAGTCTCGCGCAACTGCTTCTGAGTTATTAGGCGTAAGTTAAAAATATCTTCATGAGAACAAAAAAAAAAAAAGAAAAAAAAAAGGAAAGAGAACACGTACACTTACTTTATTTTCTTATTAGCACGAGTTTCTTAATAAAGCAGGACCAGTAGATATCTTTTTGCCATCTCTATTAAAGTTTAAGAAGAAATAAATACTAGTTAGGCAAGAGCGCGGCTTTACCTTATTAATTCTCCATGCGTAAAAATGTGTCTGTAGTAAAAAGGGCGTTTTTTTTTATGTTTTTAAAGGGTATTTTATTTTTTTTAGTTTTTTTTGTAGTGATATAAAGAAAAAGAAGGGTATATATATATAAAATAAACAAACGATAGATAATAGTAATAAAAGGGAAAAGTACAGTTATGATACAAAAGTCGCCACAATTGCACGCGCACATCATCTAACGTTTAGTGGTGGTGGTGGCTGATCTCTTTCTCTTAGATGAATTAGAAGATTCTTGGCCACCATTTAACAAATCCTGTTGTAAAGCTTGAGAGCAAGTAGCATCTACTTTCCAGTGTCTTTTCAACGCATCGCTTCTAGCAAAGCTTCGATGGCAAAAGTTGCATCCGTGAGGTTTCAACCCACTGTGTTGAAGTTCGTGTCGCTTTAAGTCGTGAGGTCTTGCGAATTTCCAGTTACAGGGCTTGTAATTACAGCTATAAGGCCGCTCATGTGTATGCGTTCTCATGTGCGATTTAAGATTGTAAGGTCTTGTAAAGAATTTGTTACAGTTGGGTTCAGTGCATGGGAAAATATGATTGCTACTGTTCTTATTCAGGTGATGGTAATTGTTTGCTTGTTTAGATGGAAAATAATTGGTTCCTTGTTGTTGTTGTTGTTGTTGTTCGTATTTGACACGCTGTAATGAGGAGTAGTTTTCTTGTTGATGATATTGTTGATGGAATCCTGTAGCATCATTTCCAGTAGATGTAGTTCTCATGCTGGATGAAGCATACGGATAGTATCCGAATGAGGATTGAAAGGCGCTTTCAGCTGAAATGATGGGTGTCATATAGTATGAGGTAGAAGGATTGAGAGAATATGAGACTTCCATAGTATTAACACCTTGATAGAAATTTTGTTGATTATAGAAAGGGTGTGATAAAACCTTGTCTTGTTGTTGTGTTTCAGGTTGAATCAACAAAGGCATCAAAAGCTGCTGAGGATAAAGCGCCTGAGGAGTAACCAATGATGAGGTGTTGACAGTGGGTGCTGCGGAAGTGATACCACCATAGATAATTGTATCTTCAAATGTTTGACATTCCAATTCGGAAGTATCAGACACAGAAGATGAGCAAGCCGAAGAGCAATCTTCTCTAGAATAAACACGAGCGTCTAAGAAATCATTCTGATTTGAAAGAGGTGGAGAAAAGTAACAATCAGCGGTGTATGGAGACAGATCAGGTACTCTACCCATATACACATTATTTGATGATGTAGTATTATTACAATTCCAGTTATTCATGTTTGATTATTATAAGAGATAAGAAGCTAAAGAACAAGAAAGAAGCGGAGAAGAAGAAAAAACCTGTACCTTATATACGAAAAACACCTAGAATAAGAACAATTCTATAATAGGTAAGACGTTTTGTTACCGATATTTGTCTCTTGTAAAAAATCTAGCTCACAGGTATCTCTTTTAGGACTCATTTTGTCGGCAACTATAAAAGAATTAAGACGTTTTGAGGCTCACGTGTAATAAGAAATTCAAGATATTGTACCTACCGTGCTACCTTGGACTAAATTTAGCGATATTCGTAACATGGAGTTTTAGATATCGGCCTCCTCGTTTATTATTATTATTATTGGGCAAACGTAAAAATATTAACGTATCATTGATGCATGAATAGTCATAAAAAAAAAAAAAAAAAAAAAAAAAAAAAAAAATGGTATACCGATCCATGTGTATGCAAAGTTTTATGCTGCCTTTTTTTTCTTAGGATAAATATATAGACTTTTCCTACATGTTTGTGGCGTGTCTTGATGAAGATTATGACAAGATGCCTATGTCTCACATTTATATTTAGGGGTTTTATTATTTAGTCATTTTAGTCATTATAAAAATCCAGTATTCAGACACACAATAGGTTGTGACACACACTTGATGTATGATGTAGTTATTTCAATTAACGATAGTATCAAGAAGCAATTTACACAGATGACAAGCGAATAATGCGGCTGATGCCATAGTGAAGGCAGAAAGAACAAAAATTAAAGATCATTCTTTTCTTATTTTTTTTTTTTTTTTTTTTTGTATTATTTTAATGCGTTGCGACATAGTTTTTCTATACTAATTCTGAGGGGTGCAGAAAGATTTGAGAAGTTTTCTTCTTATTTTAACGTTCTAGACATGTAAAGTAAGATGTATTACGTATCACAATAATATTACAAACAACAAAACGTTTGTTTTCATCCCTTTGAATTTTTCTCTTTCTAGAAAACTTGTGAAAAAAAAGTCGCTTACATTTTTTTTACTTTGTTTTAGTCCATAATTCGGTGATTTGTACGGCACTGAGAAAAAGTAAAATAGATTTGTTAGAAGCTACGTTTTTGAACAAGTGAGGGTCCATGTACCCCGGTACTCGGACACAAGAGACTAAATAGACTTCGTTTGTTCTCTTCTATATTAAGTAGTGTTTTAAACCAGAACATATGTCGAATATCAGTTTCAATAGCATTGATGATATACAAATACTTTTCTTGTTAGTTACTGTTTTCTACCTTTTCTGATTAATTTACACGAGTTTCAGGAGGTGGATAACAAAAAATAAAAAGACCCGTTTGAGAAGAAGCTTCACCACCCCCTTTTGAGATCATCTACTGCTCCGTATAATTTAAACATTTTAAGGATTCTAACCATTAGAGATAGAGAGATCTTCATCACGGATAAAACTAATCCCTTGCCAAATCAAGCATTGCTGATGGTGACACAGGTCCTCTGACTGTTAACCATCAATCATCCGTTAAAAGACTAATATTTGTTTAGAAGAAGCTTGGTTGGCTGTATTCTTCTTTTTGGGACTTCTTTTTCTCTTTTTTTTTTTATGTTTATTTCACAAGATGGGTCATTTTTAATGGTACAAATTTGGCTTCAAAAAAAAAAAAAAAAAAAAAAAAAATTGCCGTTATTGAATAGAGCGAAATAAACATCTAAAAGCGGTATCTCACTTGTATTTACACGCATTTGAGGTATACCCGGTAAATGATAACGGATCTAAAAATACTTTTTATCTTTCCAAATCGATACAACATGGGAAGACAGAAAATTAACTATTAATTGGATCGACATGTTTAGATCCTTTATAGATTGCTTGATCTTGTTTAAATATACGAGCAAGATTTCGCATGGGCTCTCTCTCTCTCTTCCCCTCTTTTTTTTCACATTAAACTACAAGAATATGTCTCGTGGCTGATCACATAGAATGCATGGTGGGGTAATGTACAATGGGAAACGGCCACAGTTTCCTCATTGGGGTGATATAAAAATAGAGGCTTTTTTATTCTTTTTCATCGCGTGGCATAGCCTGTATTTTTATTGCAAGATCAATAGAATACATAGAACAGTGACGAAAAAAAAATTGCTGATATCTCAGCTTACAGACATATCCAAAAATAAAATAAAACATTATGCTAAGCAAATGGAGAGCTGCAGCTTTTATTATGATAAATAATACGCGTTTTAAATTTGGGTTTTTTCTGTATGTTTGGTCAACATAATTACAAGCTGAGCCCGCGTACACTCTGTGAAGCGACTAAATATTTTTTGAGACTTTACAAATACCTATTCATATTAACTACTATCATTACCAACAATAGGCAACGAATTTGTAATGTTTTTTTTGGAAATACTGTCAATTAAAAACCAATACAACGGCACCTTTATCATTGGCCCAATATTATTAGGCAAAATGAGTTCATAGTGTTACAATTCTTCTTCAACATGCGTAATAAGTAGTCAATATTGCTTCCTGTAATTATTGTTGTGTATCACCAAAATGGTTATTTTTAACATAGAGAGGATAAAAAAAAAGTGCTGCTGAGCCCTGGGTTTGTCTTGGCTGCAACTGAAACCAATTTAACCACAAATTACAATCATGGAAAGATAAACAATACGCCTTGTTTTTTTGTGGCTGCTATATTTGTTGTAGAATGGCTGAAATTCAGCCAAGAGTACCTCTAAAATTCTTTTGTCGTTAGAACAATAGGTACTTTAAAGCTCTTGTGCTACACTTCAGAAAACCCTAACCGCAGACAGATACCGGTATCTATGTGGTACAATTGTTTTCAAATATGGTTCTAAAAATATAACACATTTTTTTCTTGTAAACTACTGACTTATATTTGATCTTACAGTTTCTGTTAATGAGTCAAAAATAAACAAAAGTAGACAATGGAACAATTTAACATCTAAATGAAGCGAAAATGATCCACGTTTTATCTATTATTACTAAAACAATCTTATTGTTAGATCATCCCGATTGTTTTTTTATCTACCCCCGCAGCATCGATCATCAATAGAATTTTTGTACCAGGTAAAAATGTTGATGAGGGTAATTCACTAATATTGGTGCGACAGTAATAATAGAAAAGCATGACATCTTGTGAACGTGGTAAAAAGAATTGTAAAAGAATGGGTTGGAAATTTTTGTAGTATTATCTATCTATACACCCCTCCCCCTTTACAATCGCATTTTTTTTTATTTTGGCCACGATTTTTACTACATTAATTCTTGATAATAAAACTACTTTCCGCAAGAAACTATCGTAAATTCCAGGATCAATTGATTATCTTTTGACTGAAACCTTTCCTTAAGATAGGTCAAGTCCTTTAATGATTTTCCATTGGAGCTTCTCTTTTGTCTTATTTCTATGCAAAATACCTTAAAAAAGACAGAATTAACTTAACTTTAAAGATCTCATCAAGATTTTTGTTTTCACTTGTAGAAGATGGATACTGTGTAAAACTATCTTGTTTTTTTTGGCTCAGAAACATGACCATAAATATTTAGACATTTGACCAATAAACAGCCTAGTTACAGCACACACATTCCACATTTATCCCAGATGCCTACAAGACTATTAAATGTTACTGAATTAAAAACAACTTGCCAATGTGCAACTTATCTTTTCTCTTATATACAAAATTTACAGACTTTATTAACCTCCTAATCACTGGTACATCGAGTGCCTGCATCTACATCAAAAACGTCACACTTTCGAATTGTGGATGAGTTTTTAAATCGATAATCGTTATAAGAATACAGAAGTCCATTTCATCGATAATGATAATGCCAAAAAATTGATATTAAATCGAAAAAATGAGTGTCTTATTTACATCATTTGATAAGCTGGATCTAAATGTATACATCACTGTCAGACTTTCAAGTACTGATGGATTCATTTAAGTCGAAAAATACAAATTTTATTGATCAGACAGTGTTATGTGGAAGATTTTTTACCCTAATGTGTTATATGTATTTGATAAATATGCACAACTACCCCAGTTATTCTCAAAATTTGACAGATTGTCTATACCTCTACCGCCGATACTCTTTAAATTTTTCCAACAGCATCCACACAAGGCCATTGACAATATAAACGTTTTACAATTGAGCAAGACAAATTGATACTCTTGAGATAGAAACCCGGGAGCAGATAGCATAAATTTAGGGCTACTTGGTATCAGTTATTTCTAATTGATCTTGATCTAGGATAATTCTAGGCACACCGAAATCGGGCTTTAAAGCACATTTCTTACGTAATATATTCATTTTTGGTGCGCGAAAGTAGTGCACCGAGCTATTACATAATATTTTCATTTTATGTGCTGCGGAATAGGTACGTCAAGCGAAGCAGATTGTATTTATGTCTTACTTAAATACAATAAGGCCTTCTTAAATAAAAATTACGGGTCTTACCTTTAAATTCATTTGCAATTTTATAAGATTGACACGTATAATTAGTTTCACATAAATAAGGCTATTCCTTCATAGCATGCTTATGATAAAGATTAACAATTGGCAATAAACATTTTATTGTTCGGCTACTTTGTTTTCACCAAACTGCTATTAAGCTAAGAAGATGTCATTTATTTTTAGTGTTGATCCGACAGTAACGAATACCATGTTATGCTTTCTTCCATTCTCATCGGTATTGGAACGCGAATGCACCATAATAGCAAAAGTACTACTTACGATTCCAAAGATTTCGACCATTCGCAATTACTTTATTCTGTAACTTCAAACACGTCCATTTTTTATAGTAAAAGTAGGATTAAAATTTAAAGAAAGGAACTCCTTGAGCAAAGTACTGTTGCTTACAAAATATAGTACCGCATACCCAAAATGAATATATTACGTAATAGTTTTGTGCACTACACTCGCGCACCAAAAATGAATATATTACGTAATAAATATGTTGTAGGCCCGATTTCGGTGCCTAGAATTTCCCACTTAAAATAAGGGAAAAGGAGTCTCTCCTTTACTTAAATGGACACGTCCATCATACGGTATGCTCACTATAATTAAGGATCCGGTTTGCTATCTACTGGAATGCATTTAAACCTGGAAAGAAAAATAAAAATAAAAATAAAACACAATGTAAATTAAATATATTTATGAAACATGCATGTGGCTTAAGGGTCAAACCAAATTACAAATAAGCTTTTAACTGGTATTTAAAGCAATTAAGTATCATACGTATCGAAGGAGCTTTATAAAAAGTCTAAAAAATCGTTCTATAATCAAAAAGCGACAAATGATGAGACTCAATACAAAGTTGGCTTTATGTGCGACAATGAATGACATGGTATAAAGAAAAGCAGTATTTTGGCTCTGGCATGGTACATTAAATCTGCCATCAATTGTAATAGCACTGCTCAGTACAAAGATAACTTGGTGCTAAAAAGACTACAAAGAAGCAACGATACCTGTACTAATCTAGTTTATAAAAAAGCAATTTTGTCTAAAGCAATATCTGCCAGAAATAATTTAAGCCTTGATGCTAGGTACAGAAATGGTTACATTGAAAAGCTTAAAAAACTAAAGGGAAGACATGTTCTCTACCCATGTCATCCAGACATAAAACTCGTGTTGATAGTCAGTACTATACGAGTTTCAATTATGAATATGGTGCTCATAGAACTGAGAAGGATTGCACAATGGCTCTATAATGGTATAAGAAGTCGGCTACTGACGCCCAAACCGTCGTAGTCCTATTCTTTTTTAATAATATTAATGTAAGCTACTCAAAGAAGTCCCACGCAACCACTGACGTTATATACTTGTTCTGCCAGCCAAGGTAATTCTGAGACTCAGATAGACATTGGGTTGATGCATCTCAAAAGACTTGGCAGTGATAAGGAGCACAGAGAAGCAAAATATTGGATTGAAAAGCTAATGAAAATAATAATAGTACTTGAGCTTGGTGTTATATTGACACCATTTTCCATAAGGAACTTAGTGTTTAATATAATTTCGAAATCGCGTAAGAGATTACGTGAACAAGGAGGCGAAGAGTCGTAACCCGTTGGAGTTAGCTAAATCACAAGGACCAATGGAACTTATTATAAAGAGTTTTTCCCTGCAACGAACGAACGAGAAGAAAAACCAAGAAGCTTCTTACAAGTTGAAGAACACAATAAGAATTAGCAAAAGACAAAACTACAGAAGACGAAACTGTAGGTGATGAGACAGTTGAAGTAGGAGAAGCCAGGCAGAAGCATACAATGTTTCTATTTGTTTACTACTTTCGTCAAGCTTCAGCGCTTCAATTTCAATTTTAATAAAGTTATCCATTTTTTCTTGAACGACCACTCGTGTTCCTGGCCCAGTGAATGACTGCCATTAAACTTTTAAAGTTTTCCCGCATCCAAATACGGCTTTTAATTTTTATCTTTCTTTATTTTACAACGCAATTGACAACATGGAATTCCATGCCGACTTACCTGTAGAATACTTTAAAGGTAGAAAGTTCAACAATGCCTATGTGGCGCGAGCAAAAATGTAACAATTCATAGTTTTTACTACGATAATCGATCTTTTTTTACAATTCAATGAGCTCGTCAACATTGATATTCGCAACAATCAGGTATTTATACACAATAGCCCAAGGATCGTCTCGGCGTTAATCTTGTTTGATAGTTGATCATGTCTGCAATAAATCACTCCAGAACAGCACAGGCTCTTGTTCGGTTCTCGCCAAAGTTTTTTAAAAACTACAAATTGCTGCGAAAAGGTTCAGAGGAAACAGCAATTCGATGCACAGTAGTCAACCAGGTGAATGAATCTCGAGTTTTTTTTTAATCCTTTCTAACCACAACCAAAGAGTTTGAATAGTATCCTAAAGAAAAATATGGCTAATATAGCGTCAATAAATACGTGCCATTTATCCATAATTCAAGGTAGTGCAGGTGGCGAAGGACAAGCGACCTCCCAAATGGCTATGCAACTGAACTACACCAAAAATTTAAAAAAGACAAACACGTTTACATACACTGATGGTGACAGTATATCAGCACTCTACAGCGCTGATAACTTGCATCATTTTGTCATGAGTGCCGAACTTATCAAAGATTGTTTTTCTCGATTCGATCCAAGAGTCTCGGATATTTTGTTGAAATGCACTCCTCATAGTATCACTGTATCTACATACACTGACCCGAACAAAAGTAATTAGCATATGGCTTCAGTTAATTGCTCTTACTTATATTTAATAGATATCAGATCATCTAGATACGCTTACACAATCGATTCTGGTCGTTGCTCAGAATATTCGGTGATTGATGCTGTTAAAATCGTATGCAATTTAAAAGAATTTCACGCAGTTGTGGATTTTATGGATCATATGGACACACCAATACATGCAAGTTTTGAGGACGTAGGCAAGTAAGTATTTGTTTATTTTTCGGGGTAGGTCTAAATATTAAATGACGCTATTGCTAGGCCGATTTTGTTTACGTACAGGATTGAGTCGAAAGTGATGCTTGATGTGGCACTCATGTCACAGATGGATGAAACCGAAAATAATGAGAGCATCCCGACACAATCTGTACAAATACCAAACATCAGAGAGCCAGTCTCATCCCGACCATTTGGTCACTCCTATAATCCGACACAATCATCACAGCCATCAAGAGACCGACATAGGGATATAAGTAGTTTGACTACTGCTCCTCCAGAAACCCCTTATAACTCACTATCGGAATCACCTGAGCTACCTAGCAGACCAGATCCGCCAAGAACTGATATACATAATACGGTGTCCGTAGAATCAATGCCATCACTGGATTCATTACATCATCAGCCAAACGAGCAACGGACCACGCGACAAGTTGCAGAACCGGGATCTGCTTCTCAGAGACTTACAACTTTACAGATGCTACGAGAAAAAAAAAGACAATCCATGTATCAAGATACACAAATGGAGATGGGGAGTCCGATTTATGACCGTACCAGAAATACCACACCAGAATCAAGATCATCTCTTGATTTGGAAGATTCTGCACCTTATATTAAAGAAGAAGGCTCTTCTAGGATCAGTTATAGGCGCGGTAAAAAGGTATGTTATCATTTAAAATTTTGGTCTTCAGGATTTTATTTTATTTTAATGTGCGTGTAAACAGAGACCTTGTATCAATGAGGATAGCGATTGAAGCATCAGCAAATTCTGTTTTTGCTGGCGACTGCCGACTATATAAAAATTAATAAAATTTGCTCTTTTTTTTTTCTTTTTTTTCTCGTGTTGTGTGTCTTGACAGTTTATATAGCTTCGGATTTGAACTGATTACAATTATGTGCATATATGGTATGTATTATATTAAGTCGTATGTAAAAAATGTGGTAAGTAAAGGAGTGTGTTATTTGTGCGTAATCATGATGGTTTCTGGGCGGAGAAATATAAACTGCGAATGTACGTTTTATAATCTTCACATTCATCTAAAGCTCTTGTCATAACATGTGCATATTCTTTTTCCGACACATTATTGAATTTACATAACCAGCGTTTAGCTTCTCTGAGGCCGCGCTCGGTAAAATCCTTTTGTAAATAACCCGTTTCTTTTGATTCTAAGAATGTGACACATCAATAAGGTTATAGGATGTACAACGTGGCATCCGGATCACAAACCTTTGTCTTCTGGCCATTCTCCAAGCGGTAATTCCTTGTACTCATGTTGTATATTGATAAAGCCCGAATCTTTTAGAAGTGAACCTAATTGGTTGTTTGTGTTACGATCAAGTTTGATCGCCTCATAAAAGATATCCGCCCAACCTTCCAGAATGGAGAGATAAGGGCCCACTGATTTATAATTGGTGTCTACATGACTAATGTTAACAAGATAGCCCTTATCATTTCATACATGAAAATACTTTACCCTGTTCATAGATCTCAATGTATCCACCGGGCTTTAAAATGCGTAAGACTTCCTCAAATAAATTAGTCCATTTGCTCACTGGACAATTGACAAGCCAGACATCTCTCATGACAATATAATCTACTTGGTTATTTTCGATTACGTTCAAGCCTGTTTCTCCTTGATGAATCATGGCATTTTGAAAAGAGAAGTTCTTGACAGATGTGTTCAAACTAGCAACAGTAGCGGATTCATAATCTATGCCGATAACCTTTGAATTTGGAAACTCTATTGCTAGTTCAATATCCCAAGCAGCTTACGACAATAATTAGCTTATGATGTAATTACACTGAAATCATATTTACCGGTAGTACAGCACCAGTCAATAATGAGTGTAGGATCTACTAAAGGAATTCTGTAATTACTTCCCCAGATACGTTTTAATAAATAATGCTACAAAATGATAGTGAGATGTTGTTACACTTGAATGGTATAATTTAAGATACACTACCTGTCTGTGTCGCCTAATAACTCAATATTAATTTCATATTTTTATTTCAAAGCCCCCTTTGCTCGTTTCCCTTACCTGTCACGATCTTTAATCCTTTCAGGACTTGTTTCGCACAGCAGGTATAATTCCTTTAACATCATTTCACTTGAATAAGCACGTGCCATCTCATTTTCAGACATATGCGTGTTTAAAGTAGAATATGAGTTACTAGAAGTATGCATACTCTCGACCTGCGACGAGTTGTTACTTAAAAGTGTCATTTGGCTATCTGTGTATTTATCTATCGATGGTGCTTCAAAAGTGGGCTGTGACACAGCATGTAAACTATTTAACGTGGACTCCTCAAATGGTTGTTGGACAAGGCTCACAGACTTTTTATGTCTGTTGGTTGTCTTAAACCGGTTTATAATACCAGCTTTACTGCTGTTCAAAGACACAGTAGAGTTAAATGGCGTTAAGGTTGTTCGACATTTACTTGATTTTGTCCCCTGTTTTTCTCGGCTTGGATTGTTTCCCATTAATAAAAAGAAAAAAAGATAGAGAAAAAGGTGTAGATAAACAAAATACACTGAGGTCACATTTATTTCATGGTTTGACAGCAAAATATATTTAAACTGCGCCTAGTCTATTTTGTCTAATGTCTTCTCTGGTGCGGTCAAATCATCAGCAGATGGATGGCTTTTGACGTCATTGGATGGAGGGTCTGTAACTACCGTTAGCATGTAGGCAGCCGCGGCTTGAGCGATGCCGTAACCAAGGATACCAACAATTGGAAGTCTAATGATAATGTATGCAATGGCAGAGAAACCAAATAAAACATCCTTACGTCCACTAAACCAAGCTCTCTTTTCCCGATGACTCATGCGCATTCGAACAAAATAGGGAGCGAGTAATTCTCGCATCAATGATCTCATACCGATTAAAGCTCGAATCAGTTTCATGGTTGCCCAACGAGGTAAAAAGAAGAAGCAGATACCAACAGCGATACCTTGAGTTTTACCTAAGGCCATGTAAGAAGTGTAGGCACCTGGCATAATAAGTGTTAGAATTGCTGTTTTTTAACGAATTAACCTGTTTCTTACCAGCAAGAGGAAAAACGAATCGACCGACATATGGCAAAAACGATAAAATCAGTAACACCATACCAATTCGCACTTTTTTCCAACTTCTCCACATGTATTCCTTCATATCCACCCAGTAATTTCTCTTGAATTTTTGTTTGGCCAACACAGAAGCATAAGGTGCCCGATTAGGCTCAGTAGAATCCAGAAAACGTAAGGATTCCATAAATAAATCGTCCAAGGGCTTGGGATATATATAACGCATAAATAATAATGATAAAAGAGGAACTGAGGCGACCAGTTCACGAACAAAACGATTGGCTGACTCTAATGCATCATCCGCTTGTGAAGCCTTCGTACTTGAAGAAAACCACAGTACAAAACGCACCACATGAATAGGGATCGCAACTAGAAGGTTGGTTAATCCCAACAGAATGAACGAAACAATAGAAAGGTATATAAAGATCTTGAGAAAACGTTGTTTGCGAATATTCGGGTTTTGAAGCACAAGGGCAACGCCTTGCACAGCATAGACTGCACCTTCTTGCAGCCCTTTTATTGTCCACCTTGCCATTTAGAAAATAAAATAAAATTAAAAAGAAACACACGATTTTTCAAACACGGACTTCTTGGCAACCTTTTTAAGGACTGTGAAATATAATACACTTTTTTTTTTTCTGTGTTCTGTTTTTGATTTTAACAAGACCTAATACTTAAAAATGGACTTTACGTCTGCACCTTTCCAGGCACTTCTTGTTCAAAATGCAGCCGATGAACAGTTACTTGGATTCTTAAACCAGTTGGATGAACAGTATACGCATGCAGTTGACGAAAAAGTCCGATTTGGCAACTTACAGATCTTGTTGCCAATCCTCAAAGCTCATCTTGCTCGACTTGACGATCACGAAAAGGAAGAAGCTTGTCTTGAACAATTTGTAAAGCCTTGGATGATTACCAGTTTCTCTCAGGAATCCATGGTCGCTACCGAAAGTGTCACACTTTTAGAAAACACTGTATCCTATCTTGTAGGACGATCTCTTTTATTACATGCCAATAAGAAAGACAACACATTTGGCAAAGAAACTTTGTTGTTATTTATCACTCAATTGATTTCAGCCATGGAGGCCGAACCTGACTTTGTCGATCTTAAGCCATTGGATTTTATTGAATCGAGCATAGAGCAGCTGAATTGTCGTTCACAATGGGATCAAGTGCAGACAGCCATTACTGTCCAAGACACCGCCAGCCACATTTTACTTGATCTCGAGTGCTGCCTTGAAGTACTTACCCGTTTCGTACGTGACTTGAACGAAAATCAAGAACTTTTGTCTTTGAACGTTACAGAAACTGCTCAGACTGAAATTCGTCAATGGATGGAATTAATCTTTACTATCGCTGTAGCTATGATTCCTTGCACTAACGCCACTATCAGAAGCAAGTTGAGTCATGGATTATTACCCAACTTACTTCGTTGGCAGCAAAGCCCTACTCAGAATATTGAATTAAAAGATCAAGTTTATTGGTGTGAGGTAATATCTCTTTTCTTTTTAGCATAGTCCTTAGATTGGCGTTGACAGTCTTTTGTACAGATGGTTTGGAAACGCACACTACAAATGTTTGCACTTCCCGCAACCAACCTTTTAAGATTGGAAATTTATGGATTGATCGCTCGTTTCTTTGACTTTTATTTTGGGTTGAATGATGGCGCACCTGTCATCCGTAAAGATCTTCGATTTGATGCCAACTTTTTCAAAATTCTGCAGGTAATAGAAGGGAACCAGACAACAACGAAAAAAAAGGAGGGATTACAACTAACACACTTTTCAGAGTGGTCTTCAAAGTAATGATTCATTGGCTCGTAAATACTCGTCATATATTCTCAAGCGCATCATCGATTTCACCGAGAAAACCCCTTCGACCATTGCTGATAAATCAGATAGCGATTGGACACCTTATTTCAAATGGAACGCTGAATTATCAAACGAATATATCGAACATTGGGACGATTGGTTTTTATTATATGATATCATGCATGAAAATGTAATTCATCTGGTTGAGCCTGTCTTACCTCGATTCGAAACTTTATTGAACGCTAATGCACTTGATGCCTCCTGGTGGGTTTTATTAATGTATCGTGGATTTCAAAACGATACTTCGTCTGTTAAAAAGGGTCTTTTGGAATTTATCTTTTCACGAGAAGATCCTTCTATTTTAAACAAAATGGGAATTGAACAAGGGTTCATGTTTGGTGCTTTATTTAAGACTGTGGATTCAACTGCTTTATTTGCTGTGCCCACTCAAGGTACCCTAGTCAGTCCCTTTGGTGAGCATTTCAGAGAATTCATGCGTCGTTTGGTTCAAGCGTTTGAAAAAGAGCAAGATAAGATCAATTTCCTTCGCCAGTTAATTCATCATCTCTCTCATGTCGTTAGTAGCCATGCACCTATTCTGTATACAATGGAAGCTTTAGCTGAAGTGGATTATGTCGATGCATGGGGTCCCGAGGAACTCAAGTCTTTGAGAGTCTTGGTCGATCGTCATAGAAACTTTAAGTAAGGTCGCTAAAAATTGACCTTGTATTCTAACTAACGCACATTTTAGCATTCCTGCAACCAAGCAGTTTTTGCGTAAATTAGGTATTGCGGCTGTTGTAAAACTTAGTAATACCGCTACTCTTTCATTTTCTGATATCGCAAAGTAAGGGTTTTCGTATATATGTTGTTTGGCCATTGCATTAATCAAATTTCTTTTTTAAAATAACCAGGACAATCTCATCTCTTGTGAGCGAGTATCCCATCAAGACTAATTCCAAAGAATTTAAGTTGATCCGTTACTGGTTAGAAACCAGAATTTCCAAGGATAAGGTAAAATACATTTGCTCGTGTATGTAACAGTGCATTTACAATTTTCATAGTCTCTCGATAGCATTTTAGGTGCCTTGAAGGATCGTATCAAAACTTATGTTTGCGATTTGAAGTCTGAAGGTAAAAAGATGGAGTTTCTTTGAATCTAGGAATGAAAATACTCATATAATATCTAGATATTCCTGAGGCTGTTTTACGTACACAAGCCAACGTACTTGCTCGCACATCTATATTTGTTGTATCCAGCATGGAAGGTGAATTGAACACCGACGATGTATTAGATCTTCTCTCCGTTTTTATTGCTCGCCTCAAAGATTCGTCCTGGTAAATTAAAATACGAAAAGGCCGAAAAAAACGTATTTATTAATGCAATCTTAGTGATGAAGTTACTTTTGCTAGAATTTTGACTCTATTCAATGCATTATGGGAAAACTTTGGCATTTGTTTTGAAACAAAGTGTAGCTTTACCAAGGTGATTGGATTAACTGATGAGAATATGTTGAACATCCTGACTAGAATCGGTCAAAAATACCTTAACAAAGTAGAAGAAAACGTCGTCGGTAAATTTATACTCGTTTAAAAGTGATATTTCAATATGGCTGATGCTTTTTTTTTTTTTTTTTTTTTTTTTTTTTTTTTTTTTTGTTGGTAGATGATGATTTAGCTGAATTATACTTATCTTTGACTCGACGTATTTTATCAAGTGAAAATGCGCTTGCACCAGAGACAAGAAAGACGACTGTTAAATCCCTTTTCGATCATTGTGTAGAATTATTGAAATATCGCTCGCCTTGTAAGTATTCGGCTTCAATCGTAATTTTTTTTTGAATATTAACTTGTTGTGTAGCTGTTGATGCTAACAAAGAAATGTCCAAACCAAATTATATTCGTTTGTTGAATATTGTCTATGCATCTGCTATTGAGCACTCCTATTTTACATTGGGTTGTGATTCCCCTATTGTTAAATTGGTGTATGGTCTTCCAATGAAGCGTACTCAAGAAGCATTACGTGAAAGGTAAGTAAGAACGAACAAATATTGTTTTTTCGTATCTAATCCTTTTAAAAGATCTTGGGGTGATTGTTTGTCATCGTTTATTCGTGTGAAGTGGGAATGTATTGAAAACATTGTTCGTTACGCATCTATCGTAAAGAAGAACAACATCGAGAAAGAGTTCTTTGATCCTATTGAACTTTTCGAAGAGGCGGTTGAACAGCTTGAAAATGGATCTGAAATGTGTGGCGAAGCTCTGATCAGAAGTTTCGGACCTATTCTTGCTTTCCCTTGGGATAAAACTCCAGAGATGATTGAGCGTTGTGTGGATTATGCAATTGCGTTGATGATGGAAAATATTGCTCAGTCGAGAACTTTCCCCCTTCTTATTAAGGCTTTTGTTGATGTGATTTTCCAACCCGAGCTTTTGTGTATTCCTGAACTTAATGAAGATAATGGACCCATGAAAAAGGCTTTACACATGGTACTTCAAACAGGCGATCTCAAACCTTTTGTTGTTGCCCAGACATCCAAACTTCTTCACAACTTCTGGTCTACCTTTAGTGAGGATGCCAATAAATCCATGGTCCAATATGCACCCGAGATTGCCAAACTATTGGTATTTGGACCTCTTCGTGATCGTGGTGATCAAAAATTAGAAGCAGCGATCGCAGCTAAACTCGCTACTCCTACTGAAATTTTAGAAGCAGAAGGGTAAAGCTTTTTATCAAACTATTTAACAGTATATCTTATATTCTCCTAATTAATATATAGAACTGCCGAGACTGTCTTTAGCCAAAATGATTATCTTGTACGTGTCGATATGAATGATCTCTTATTAAGACTTGACGTCAACAACAAGGATCATAAGCTTTTTGCAAATATCTTGCTGGAAAATTTCTTCCGTATCATCAACGAAGACATATTGTTTGAATTTATGTACACATCTACAATGGAGCATCGATTAAAGGTAACATTTAAATTACTAGGAGATGAAAAAAACATACGGCTAATTTTTTTTTTTTTTAATAGTTACGAATTTGTTGTTCGACCATTCTTATCATCGATCTTGCAGACGAAAGTAAATTAGACGACTATATGAAGGTTATATTTGAGGTGATGAGAAAGGAAACTGTGACATCTGTACGTTGTTATTTAGAATGGGCCATGGTAAGGATTTTGTGTCGTTTCCCTCAACGTTTACCAGCCCTCTACGAAAAGCTTGGTGATGCTAATCATAAGCCCAACTTTGTCATTTCCTTATTGACCCTCACATTCACTCTTTGTGACAATTTACCTCAAGATCATATCGAGGGCTATTTTAAAGAGATTTTTGTTTGCCTGATTCCTTGGTTGATTACCAACCATTTCACCATTCGTTTATTCTCTTATTGTGCCTGGCAACGTAACTGGAAGAGCTGCATCCAGCATGGTTATGGAAAGCAATTAGAGGAGAACAGATATCTTCAATCCATCGGTCGTTTTATGGAAACATATGTGGACTGTATCAAGTTTTACGATAAGATCCAAACTCAATTCTATATGACAAAATTCGATCCTATTCAAGATTTCAACATCGAGTTCATTTTCCGTCAAATGATGACTGAATTTGGAGTGATTGAAAATGAGAGAATTGGATCCGTAAGTTGTGACACATGACGTAAAATGAATTACGTGTCACTAACACTTTATATTAGAAAGCGTTTTTGAGAGTGAATCCCCATGCTGTCGAAAGATGTCCCTTTGAAAACCCAAAGAGAAAGGAGCTGTACACATCCGCCGATCCGTCTGAAATGATTGGCATAGAGGAGGAGATTGAATTAGCAGAGGCCAGCAGTACAAGTTCGAACAATGGTTTGGAAGAAGTAATCCAAAAGAAGATTATGCCTTGGGAGATGATGTTGGAAACAGATATGGACCTTACCAAGAACCTTGTACAGAAGAATCGTCGTCGTAATGATCTTATTGTTGTAGCCAGTCTTATTGACAGATTGCCTAATTTGGCCGGTTTATGTCGTACTTGTGAAATCTTCAATGCCTCTACTCTAGTGGTGCCAACTTTAAAGATTAAGGACGACCTTGGATTTACCACAATTAGTGTTTCATCAGAAAAGTGGATGCCCATGATTGAGGTAGTCGAAAATGATGTGGCCAAATATTTGCAGGAAAAGAAGGAACAAGGCTATACTTTATGCGGTTTAGAGCAAACCACGACAAGTGCTACTTTGGGTGACTATGAATTCCCTGAAAAATGTGTTTTGTTATTGGGTAAAGAGCGTCAAGGTGTTCCTGCCGATCTTTTGCAAATGTTGGATGTAACCATTGAGATTCCTCAGTATGGTATTACCCGTTCCTTGAATGTCCATGTCAGTGGTGCTATTTGTATTTATGAATACACAAAGCAAATGCATTGGAGACAACAGGCTGCTATTACCCAATAAGATTGTATATATTTTATGTATCCCCCTTTTTTTTCTTAGCTACTATCTCTTGTTATTATAATAAATAATTTATTAACTTCAGTCTATTTGCCATTGATATTGTACCATAATCCATCAAAAAGTTTGCTATCCATAAATGTACCCTTTCTATCCAACATGTAAGCCATCTTTTCTCCCTTGGCACCCAAAAAGATATGCGATGAATTTGCCTTGGTTCCAACAACATCAGTCCCATTCTTTCCGACGCCAGTAAATACCTTTTGTTTACAGTATAATTGATCAATGGGATATTCCTTAAATTGGTGTGATTTTATCAAACGAGCGTGAGTGACGAGTTTCACGGTTTGAGCACCCTTTAACAAAATCAGCTTGTCAATATATCTATAATTGAGATTAGTATGAACACAAATAAATCCTTGTAAAAAAAAGCAATTACCTCCAGGGATAAAGACACATTAGTGTGGCGACTGCAACACCAACAGATATGAGACCACTGGCAATGGCGATACGTTGAGTTTTGGGTGCAAGCACGACAGCTTCATTTTCTCCTTCTCTAATATGACTGTGAGTTTAAGGAAACTATTTAACGTGCGCACATATGAGTGTATATGATTTACCCTTCGGTGGTTGTATATGCAACATAGGCTAAGCTAGCAAGATTTCCCCTGTAAAAATCGAGAGTTAATAAAGTTTGACAGGTAGATAGCACGGTTTGCTCATTACCAAAACATGAGTTGAACACCAGCAGAAATGTACAGCCACATGAATGTTCTGCCAACACCAGAAGGTGCTTGATAGAATACAACGTCTTTTTGATCTAATGCTTGCTTTAATTGTTTGCTCGTGAATTGGATCGACTTTTTATCGAACGCTGACTTTAATGAGTTTTGAGTGCCATAACATGCGCGTTGTTGAATCCCATGGAAGCGATTAAGAACTAGTAAGGAGGTTTAATAAACGTTGGAGTGAATAATTAAAGACTTACATTGAATAGGTTGACGGCGAAATAATGATGCCTTTAAAGTTGAAAGGAGAGCCATGTTGTAAACAAAAAGTAAAAAACAAAAAAAACAAAAAAAGTAATTGCCGTTAATTTTTTAAAACTTCGGGTTACAGTGACTTTTGAATTAGCTGAAAACAGTTTTTCTAAAACTAGTTGAGGGCAGTCAATGATGGTAAACAGACAGCGCTGTATCATACACGGGCAGTTTACATATTTCAGATGAATAAGCCCTTTTATTATAATTTCTTGTAGTTGCATTGATGAATTATATCGAAAGTAAAACCGGTAAGGTACAATTGGACAAAGACACCACAAGCAATAAAAAAAAAAGTACAGAATGACACAGATTTTGGTTCGCTTCACAGTCGCTTACGCTGTAAAAACAGCTGGTAAAAAACAGTAAACAGAGCAAATAGTTTGAATGTTGATCTATACATAAGGGAAAAAAGAGTTATCGATACCGTTTCGTGTTGCTAGCTACTTTTTGACGATGATGCTGTCGTCCGGCCAAAACAAAAGAGGTTTATGTTAGATATTAGTGCTCAAAATTCTTTTTTATCTTTGAGATCTTACTATATTTAACAATGGAAATGTTAACCGAGATATGCGTCCGATTCCGTGACAATGCGTTTTATTCGAGTGATGAGTGTTCATTGTTCTAGTCAGAACATAAATCGGCTTTACCGGAATAAAATAGGTTTAAGCACGTGTGTACAAAAACGCAGTACAGAGACCAGTTTTGATATGAATTCAAATCACACACGCAAGATGTATGATGAGTCATTGAAACCTCATCAGGTGAACAGAAACACCTGGTAAGAAGATTTATATTTTATTTAAAAGTACCATCTAAATTATAAAAGAACAATAATAATAAAAAGCCATATCTAGACGAGATCATGATTGATTTCGTATTTTTGGTTTTTGGTAAATTTACCAAGTTTCCATGCCACCCAATCACGTAATAAATGAACGGAAACCATGAAAAAAAAGAAAACAATGACCAAGGTAGCAACCAGGAAATACCAAATGGCTGCTGAAGGCCCTTGATCCCAACTGAGAAACGGATACACCCAAGTGTGGTCACTGGATAAGTTATATTTAAGTACAATAAAACCATATCATTGCGTCAAAGATTCTTACCGAGCGTAAATGATAAATGCCAACAGCATATAAGAAATAAGCGTAAAAAATACGGGCAGTACTAAACGAATAGGTATGGTCATGGTATTTAAGAGCACGTCTATGAACATGAGAAAAAACGAGGCTCCGTGTACAGATACGTTCAACCATTCTACGACCAAACTATCTATATTGGGAATTATTGTAAGCTTGGTCCACTTATTTTTGTAATACTTTGTGCTTACTCGTAGATTGGTCCGCATTTAAAATGGACCAGAAAACAACAGGAGTTAAAACGCTATAAAATAGTAAATAAATAAAAGAGCAAATCATCTCTCTTTCTTTTCTTTTTTTTCTTTTACTTGAACGTCATCACCGTGGTATATAGATAGAGATAAAGATAATTGAGCACAGTGGGTTGGTTTAAAAGAAAGTTGACATTTTTGTATCTCAGGTAACGAAAATGATACACGCAAGCAGTCTAATATAGATATTAATACGATGCGATTATTGCCGGGAGAGCCGAATGCTCAGATATGAAACTTACGACGAGATAAGCATGGAGACCGATAAATGTCAAAGTTGTGAAGGCCGCAAAGAAGCCACCAAATCTACCTAGATCAATCATGACAACGAAGTAGGCCCAAAATGTGATGGTCGAATATAAAGTTAGGATTATTCGAACCATAAAAAAGGTTCTACACGACATCCAGTGTGAATTAAAAGCTTGCTCGGGAATAAATTGATCGAAACCGAACCATCGTATGATGGAGTAATTTGAAGGTGATAAAGATTCCATTTTGTTGGGTTTTCTGTTTTAATATTTCTGTAGCTATGCGAAAAAAAATATATATTATATATATAGAAAAGAAAAAGACAATTTTTCAATTTGGTTTCTAAATATGATGATTTATTTAATTTCTTTGGTTAAGATTGCTACGGCATTGATAAGTTTAAGATGAAATTATTTTTTTACAACATATAAATAAAGAGCGATTCCTGTCCCGCATCTTTTATATCTGCTTAAATATTAATATATATATATATATATGTATCTATCTATTTTAAGAGATGCATCATTGTTCATGACACAATGAATCGTCATTCATCCTTTGGGGTTTTTTTCTCTTTGCAGGATAAATAGAGATTGTCCCAAAATAAAGGAGTACAAAGAAGTACTTTTATCTTAAACAGGGAACAGGTTTTTTGATCATAACAACACAGATATCATCTATACGATGTAAGCATTATCTGTTTCTAATTTTTTTTTTTAAAAAAAAAAGAAAGGATAGTATGCATTGAGTTAGAAGTTGTATTAAATGATCAATAATTTGGCATTTATATGTACCACGGAAAAAATTAGTTACCAATCTAAAAAATGTTTTTCATATTGCAGCGATCGTATCCGCACATAATTTAGAAGATTAAGAGCCAGATTCATCACATGAAACTAGACGAAGCTCATGAGACCCTTTGTACTCCTTTTTTCTTGATTTAACATTTACCAATTATCCATTATTTATTTCTGAAGTGCTTAAATTTAAAAAAGCGCAGGAAAAATCAGAATTTTTATGTATTTCAATAGTAAGAACAATGTCGATGAAAAGAAAAAATCGGATAACTACTTTCATTAACAAAAAATAAAAGACTAGATAACGTCAGGATGATTCGATTTCTTCTGTATTTAGTAAAGCATTCCTTCCTTTTTCTTTCTCTTGGTCGGACCACGGTGTTCCTTCACAAGGCCAGCTTAATTGTTGCGGGAGGCCTACACAAGAATCTTGAATACACTGTCAAAAATTCGTGCATAGTTAGCTCCAGAAAAAAATACTGCAATTGCCAGTCTTGATAAAAAAACTGTAATAAACGAATCTAATTCATGTATCAAATTTCATTATTTCTTTACAATCCGACTAAAAAATGGTTTTTTTAATTGAAGAGCCAGCTTGGTTCTTTCTTCATCAAATGGATGGTATTTTGAGACAGAATAGGGTCTTTCAAACTCTGGTTTTGTTGCTGATCTGCCATGAGGCTAATCCTCCTTGTTGCTTGCATCTGCACGTTGTTCGATTGTTGCAAAGATATTCTCCGCTGTTCGATTTTCATCTTTAGTGCGAGAAAGCCTTGATTCCAGATGTAAATTTGTGACTTGGCCTCGAAATAAACATTTTGAAGTTGATTCAGTTTTACTTAGATATAACTATTTGGTTTCTTCTTCGTTATTTAAAAAGTCTGCTTCCAATTGTTTAGTAGATACCTGCGGCAAAAAAAAACAATTGAGTTTCATAAATAATAAAGAGATAAATATCGTGAACTTACATCATTGCTCTGGAGAGCTTTTTGGTTGGCTACCTCTGAAGCTTTAGCTTCTTGTGATTTTTGTTGCATGATATCCATGATAACTTGTACTTCAATAGAAAAATAAGTCGTTTTCTTGAAAACAGCTTGGTCTGATATAATCTTTTCAGCTTTTATGACCCTTAACTGTTTCTTTGCTATACACAAATTTCGTTCAAGAGAGTTAATTTTTTTTTGCTTGACCTTTCTTTTTTGAGCCAAGAGACGTGATCTTGTCTTTATGGAGATATCTATTTAAAACGCGTTAAAACTCTACGTTGTCTGTTTTTTATATTATATATATATATATATATTATATTTTTACATACTTACAGTTCTTTAAGGTTGCTTTGTAGTTTATTAAGTTGTCGAAGTTAAGCATTTTTCCTTATTGCTCTTACGTGCTGTAATTTTTAGCTATTACGTGGACGTCTTCATCATAACCTACGCCGAAAGAAGTAAATTATCACTAAACGAAACAAAAAATTTATAGAATGTTGAAGGCATTAACAGAGTGAAGAACTGGTTACCTCTGGGGTTTACGTGTTGTTGGGGCAATCTCAACCTTCCAGAAAATTCGTATCGTATGAATAAACTTTTGTATGCATCTCAGGATGAGTCAGTTTGATTTTGCATCGATTCTGGAGAAATAGCATTGATTCATAATTCACCAGGTAGAATCGTCACATTTAATATTTTATCTTATATGGGTTTTGAGTAACAACTTTTTTTTTTTTTTTTTTTTTTTTTTTTTTTTTTTTTTTTTTTTTTTTTTTTTTTTTTTTTTTTACATATGAAACTGATTTCTGAAATCAATTTTATCAATCCCTAACAGGTAATTTTATTTGCGCAGGAAAAATCTTAAATACAAAAGGACCTATATTTTTATCAGGACAAACTCTCCATTGTTTGAAGATTTTGTGTCACGGTTACCGTTAAAGATGCGTACTTGATTTCAAGTGTGATTGGGAGTTAAAGCACAATAGTTAACTTATTGATCATTTATCAAATATTTTTTCTAATAAAAGTATGTATATAGCAGGCGATATATACATATTTATATTTAAGAGCATGTCAGGTCTATAAGAGCATGTCAATTTCTATAAGAGAATGACAAATCTATAAGAGCATGTCAGGTTTATAAGAGCATGTCAAATTTATAAGAGCAGATCAGGTTTTATAAGAGCTTGTCAGATTCAATAAGAGCTTGTCAATTTTTTTATCTAGTGTCCCTATCGGAGGAATAGTTTATTATATTACATGCAGACTTCATATATTTATACTGCTGTAACATGAAAATGGATATCATAATGTAGAAAAATGTGTAAAAATATACTTTATTTTAGATTATACAGGTCTCTTAAACGCGTTGATAACAGTACGCCATTTAAAAAAAATGGCTGAAAGCAGTTCAAACAATCCTACAACAATAATAATCGGGGAATAGATAATGTACCAAAACACTTGACGAATTTTTTCGAGCCATATGATGCGTGTTTGGCGCTTAAAGATCACGCGCGCAATCCAGGCCACGGTACCAAAGATCAAATCTGTAGCTACACTTGGAATGAATGCATTGATCACCGGGTTTGCCTTCAAACAACGATTGATCACCCAGTCTCGTTTCACGGTATCTATGCGGCTATTGATATCCAAAATTGTGCTCAAGAACGAAGCTGTCAAAAGTGAGCCAAGTATGACAACTGTCAAAAATAGATAAGCAACCAATAAAACGCCGGCAACTACACTTTGATATGAAATTGTATCACCGATTTGAGGAGCACTATGAAACGCATTAGGAAAAAATAATAATAAAGCAGATTTTCATTCAAAAAACAAAACAAAAAACTTACTGAAGTGCACCAAGTAGTAAATAGCGCAACATAGTGAATGGTGAGATGTCATCAAACTGCAATGCAGCAAGAGCGACCCAAAATCCAAAAATGATAAAAGCTCCAAGTGAGAATACCCAAAGACTGTTAATAAGGCATTGATGCAAGATATAATTGGTTTTGGCAAGGCTCCAGTTAAGATCAGAAGCAGTTGAGAACAAACGGAAAAACATGAGTGGTGTAGCGACAACAACCAAAGCTAAGGACACTGTCAAGAAGTAAGCTTCCACCTCGATTTGAGAAATCACAAGTAGAGCAAAGAAACGAACGATAAACGCAATAGATAAAAGCGAGGCTGTGATAATCGAAATATAAGACGATATCTTTCGAAGGTATGTAAAGGGCTGTGTAAATAGCTTGTAAAATTCCAAAAGAACATCGGAAATAACAAGGACATAGTATACATATTCGTAAGCAAAAGGGTTATCCGATGTGTAATCTTGATTGGTCACGGTAGCCAAATGGAAGCAGAGGTAAACCAAAGCCGTAAAAAATCCGAGCATTGTTTGGTAACGGACACTTGGCCAACGAGCAAGAAAATCAACAAATGTGTGACTGATAACGTACCATGCAAAGTTCTTCGGCTCTGGTGGTTTTGTACCATCTTGTGATTTTAACCAAATATGACTGGGATGGTTCGGGTCTTGACGCCAATTTGGACCTGATTGCCAAAGATCCTATTACAAATTATTTCTTTAAAAAATAAAATTCTTTCTGAAACCATTTTTTTTCTAAATATTACCTCGATTACAAGTTGAACCCGAGAATCCGAAAGAATCAATTGACTGTTATTCTCAACGGCCCATTCCAAAGCTTATGTACGATTAAGTAAAAAGAAAAAAAGAAACAGCGTCTGTGTATATACATTACCTGACTTTCCATGCATCCATTTATTTGTTAGCATCTCATATAACACAACATGAGATGCAGAAGTATCTTGCACCTTTAAGCCAAGATTCAAAGTTGAAAGAGCAAGTGATTGCAAGGAGACATCTGTTTCAGTAGAAAGAGCGGATGATTGCCGACGTTCGTGTAACAATGCCAAAACGGCACAGACAGATGCATTTTTGGCCACATCATATACGCTTTGAGCAGAAGAAGGAATCGCCTTAAACTCTTGTTTTTTTCTTTGCTGTACAATTCCAATTCCGTTACCGTTGCTTTGTACAGTTTCCACTACAGTTGTAGTAATGGGGCTGGTTGGGCTAGGAGCGGGAAGTAAACTTGCAGACGAACTATTATTACTTCCAGTGGACCAACCATGTTTCTCCTTCCATTTGTCAGTGGCAAAACGTAACGCATCTACTGCATAATCACGCTTTCTTAAAGCCTTTTTTCCGCTCTCCGTCTTCTTTTTGCTTCCATCAATAGACCATTCACTCAATTTTTTCTTCAATGTAAATCGGACGCTACCAGAGTCACTATCACTATCACTATCACTATCACTACTGTCGCTACTGCTTGAAGGATATTGAACAGGAACTGGCGTAGGCTGTTCTTTTTTCTGTTGCTCTTGTTGCTGTTGCTGGTTCAAATATTGTTGCTGTTGTTGTCTAGCCAATTGTTTCTTTTCTTCTACAATAGCGCGTGCCTGCTGATTCTTTTTTATTTCAGTAAAGACAAGAATATCTTGGATTTTTTCAGTGAGCTGTTGTGTGGGGATGGTGGGCTGCCCAGCGGTAACAATACTGTGATAATAACGCGACGTGGTAACAGACAAACCACCTCCGTTATAGAGATAGCTAGAAGTTTCTTGTGGGTCAAGAGAGGGAGTCATAGTGATTACCGTTTGCTTTGTCTTAGCTTCACGATTACTATAATTTGCCGTGGAGGTATCCAAAAGCCTAGTATTTTCTGTGTTAGCATTGCTGCTACTTGGAACAGGCGACGAAGGTATATTATCGGACATAACAAAATGAAGGAAAGAGAAAAAAAAAAGGTTTTAGAAACACAAGAACTATTTTATGTGAATACAAAACTTTAAAATGTGGTGCAACCATAAATTGGCGTTTTTGTTTTTAATTTTTCGGGTTTATTTGTTTTCATCAAAAATGGTATAGTCTGTACAGAAATAAAATTCTAAAATATTCAAGGTTGTGATGAAAGAAGTAATTAGGGATAAGATATATGTAGTATTAGAAGATTGTGCAATATGAATATGTTTTTAAAAATGAATATATGAAAAGTTGAGTTGAGGTTTTTTTTTTCTTTACATGTTTGAAATGAGTGAGCCTGTCATTTTCCATTTCAAACAGATACATATGAGGGACCCGAAAAGATAGACAGCACCAGAAAACATTTGGACACCAATATATCCTCCACCTGGCGTGGCTTGTTGAATAGCGGAAGCAATTGGTGGACCTGTACCTGAAATAGCACTAGCAATAAACAAAATGGAAAGACCTCCAGAAATGTTATCAGGTCCAACAACAGCAGCTGTGATAGGTGGTGCAAGTGCATAATAGATACCACAAGTAAAACCAAACAAGACTGCAAAGGCCATCATTGTTTCATAAGTTTTAGCAAACGGCCAGAGCAACATACAGAAGAGCCCTGCCAAAGTGGATGCGATCATAAACATGTTTAAGCGACCAATACGATCAGCATAATAACCTAAAATGAGACGTCCAATAGCATTCATAGCGCAAGCAACACCTACGATATTGGAAGATTGAATAGCACTGATGCCATGGGCTGCACAATATTCTATAAAAGGAAAAAAGAGTCAGTAACAAAATCAAATCAATTGTTCAGCCAATGAACTTACTAGGCATGTAAAACAAAGGGATTAAATAACCGGTTAAAGCAATAACAACACCAAATAACATGATGACAAAGTTGGCATCTTTTAACAAAGAAAGCTTGAAAGGAGAACGAGCGCGTTGGTTGACGTGTCCAGGGGGAAGACGAGTACGAATCAAACAAGATGCAATCATACAAATGCCAAATGCCATAAGACCGACAATTCGGTAAGTCCAGGCAAGGCCGTATTTTTCGACTAAAGAGCTGACCATTGGACTCAAAGCCAGACCACCAAATCCAGAGCCAGCCGAGCTAATACCCATGGCTGTACCACGGCGGGTGGTAAACCATTGAGGAATTACAGCTACGATTGACATATACACCAAAGAAGATCCGAAGCCAAAAAGAACACCCTGAGACAAGTAAAGATGCCATACTTCAGTACTGAATCCAGCCAAGATAATACCGAGTGACATGAGGGTACTGCCTAGCATCATCGTTCCTCGTGCGCCCAGAAATCCTAACATAGGGCCGACAGGGGTGAAAATATTTAAGCATACAATAAGAGTTGCACCAACACCCATAAGTTCGATGGTGGTAGACTTGTCTTTAAGGATTGTCGTTGCGAAAGCATTGGAGAACACGCCTATTAAAAAATAAAAAGGTTAAATGGTGGTTTGTTTACCCGGGGAGTTATAATAATTTACCCCAAATTGACGCAGTTCCAAACATAATAAAGTTAATCAAGAATCCAACAATAGCAACAACCCTGGATCAACAAATTAATAAAATGAAAACATTCAGATCAGAAAATTGTATAATTACCATCCATAACCACCGTTTGGAATACCTTTATAGAATGCATTGTGCTCATCAGGTAACTCAATCATACTTGCCATGGTGACATCTAAGAGAAGGTAAATGATTAATAAACAGAGATATCAGATCAAACCTAAAGGACAAAATATTTTACTTGTTTTAATGATTTCCACATTTTCTAAACCTCCATGTTCAGGATCATATTTTTCAGTTTTTGTTGTTCCAATTTTTTCTAATTCGTGGTGGATATTATTGTTTGCGATCAAAGTCAAATCATTTGCTTCGTCATAGGTTGTAGTAGATGATGGTGATTTTTCGACATTCTCTGTAAATAACTCGTTTGGAAACGGGTTTGGTTTGTCCATAATGAGAAGAATAAGAAAAAGATATTTAAGTGAAGAGAAACAGCTATTTTTTTTATCGAACAATAGTGTCGCCCTTTTATACATCAGATCCCCCAAATCCGCCTTAATCTTTTTAGACACGAATAGATTATTTAACCGACAGATGCACTTACTGACCTTTAAAAACAAACAAAAGGGTCGTATTTAAAGTCGAATCAACTAGTCTAAGAGATATAACGATAAGAAACATACTGCGCTTTTGTTTACGAAGATTATTTCATTTAGCTGTTTCTATCATAGTTTATACGGAATGAATTTCTGATGGGGGTATTTTTTTGAAGTGTTAATTAAAGCCCAGAGGTTGCTCGAAATCAACAATTGAAATGATTCATCCAGGGGAGACAAGAAAGGGCGATTCTCGGGTTGATGATTAATGGATGAGAATTAATAATACAACAAACTAGTGTCTAACCCTTACATGTGCCTTTGGTACACAAGAATTTATAATCAGTACGAGAAACTCTACCATTCCTTTTCTTTTTCTTTAGGATAAATCGCTACTTGATCCATCATCTTGTTTCCCCATCATTTAACCAAAAAAACCGCATTTTTTATTGCGTACATTAAACCTTAAACCACCTAAGTTTTTGGTAAGACATATTTTTTCTGTCACAATGGTAGTACACAACCTTGTGGCAAAACTTAAAGGCGAAATATTCGCGTTTGCTGACAGTGGTGAAGTGTAACACAAGTGTCGGCCCGATTTATTTATTTCGATCTATGGAAGATTTAGTCAATGATTAGCAACGTTGGGTCATACGTTATGAAAATCATTTTTTATTTGTGAAGTTAATTGGATAACAAATGAACAGATATGCTGTACAATATGTTCATATGCCAAAAAAAGTAAACATAAACAATGTTTAAAAGCATAACAAACTACATACTCTGAGATCAAAGCTACTTTAAAAAAAATAACCCGTGAAAACATTTCCCCATCAAAAGTTCTTGGCCAGTTAAATTTTTTCTTCTTTTGGACACTTTTTAGTAAACGCCACTGGGGCGAAGTAAAAAGCGGAAAATCAACTTACAATAAAGCGGGCCTTCTTTTTTTTTTAAAAGGCGTTTTATTATTCGTCTGTGCGTATTGCCTTACCATGGTTTAAGATCCAGAATCATAACAATAATAAACTATGGCTCATCTTGTATCATATTCAATGCACGGACGCACATACACAACAGTTTAAATATAAAAGCAGATCATATAAGGAGTTACCCGTTCCTAGCTATTTCTCCCCTGATTAGCCTCGTCGATCCTTCATTTATTAATTGCATAAATATTTCAATCTAGATCAGAGCAACTTGTATTTTTTTGTCACGTCGCACTCATAGGTTTAAAGGCCTTAAAGGTACTTGCAGAAAAATAAGTCAAATTATTCGTAATAGGGCGTCTTGTTTCATCATCTGGCGGAATTATAATCGAACCAGCTCCCCCTTGAATTGATTCATCTGAAGCGTATCCATTAAAGAAGCTTAACCATATAAACGATGTGCTATATATTTCTTAGTAGAGAAGACAAGGAGTAAATTATGTGTGTCATGCTATACTTACTAATGTTACCTGTGTGCTCATTTAACTTAAACAAAGAATCGATCAGCTTAATAAGATGACCACAGTTTATTTGTAGTGCTATTGCTATAACAACAATCAAAATGTCTATCTGACGCGGTCACAGAACAATAAATGTTACGAAATAAGTTTGGGCCTAAATAATGCATGAAAAAGTGTTTTAAAAAATGAATGATGTTATTGGTCAGAGATGCCCATAGATTATGGGAACGACTGGGAAACTTCGAGATATTACTTTTTAAGTGCCCAGCAAATCAGAAATGAAAGCTGGAGTTGTAATGAATCAGTACAATATAGCCAAGCGTTTTAATCCCACTTTATAAAGGTTTTACTCAAATCGAATGCCCGCCTTGGATACAATCAATGTTACTGATATCAATTATGACTACTGTTATTTTGCACACGTACATTACATATTAGATATAGTGAAAATTGACAGCTAAACTTACTGTTGTGATGGTGAGAATATTTAATGTTTTACTGATCTCATATGTTAGTGACACATAGAAGTGTGAGTTTCGGTCTCATCGGATCCTCCTATTAATCCGGCTCTCAGTGATCCACTCACTATTCATTGTCAATGGCTGTTTGTACCTGCTTTTTTCTTTGTACGCTTAAATCAAAATCAAACAAGCCAAGTACAGATACCCTGTTATTTGATGATATAATAACTATAGCTGCTACATGTAAATTATTCGTATAATGACGAAGGTTAAATAATGTAGACTAACTACGATTTAATAATAAATTTAAGGCTTGGATGGCATGTGATAAACAAAGGACCTGAGACTAATGAAACGTTTAGCATACGGAACACTGCATGGAGCGAATTTGACATGAATATGATGTTAGTTTTGCTGCGTAATATAATCAATTCAAAGTACAGCCAATACTATTTATAAAGATGTGGGTGATTAGACCTACCACTTTTGGAAAAAGGCCTGGGATGTGGTTGGACAGGTCTAGGTCACGCTTTTTGAACAAAGAAAAAAAAAACAAAGAAAAAAGACGGACTCTATTTAATTTCTATATTTTTAGCGCTATCTTCCTTTTACCTATCTTTTTATTATAATATGTACAATAGCAAAAGAAGTGGTATATTAACAATTCAACGTGCACAATATAATAACTGGTGTAATAATAGAAAATTATCAGCGTCTAATGTAGTTACTTCAACACCACCTATCCATAGAGACAACAATCTTCGTTCGTTTCCGTTACCACCAGAGCTTTTATTAGAAGTATTTGCTTATTTAACTGATTGTCAACCTGCTCTTCATTCCGCATCTCTTGTCTGTACACAATGGATGTATTGTGCTGCTCCCATTCTATATTCTCATCCCAAGATTAACGATACTTACCGTTGGGCGACATTTATATTAACACTCACCAGAGACCGCATGTCCTTTTTTTATGGTGATCTCATTCGTTCTCTCGACTTGTCTTCGGGAAAGTCCATTGGTAAGCTCTATTACTACAATCCTATATTTTGTGTTGTCTCTTAACTGTACTGTATGCATATAGAGGCTATGAAGGACCAGGAGTTCTATAGACGTCTATCCAATTCAAATGATGATCAACTCCAGCAACAAAGAATTACTCTTGTCAACAATATTTCAGACAGAAGATCAAGGCTCAACTTAAATGTACGTGATAATGGCTCTATTAGATTCCAGCAAGAACAACAAGATTATTTAATGAAGGGGCTCCCCTTTATTATTGTCTCGACTTCTTCCCTTGTACAAATGTCTCATACCTGTGGAAATATTACCTCATTAAATTTATCCTACACAAGTCTGTTGTATGATTACTTAGTTGCTGAAACGGGTGAATACTTGTCAACTTTACAACGTTATGCAGTTCAGCCTGGTTTAACTCATATTCAGATACCGATCGAACAAGCGATACAATCTATTGGTAAAGAGTGTCTACAGTTACAACAAGTGAAAATCCAAAGATGTGAATGGGTCACTGCTCATGTTATATGGATGTTTGTTTATCACTGTCCCAATCTAAAAAAACTGGATGCAAGAAGGTCAACAAAATGTACTGTGAAAAGATTAATTGCCAATGTATTAGAAGATACTTCTCATCCTATACCAAATCCAACAGTGGGAGATAATAACGGTAGCGACTCTTCTGTTGAATTTCCTTCATCTTCATCGTCGTCAACAATGGATTATAATAGTATCTTTAACGAGAATTCCAATCAAGAAGAAGAAGAAGAAGAGGAAGACGTTGATGATGATAATCTCACTGTTCATTTTAGGTTGAACGGTAAGTGAATTCCAATTTTATATTTAAAACTCACAATTTTAATTATTCTCTCTTTTGAAGAAGAAACAGGTCTCTATGAGCAGCTTGAAATTCCCAATGAATCAAGAATGACACTTGTTAGACAACATACTGAAGAACCAGAAGAAAGTAATGACGCATTTTGGCTTATGCCTTTTCCCACCGCTGCGGATGAAATGCATCCGATTGGATTGAGACCACCCTCACCACCTAACCTAACCTCAACAGGGAACAACAAATCCCTCAAAAATATTGTATATGACATTTTATCTGATGCTAAAGAATCTGGCGCGAGCGATTTACACTGGCTACAAGATTATTAAATTTCACTTATATCCTCAATGTATATATCCTTTCTGCATGTATCCCAAATAATAATAAAAAAAAACACTTAGTAACTTACATCATATTACAAATTGAGCACAACAATAATGTTTTCTTTGTTGAATAGGCTCATGTGTTTCGTATGGTGGATCTACTTGAGCCATCTTTGTTATTTGTGCTGCCAATCGTATTGTTGTTTTATATGTTGGATATACAGCAATATGGAAGGACTAAAAAAGCATCCAAGTTTAAGCCAGGTTTATTACTACTTCATGCGATTTTACATGAATTCTTGAAAACCATGATGTTAAATGATATCATTCAGCAGTAAAAGTGTGATCTAGAATGCATGAATTCAGAAAATTTACGGCTTCTTTATAAATATGTATAAACAATTACTATGACATCTGGCTTCAATCGTTAAGAGTATTATATCTATCTCCACAAGATGATTGTTTTCATTGTTCTTGACAACGGCGGAGGGGGGGTGCACACAAGGCATACTCTTCCCAAGTTCATACTACTTTATTTTATTTTTCTCTTCAGTCAAATCCGCTCAAGCTCTCCTAGTCGAGTACAGAGTTCACTGTAGGTTCTCTACTGTTATTATTACTTGTTTGTTGGGAGAATTAGCTCCATCGTATTGAGTGTTTTTTTAATGATTGAACAAGGCTTCAAGAATAGGACATTGCACCTTTTCTATGCTTCATTTGTAAAGTTCATCACAACTTGAACTGTCTCAATATGGCTTTACAGTATTTACGCTATGAATTCGAAAAATAATTTTCATTTGTCTGAATTTAAGTAACATGGCTTTATGTAGTGAAGAGTCAGAATTGGTCCAGCGGAACACATAAGTCACTTAAAGAATATGCCGAAAACATTCTTAAGCTTTGACATTATGCAAAGGAATTAACTAACGAAAAAAAAAAAAAAAAAAAAAAAAAAAAAAAAAAAAAAAAAAAAAAAAAAAAAAAAAAAAACGGCTTTACAGTTAGATACTATAAAACCCCACGAATAAATCAAACATTCTATTATAACTTGAAAACTACTACTTTATACTTGATTTAAACAGCTTTATTTCTTTATTTTTGTTTAAAAAAATAAGTGTGCTTCTCTTAGTTCTCAATGCAACTTTTCAGTAAAAGTTACAATGATTAACAGGACAAACAACCACGAGAAGGTGAAAGCACGTCTGGTCCCAAAAAAAATATATGAGGTGTTTGCACGCACCTTTTAAGAACAGTAAAATTGGCATTAATAATAGCGACTTATAAACAAGATCTTGTGCTTTCTTGTTTGCACTCTTCATTATTGACAAAAATACACGTTCTTATCCGTAGAAAATCTAATGGGCAGAATCCGTTCATAACAGGCAGTCAAACGAACCCCTCCTTTCAAGGTAAAAGCAAGTGAGGCACCAGTACCTGTTACCCAACACAAGGAAAGGAAAAGTCGTTGACTTAAACTACTAAGGGGCTTCGGGAACCTTCACAGTATACGTCGTCCATCTTCCCTCATTCCCCTCAATCCACGAAGACTTTTTTTTTATAAATAAAAAGAAAGAAATCGTGTTACTGGTGGGTTCGTAGTGTAAGAATGTACAATAACATTACCGAAGTGAGGCATTGCAATTCTTTGTTAATTTAATCAGTACGGAATACTACCCAGAAATACCCGAAGGCAGAGATACCCGAAGGCAGAGATACCCGAAGGCAGAAATACCCGAAGGCAGAGATACCCGAAGGCAGAAATACCCGAAGGCAGAGATACCCGAAGGCAGAGATACCCGAAGGCAGAGATACCCGAAGGCAGAGTTACCCGAAGGCAGAGTTACCCGAAGGCAGAGTTACCCGAAGGCAGAGATACCCGAAGGCAGAGATACCCGAAGGCAGAGTTACCCGAAGGCAGAAATACCCGAAGGCAGAGTTACCCGAAGGTAGACAGAAAGGGACAGACAGAAAGGGACTATTAAGGAGAGAAAAAGAGAAAAAAAAATCTGGGGAAACTTTATACCCAGGTTCATACACCGCTGACGCAAGCACTTTTTAGGCCAATCAGATTGCTCCTAGCTGGTTTATTGGATGGAAAATTAAGCAGCTAAAAAGTAAAGGCTACTGGGTGTATGTATTGTATTTTGCAAACCTGATTTATTTTATTTGTCTGACAATCATTTGAGGGTTATTGTTTCAATACTTTCAGTCTAAATTTGAGGTTTATATAAGAATAATAATATGGAGAGCGTTGCATGAATTTAAAATAGCTCAAGGGGTATAAAAAATTGACAGATAATATTTTGGGTAAGAGTCGTAACAAGACGTTACATGGTATTCGGGTAGGACAGTTATGCAAAACATTTTTTGACGTACTGTTGTTATTTATCAGACTTCATACATAACAACCGTACTCAGAATGGAGATACATAATTACAGAATTATAGAGCATTACCCATTCTTACTGTAGATCATCCACAATAGCATTTCTTTCAATGATAGTATTCATCTCAACTCTATTTTAAACCGTTATGAACTCGATGACTGTTTGATAAGATAACGAAACTGTTGAATACTTTCCGGTTTTTCTGTTAAAAGTAATGAATTATGCATTAGCAGGCGTAGAAGATCATTGCTCATATCAATCCTGAATAGACGAATTCCATTGGAGGTTAATGCGCAAGCCCGATTTATGTTTATCTTCTAGATAGATCGCCCTGTAATCAAAAGCTTAAAATATCATATAAAGAAATTGACTTTCTCTTGATCCAAGGAACAACAGTCCTTAAAAGAACTTTGTATCTCGTTATTTTATTACTATTAACAAGTATAATAATTACTTCTCTGGAAGTGAACATGGCATTACTCGACAACCACAAATGTAGCACTCAAACACTCTTTTACACGAAAGGGATCAAGACCGTTCCTAATCTTTAATCCAGCATACCCTCTCTCTTTACACTCCCTGAACAAGGCTTTTTTTATAAATGTTTTAAAAGAACAGCCGAAATGTACTTTAGTCTTTTTTTATTGCATTGTTAAATAAAAAGAAGAAATTTAAACACGACGAGAAGAAGCGATGGCGGATTGGAGTTCCTCAATCTTCTTCTTGGCACGAAGGAAAGAACCGAGCTAATAATTAAAATGGGATCAGCACTTATATCCAGACAGAATACACACTTTTATTTTAATATAGAAAGCTTACCTTGGCCTTACAGAGCTTTCTGGCACGCTTATCCTTGGAGTTCTTGATCAATTCCATAAGACGACGTTCATAAGGAGCGAAACCGGCAACTTCACGAATGATGTTCTTAACGAAGACGTTACGTTGAGAAGCAACCTAATTTTGCATAATTAAAATTAGTCAATTTTCAAGAGAGGAAAAATGTTTTATAAAATGGAGTGGATTCAATGGTTTTTTTTTCTTTTTGCAAGGTGGTATAGGTATTGATTGGGGGTAAATGTTCGGTTTACTGATGAGTGACTTTTGTTGATTATGTTGTTGTTTGTTGAATAAGCATGTATTCCATATAAACTCTCCCTCGCAAAAAAAAAACATCCATCGTATCCACTGTAAAAAAAAAAAATATGTATACATACACCAATCTTGTTAGAGGGCTTAACCTTGAGTTCACGACGAGTGGTGATGTGGCCCTTGTTGAGACCAACAGCGATTCCAGACTTGGATGCAACCATTGTATGTATGATGAAAGAGGGGGATCGTTATCACGAATCTGCAGCCTCCTCCTGTTTCTACACTACAAAAAAAAATTGGGGGAGCGGGTGGGCGGGCGTGCGTGCGTGCGGTCCGATCTCAAACATCGCACAAAATAGTCCGGGTAATTTCATAGCACGGTCCGGACAGCTTTTTTTTTTTCCTTCTTTTGGTTTTTCTTGATCTACTCTCAGTCGCTCATACAGTCAAACCTATAGAATTTGGCGTTTTCGAAAAAATGAACAACGGGCTGAAGTGGTAAAGACCCTTATTGAATAAATTATATTGCATGTTATCATATTTAGGACTTAGAATTTTTCTAGTCAATTTTTTATTTTTTCTTTATCAATATAAATGCCTCCTAAAAAGAAGAGCAAGACTTTACAAGAAAAAAACAAGAAATTGATTCCTAACGACGCCCAATGGTGTCTTGCTAAAGGAGTTTCTTTAACGTTTAAAGAATATATTGCACACTGGGACTGTCTTGATAGAGATCAGGAACAGCATCGATTTGGGCGACTGCTACAATTCCAAGAGTGATCTTCATAACAAAATATAAAAAACATGGACATCAAGTGCAGACTATATACGCTTTTCGCAAAATTGAGCAGACTCTATCACTCTTCTCAAAACTGGCTTGGGCTCTACCGAGTTGATTAATGAAGTGACTGATAAACGAATTGAATCTCTGTAATCTTATGCCATCAAGACTAGATCTCAGACAGCCGCCAGTCTGCCGTCTGAATTATCCAGCTCTAGTAATGATGAGGATCCTTCCAGCTCTACTGACCCTACTCCTACTGCCATTCCTGGCTCTCCCACTGTTTCTACTACCTCTTGTGGCCCAAATGAATCGATAAGCCTCACCGACTTAAAACTTCACGGAATACATCATCATTTGACCAATATCAGGAAAAACTTTATCAACGAAGAACAGATAAACAATGAATCATATTTCTTGAAAGATGTCATCGTCAGTCGTCTATCCAACAAATACCAAAATGCCGTTAGCAGCATTATTGAAGAGCACAAATACCTCCCGATCGAATCTCATGTGCATGAGCTAGCGTCGCTAACTCATATGTTGAATTGGGGAATGTTAATGAAAAGCTATTTGATATCGCGTCAGAAATTAAACCTGTACATCGACCTGCTTGGGATGGTCAATAGATGAGATGCATATAAAACATGTTGAAAAGTTGAAATAATTAATATATGGCTAATCAATGTCCAAATCGTAAAAACCCATTGCCGGGTACTATCTTGACTTGAATCGATAATGGCATCCAAAACCATTTGGGTTTCTTTGTATCTTGAATGGATAATATCGGGGTGTTGAGATTTTTTACAAGTATCCCAAAAAATATGATTGACCATGAGTCACTTTTGGATATTGATAAGGGTAAAGAATGATGGCAAGTCTTCTAACGACTGGGGGAAGCGGACGTGCGCGATTTCCTTAAACGTGTATATACCCTTTGCAGCTACTTGATTAAGATAGAATGTCGCATTGAATCCTAGAAGTATTATGACGTGTTAAGCTATTTGTTCTTTTTCTTTTCAGATAATTTACCATGTATTTGGAAAGTGAGGGCACCCGTCAAGTTTGTGGACATCGATCGCATTTGTAGTAAACATAGCCAAACGAAGAGTGTCTAGACATAAAATCTTACTCCAGGAGCCTTGCAGGATTTTGGCTTCACCAAACCCTAAACTACTTCCAAAGGCCAATTGTTTTTTTCTTCACTGATTACGGAATCAGGTCGGGAGTTGCCATTTTCATCAGGTATTGCATCTGTCCAACGGCATTTTGGTATCTGTTGAATAGACGACTGACGTTGGCATCTTTCAAGAAATATGATTCATTATTTATCTGTTCTTCGTTAATAAAGTTTTTCCTGATATTGGTCAAATGATGATGTATTCCGTGAAGTTTTAAGTTTGTGAGGCTTATCGGTTCAATTAGACCACAAGAGGTAGTAGAGACAGTGGGAGGGCCAGGAGTAGGATCACTAGAGCTTGAAGGATCCTCATCATTACTAGAGCTGGATAAATTAGACGGCAGACTGGCGGCTGTCTGAGATCTAGTTTTGATGGCATAAGATTACAGAGATTCAATTTGTTTATCAGTCACTTCATTAATCAACTCGGTAGAGCCCAAGCCAGTTTTGAGAAGAGTGATAGAGTCTGCTCAATTTTGCCAAAAGCGTATATAGTCTGCACTTGATGTCCATGTTTTTTATACTTTGTTATGAAGATCAGTCTTGGAATTGTAGCAGTCGCCCAAATCGTTGCTGTGCCTGATTTCTATCAAGACAGTCCCAGTGTGCAATATATTCTTTAAACGTTAGAGAAACTCCTTTATCAAGACACCATTGGGCGTCGTTAGGAATCCATTTCTTTTTTTCTACTGACAAAGAAAAAGTAAGCTAGAGAGCATCTCACGACTTTAAATCTTGAAAACCCGTCACGTTAAATTTTGATTAGAAAAATTCTCAGACCTAAATATGATAACAATCACTTCAGCCAATTATTTTCGAAAACGCCAAATTCTGTAGGTTTGATTGTACTATCAAAAATAAAAAAGTACGCGATCATTTAAGGTATCACAACATCTTTTTTGAATAACGCGTCATGGTGTGAAAAAAAAATAACAAAAACAAAAAAAAATAAAAGGGTGCACACAAAAAGGAGTGATCTGACTGATTAAGGTTATTTTGGTGTAATTTAAAAAATAGCCTTATCAAATGATGTAATCTTGATTTGCATAAGTTATTTAAGCAGCCGGGGACTTATTTCTTTATCCGATTGTTCAAAAAATTGTTTATCGGATTAAATCTCTACATACTTTTGCTTACGGAGTTTTGAATTCGATATTTTACAAAAATTTCTTGCATAGTTTGGGATGTAGATAGAGTGGTAAATTCTGTTTTTAAGTAAAGAGTATCTCTTTCAAGTTAAAGGTGAGACAAGGAAAGAGAAACAAACAATAACTAAAAATATGGCATGTCGAAGATTTTCAACAACGCGAGAAATTTACCCATTTTTACCATAATTTTCCCATCGGTGGTACAATCAACATTACAAATTGATGGATACACAAAAAGAGAAAGAGACACCTGTAATTAACCTTTGGAAACGCGCCTTGGGAGATTGAAATAAATGATGTAAAACCCCTGTGGAAAGATAAGATGTCTTGCGGGACTTTTTTTTTTAATTTTTTTTTTAGTATTTTATCAAGCAAGTTTTTTTTTTATTCTTCTTCTTCTTCTTGTTTTATTATACTTTTTTTTTTTCATATAAAATGTTTACCGATAACAAGCAATCTCATACTCCTATTCAATTCCCTATGCAATGGGTCGCCAACATGGATGTTGATGTTCAACCTACTGCTGCCCGTAAGACCTCTGTCATCTGTACCATTGGTCCCAAGACCAACAGTGTCGAGAAGCTCACTGAATTAATTGATGCTGGTATGAACATTGTCCGTATGAACTTTTCTCATGGTGACTATGGTTACCACAAGTCTGTCCTTGACAACGCTCGTGCTGCCGCTTCCGGTAAGATTTGAATACAAACAAACACTGGAGAATGTTTAAACTAACCTCAAAAAAAAAGGTCGTCCCGATAAAGTCATTGCTATTGCTCTTGATACCAAGGGTCCCGAGATCCGTACCGGTATGATGGCTAACGATACTGAAGTTGCTATCTCTAAGGGTCACGAAATGAACTTTACCACTGATGAAAAGTACGAGAACGCCTGTGATGGAGAGAACATGTATGTCGATTATAAGAACTTGCCCAAGGTTATTGAGGTTGGTAAGAACATTTTCGTGGATGATGGTGTCCTTTCCTTCAAGGTCATCTCCAAGGGAGAGGACTTTGTCCGTGTTCAAGCCGAAAACAATGGTAAGCTTTGTTCAAAGAAGGGTGTCAACCTTCCCAAGACTGCTGTTGATCTTCCCGCTTTATCCGAAAAGGATAAGAACGATCTTCGTTTTGGTGTTGAGAACGGTGTTGATATGATCTTCGCCTCTTTCATCCGTCGTGGTCAAGATGTTAAAGATATTCGTCGTGTTCTCGGTGATAAGGGTAAGAACATCAAGATCATTTCCAAGATTGAAAACCATCAAGGTATTATCAACTTTGATGAGATTCTTGCCGAAACTGATGGTGTCATGATTGCTCGTGGTGATATGGGTATTGAGATTCCTTGTGAACGTGTCTTTGTTGCTCAAAAGATGATGATTGCCAAGTGTAACTTAGTTGGTAAGCCCGTTGCATGTGCCACTCAAATGCTTGAATCCATGACTTTCAACCCTCGTCCTACTCGTGCTGAAGTCTCTGATGTTGCTAACGCTGTTCTTGATGGTGCTGATCTTGTCATGCTCTCTGGTGAGACTGCTAAGGGTTCTTATCCTATTGAAGCTGTTCAAACCATGACTGCCACTTGTGAACTTGCTGACTCCGTCATCTGTTATGCTCCTCTCTTCAACCAACTCCGTGGTTTAACTCCCTGGCCCACTGATACTACTGAGACTGTTGCTTGTGCTGCTGTCTCTGCTGCTGCCGAACAAAACGCTGGTGCCATTATTGTTTTATCCAAATCTGGTCACTCTGCTCGTCTTGCCAGTAAGTACAGACCTGCCCAACCTATTATCCTTGTCACCCGTGAAGAACAAACTGCTCGTCAATCTCATCTTCACCGTGGTGTCTTCCCCTTTGTCTACTCTGGTGATGTTATTACCAAGTGGGACGAAGATGTTGAATCTCGTATCAAGTGGGGTATTCAACAAGGTAAGAAGTCTGGTCTTATCAAGTCCAATGATCCCGTTGTCATCGTTCAAGGTTGGAAGGGTGGTCTTGGTAATACCAACACTGTTCGTGTCTTGATTGCCCCATAAATAACTCTTTTTTCCTTTGCTCTCTCTATTTTCCCCCCCTTTAAACCTCATCTTTTGTAATTTATATATAAACTTTTCTTCTACATCTCCATTAAAAAAATTATGTCCACACTATAATTGTTACACACAGTCCAATGCATTTCGTTTTTTTTGATTTTCTGTGACGGTCTGGTCACACGATGTAACCTTATAAAGTGATGATTTCTCTTTTTTTTCTCTCTTTTTGTTTGTTGTTCTTTGATTATCAATGGGTATAACCAGTAGTAAGTCAAAGCTTCTTCGACGTAAAAAGAAGGACACGGGCCATGTGAATCCTGTCAGACATCAAGCTGTGCTTTCAGATCATATTTCGCCTATATCTACTCTTTCCGCCGTAATATCCATCCCTCGATCGTCTTGTTGGCGTAAGAGTGTCAATACAGGTTCCACCTACTCCCTATATGATGAAGAAGAGGATGATGCTCTTTCTACACCTCGTACATCTGTAGGCTCTTCACAAAAGGATAATATCTATGAATCGAGACACGAAGATACCACACAACCATCAAAACCCTTCTGGACACATCATTTAAACGACGAAAAGGAATACGACAGGTAAAGTTAGACTCTATTTCAATACATTAATAAACTCACCTGTTGTTTCCTAGACAACTAAGACAGGTACATAAAAAAAAAAAGTATGCTCTGACACAACGAAATAAAAACTCACAACTTTATATCAGCATTATGTATTAAAGCATATTTTAAATGGAAATATCCATGTACCAATTCCTTCCGATAAGCCCGTGACAATACTAAACGCAGCATGTGGAGCAGGCTTTTGGACATTAGACATGGCATACACATTTCCTCATGCACAAGTTATGGGGTTCGACGCCTTTGACGCCAAAAAGATTCAGGTCAACACAGCTCCCAACATTGTTTATAAAGACGGCGATATCACCAAACACATGTCTTTACCTGATAATTGTATGGATCTGATATTTCAACGAGATACCAGTTACATGATGCCTCATGAACGCTGGCCGTTGCATGTAGCTGAACTCTTTCGGATTGTCAAACCAGGCGGATACATTGAACTCGTTGAATACAGCACGTATTTTTTTTTTTTAATTTGAGCATTTTCTGCATGCCTTTCTAACATTTTTTTTTCTTTCCAGATTTCAATGTCAAAAATCCAGGACCCGTCTTGGCTTTGGTCAATGAGTGGTACAGAATTACGTCGGCGTCGGTGGGTGTGGATCCGAAAGAAGCCAACCGTTTAAAGCGCTTTTTACTGACGGCTGGGTTTCAAGATGTCTGCCAAAAGACTGTATCCATCCCGATTGGTGAATGGCCCGCTAGCTTAGGTAGGTAGTGTTTGTACGCTTTCAAATATATATATATACATAGAGTAACTTATATAACCTAGCCGAAAAAGAAAAGGGCTTCTTGTATAAACAGGTTGTCAACGCATTATTTAAGTCAATGAAGACATGGTGGATCACTGAATTAAGGATTACTGAAAAAGAATATGATAAAGTAGTCAGAGCGGCCCTCGATGAAATTGACGAACAGAGTTGCTCCATTGACTGGATAATTTATACCGCACAAAAGCCTCGCATGTAATGAAGGAAAAAAATAAATAAAGATAATATTTGCTGGATCGAAACTATTATTTTATATGCATTTATATTTTAACGCCTTAAAAGAGGAGGGGGAATAAACACATTCACCTTTTCATCCCAAGCACAAGTAGCAACCTGTCCTTCTACATAAAGATTGAAATCTAAACCAAGCACGAATTCTGTATGTGCGTCATGTACATGAATCAAGTGTTGTCCCAGAGGAGCGGCCGTATCCCAAAATCGCACGCTCATATCATACGATGCACTGGCCAAAATATTAGGTCGATGTGGAGACCATTTGACACGTCGAACAGCAAATTCATGACCTGGAATACACACCACCTCTCTATCTGAACGACGTAAATCCCATACCTTGATCGTCTTGTCCACTGAACCTGTCACCAACATGTTCTCCTGATACTTGTTCCAATCTAACGACAAAATCTCATTGTTGTGTGCTCGGATCGTCTGTGCAGATCGGGGACTGTTTGTATCCCAAATCTTGACTGTCTGGTCACCAGAAGCAGAAGCCAGACAGGTAGGATTATAAGGTGACCATGCTGTACTATACACGCAATGTGTGTGTTCGGTGTATGTTTGCAACGATCTCGGTGATTGAGGGTTCCACTACTCATTTGTGTCAGTAACTCTCTCTCTCTCTTTCTCTCTAGATTTTCTTTGTAATCCCACTCACAATCTTGACGGTGTGGTCCCAGGAACCACTGGAAAATACATTTTTGGTCACTAAATTCCAATCCACCGAGAAAACCTCGCGTTGGTGTTCATGCCAATTTTGTATAGGAAAGTCCTTTATATGCGGTAAATAGCATCAGTTTCCTCTTATATATCATCTCATATTCACATAACTTACAGCAAGTGTTGTATCCCACATTTTAATCGAACCGTCGCCACTAGAGACAACTAGTTGATTCTCATTGACTTCACTCCATGCGACATCATACAAACCATCCTGGGTGTCATAACTAAAGGGCTTTCTTCAATAGGTATTTTCAACGTATGCCTAGCCCCCTTCAACTTACGCTCTCTCAACTGCCATGCCGTCTCCTGTGGATGCCATAACAAATAATCGACCGTTTCCCACCAAACCAAAATTAGATGCACTGGCTACTGCCAATTTATTTTCGAAAAAAGGACTCCATTTAGTCTACTGGGGAGGTTAGTTGTCTGTCAGGGCACCTATATGTTATCCTTACCGAGTAGCCATTGAAGCCTTCAGTACGAAATTGTGTAAACATGGCGGGGGGAGGAGTGATGTTCTGTAAAGAAAAAAAGCTGACTACACCTTTTTTAAAACTATTTAAAAAAAGCCCCGCTGCTTGAATATGTTTTCACATGCAGTTTTTTTTTTACGAAGTCCTCTACCTGAGATTTAATAGGCTAAAGCTCTAAATGAGTTTCAGGCACCAAGCAAGAGATAATCTAATGCCTCGAAAAAGTTATCTTAGAGTAATTTCTCAGTATTGATTATGAAATAGACGATTATGTAATAAAGCTGAAAACTACAGCACTTTTTGGCTGTATTCATAAATAAATATAAACAAAACGTGTATGCGCTAATTTAATACAGCATTGACCACCATAGTTCAATTAATAAAGTTTTGCTCACTAAAAGAAAGTCTCTTGGATTCATCCCCTACAGGACAAAAACCTGAATTGGTGGGGTAGGGGACCCCGAAACTCCTATTACCCAATGTGCGTAGCCAACCACTTTCAACCTTAAAACAAAGATTTGCATCCACGATCTAAGCACCCACTGTAAGAAAATGGCTAAATTCGACTATAGCAGTGGCTCTCGATGAGTTTATATAGCCCGAATTAAGCAAACCATACCTAAAGAGTCACAAGAACATGAGTAGAAAAGTATACATAGCAGGTCCTACAAAACTGTTACAGACGCGAACAGTGACTTGAAATCGCAAAGTCTATCCGACACACGAATTGTAGCGAGCCTTTTGGCCAAATTTTCCTTGTCGAAATGATCAGTGAGAAGGGTTGGGGTTGTTAGCTAATTGATGAACCAAATGAAGCGAGTAGAGAGAATAAAGTTCCATAAATACTTGTTAGTTAAACGCTTTTCTTAGGGACAGCCAAAGTGTATGTAGTCATGGCCTAGGACAGGGTGCCTTTGGGGCAAAGTCTACACATACGTCAAAAAAAAGTTTGGAAGGGTATTTTATGATGCATCGACATATTTCACTAATTCATATCCTTTTTTCAGAACTTCACATAGTAAACGATACAAAATTTTACAATTTATTTTTTCTTTTCATTAAAAGGGGGAAAGTGATGAATATGATTGACTTATAAGGCCTTCACATCAAGACCGTCCAGACGGTTTTTGTTCCAAAAATGATTTTAGCAATCTATATCCATTTGTTCTGTTCCCATTTAACTTAACTTGGACAAGCGTAGTAAAATATGGGGAAGTTCTTATTTGTATTTGCTTTTAGTTCTAGATCTTTTTGATTCTGAATTATTTTTACTTTGTTATATCATTTTCCTTTTACGTATTGCTGTTTTACTTTGTTGTTATATTTTCCTTTTGTTGTCTATAACCTCAAAAATGCCTAAATGCATTGAGAACAAGATATTGACCTGTAGACAATATATAATAGAAAACCAGAACAGCTTCGACTTGATTGATTTTTACGAATACTTTAACTTTCCGTCGAGAACGGAAGGCGAAAGGGCTGTGAAAGTGACGTTAAATAGCCTTACTCGTAAAACGAAGAAAAACCGTCAACTGAACAAATACAAATACGATAAAAAAACGTCGTATCACGTACTAATTGATCAGAGATAACACCCACTGGACAATGGGGGAACAGTTTCAATGAGCAAAACATCATGATATAATGCTATAAACTGATAAAAGTAACTGTAAGACTGGCTTTTTGGGAATAGACTGCATAAAACGTATTTAAACTTATCATACCTGTATCAGTGTAAGACACTGTGTGCAATAGAAACCAAATTCTAGACCGTCTTCTCCCTTAGATAGATAAATGTTGTATTGGCACCAACCCCGGCATCAGTAGAAACCTTTTTACCCCATTAAAAAACCCCTTTCATGAGGAAGAAATTGGGCAGTACAAAAGTAAAAGATAATCAAAGGTGAGCACGATTAAATATAGCATCCCAAGATATCTAATTACACTTTTTTATTCAACACAGGTAATTGGGTAATTAAATATTAAGCGGTTAGGTAAAGGAGTAAGTCATTTTCTCTCAATCAGACGCTTAATAAATGACGTGGTATTTCAGGAATGTATCTATTACTCCTGGATATCTCAATCCTATGTAAGAAAGTGACTTTATAAATCAATCAACCTTTTGAATCTACAAGTAGAAGGTTCAGACTGCGGATTGTTGACTTAGTTCTTATACGCTAGAATTAATTATACTTCTTAAAAAAGTGGTGTCTTATAAGCTTATATCACTTTTCATCTCCCTGATTTTTTTTTTAAAAATCTGGCACAAATAAAACATAGCCCACATAGACGTCTCTCGTACGAACAGCAACATTTGACTTGGTATATCAAAAGAGTGTGAATATAGTTGATTTATTAAAAAACAGTGTGTCCTAATAATCAGCAATATGGTTGAATAATACGATTAAATATGAGGTGGTGTTATTAGGGGTCGTGTTTTTGCTGGTGGTGCTTTTGGCAGTCATGTCCTGATTGAAACTATTATTGGTAGGTATAGTAATTAGAGAAGGGACGTTGTTATTGTCAGGTCTAGTAATAATACGGATGTCCATGATAGTTATAAAAGTATCAGTAGAGGTGGCTGGATTAAGAATGTTATCCGCGTATACAAGTAAAGTCAATATGTTGGTTTATTTTCCAGCTAAATAAAAAGTGCGCAAAGAAAATTAGCCAAAAATAAAAAAGAGGGTTTATTTCGCTTCCTGAGGAAGGGTAACGATTTAGAGTGTCGGTACAGAAATTGAGAGTTCTGAATGTAAAATGTAGTTTAGCCTTTCGAGCTCCAATGGCTACATTCTACAGTGTAAAAGGCGGAGGGCAGTAATGAATGGCAGCATTTATTTTCTCTTTCATTTATGCTTTACAATGAAGGAATGATACTGGGACATTATTTGTGACTTGAACGATGCGATTATTCGTACCTTTTTTGAATCAAAAATAACATGTAAAAAAGTAGCTCACACTTGCGGGAAGGGTCGTGAATCAGTAAGAGTAACAAAACTTGTAACTACTACAGCTTGGTTGCTAAATAATAATAAATAAAAACACTTTTATTGAATGTAGTAAGAGATAGATAATGAAGTGGTGCATAGTTCTCTAGGACCATATGCTTTATTATGAAGGTAGATGTTGGTAGATATTAATAGATACATAGAAACTGGGTAATTGCCCCCGCACCAGATCTCTTGAGCTAGCCAAAACTCGATATGATGGAAGGCGAGCATTGGCCAATGGGGCCAAAATGGAGAGTCAATCTAACAGGCTTGAACACCAAGGGTGACTTTCGTACCACTTGTTCGGGCGACGAGCAAGATGTGTAAACAAGCCTAGTGAGGGGCTTTTTTTTTCTTCTTCTTTTGATATAAGTGCATAAAGTGCAATACTATGTGGAACGTGAATTCCACGTGTGAGTTGAAAGGGTATCAGGCTCTATCGGGTGACCTGAAGAGAGTCGGTGTTTGATGTTCCGAGAGGAAGAAGAAGGTCTTACAGAGGAATGGTTGTGACTCCTGTGACCCGGACTAGTGATACTTTCGGAAGCGGACAAGTGTGTCTGATGATTAGGATTTTTGAGATTGTAGCCCATATGCTTTAAGATGGCGGCTAGATGCTTCATGATATCCATGTATTGAAGTTGGCTTAAGGGCTCGTTACTGAATCTGGCAGTTTCATAACCTTCTAAATAAAACGAACCCAATTGTTTATCAATTAATCCCTGTTGTATTAAAAATTCCATATATTGACGTACGGGAACATACAATGGACGGGCATATTCCACATTAATACTCATAGCCACATTTTCTAAATAAAGGGGTTAATGTCCCATCATCTAACATTAGAAAGCGTAGTTTGTTACCAACAATAGCAGGTGTTCGAGCAATCGCTTGTTTGAAATCGAGTCCTTCAAATAAAGGAGTGCCTAAAAAATCAGTAGGAAATCAGTGATATGATCATATTAATCTATTGATCTCGTCTTTACCTGGCTTTGCCCAGCCCACAGCCTGAATGTCTTCTGGCCTAGGTTCTGCCATTTTCAATGTTTGTTTCGCTTGTTCAAAACCTTCCCGAATCTTAAAAAAGACTTTCTATTTCACACAATGTTTAATTTATTTGCTTGTATTTTTTTTTTTTTTTTTTTACCTTAGGTAAATCTTCTTTTTTGATAGGAATATATAGTTTGGGAATGTCTTGCAACGAATGGCGAACAGTCAACATGCGACTACATGAGAAGAGTAATGCAGCCAGCGCCTATGGAAATGTAAGTGTTAATATTTTTAGTTTTTATTGTGTGTGTGGTTTACGTACCAAGATAACATAACTACCACCGACAACAACCAAGTTACGAAAGTCAAATTTCCCAGTGTTGGTTTTATCGGTCAATGCTTGAATGATGACATCGGCAGCTGAAATAGCCACACACACGGCGGTAAGAAATATTAACAAGAACAGTGAAGCTGTATAGAGATAATGGGACACTCTTACAGACTTCATTTATTTATATATATATATGTGAACAATAACAACAACAACAAAAGAAAAAAGTTATTTTTTTCATTTAAATATGCTGTACGATTACCCTAATTGGGCGAGGGCAGGCGAATATATTTCTTTGCGGTCACAAGAAAAGAATTTATTTTTTCCCTCTTTTGTTTCATTGTTTTTAAATAGAATAGATAAAAATGGATAATGCTGTAAACAATGTGGTTGCCAATCTTATTCGAGCGGCAGCTGGCTCCAGTGCCAAAAGTGTCTCTGACCAAGATGTAGATAAATTCGTGGCCGATTTAATATTAAAAGAAGCTGAAGAAAAACGTAAAAAGTATAACCAAGTGGGTGTTCAAGCATACAAACCCAGTGGATTGTAAAGTAATTAACCCCCAAAGGGACTACAACACACTCCCTTTTCCTTTTTAACATGTTTATGCATACATAGACCCAACAAACCAAAGCCAAAGCCGAATACTCGATTCCTGTTAAACATGGTAAAGGCAACTGACAGTCATAACCAAGCAGTGATTAAAGCCAATGAAGACAATGTTGCAAAATTAAGAGAGGAAAGATTAGAACGAGAACGATTACTTACCAAAGAGAAAAAACATCGCGAGTCAAGGCGTCGTCATAGACACGAAGATGACAAAGATCGTCGGTCGAGCCATAGGAGGAGGAGTAGTAGTAGTAGCAGTAGTCATAGCAACCACAAGGAGGAAAGAAAACGGAGCCATAGAGACGATAGGGGTAACAGTCGTGACCACAGTCAAGATAAAAAGAGTAGACATAGTTCGAGTAGCAGTAAAGAAGAGGTGACAGCAGATAGAATAGACCCAGAAAGTCTCAAGCGTACAACTTCACCCGTTAAACAAGATGTGCAGTATAAAGGACGTGGTAAAGTTCGTATCAATGTGTCGTCGATGGATAAATACTTTTCAGAGGGTTATGACCCTTCCATGGATGTTGACTCGGATAAAGAGGAATACGTATTCGCTACAGAAAATCAGTCTAAACGTAAGCATAAGAAGCACAATGAAAGCAAAAAGAAGAAGAAGAAGAAGAGTAGTAGTAGTAGTAGTAGTAAGAAAAAGAAGAAGCATTATAGCTCCTCTTCCTCTTCTTCCTCAGATGAAGCCACTGTTGGACCCGTACCTAAACCTGTTAGAGCTTGGGATCTTGGTAAAGTCTAACGATTCTCCACAATAAGAAAAATAAAAGAAAAAGGCTGATAAATTAACATTTGTTTTTAAACAAAAGAAAATTGTGTTTTATTGTGTATGCATAGTTGAATCACAGTTAATTGTGTCAATTATGCGGGTATCGTTTCCCTAACCACGGAATTCACGTAATACACGCTTATTTTTCAAAGAGAGGATTAGTGGGATATGCTTTCAAAAGACGACTTATAATATGGTGTACCTCTACACAGTTATCAACGTGAATTTTTCTAACTACAACAGAATCTGTTGTCTCTTGTCTGGGTCTTTGAGAGAAGGTCTTTCGTCTGTTTGACTTTACCATTTCCTTTTCTGCTTCTTCTGCTAGTCTTTCCATAAAGATAACAAAGTCCAACAGAACCTTTTTATTGACTTGTTAGTCTAACTGCTTTGTTCCTCTGTAAGCTACAAATACCAGCAATTCTACATCGCCTTCCACAAAATCTATATCCAATGCTTCCTTCAAGCCTTTTTCTAATTTAGAGACATCCAACATGCTGAAAAAAAAAAAAAGAAAGAAAAATGTGGAATTGCCTAATTTTTAATACAGTCACTATTTTATTGGGTCCCCACTCACCCTATAAAAAGTGGTCAAACATAAAGAGGGTCTCTCTTTCTCTCTTTTTTATACCCGTCTCTTTATTATAAGCATGAAATTATATAACAATAATAAGTCCTGTCATCGAATTTCGTTTCTTCCCAAGCATTTATCACCCTCTAAACCATGTAGCAGGAAATTGACAAAGTGCTTGTCAAGTAGTCAAAAAAAGGTATTTTATTTTTCGTGTTTTTATTATTATTCATGCTAAAAAAGATTGAAAAAAATAGTCTCGATATGCTCAGTTGAAATCCTGTAAGACCAAGCGAGTGGAGAAGAGACTAACACAGAAGAAGGAGGAAGACCACTTGAAAAAGTTGCGGCAAGAAGCGTATGCTGATTTGCACGCTCAATTGCAACACTACAATGACGAGTTTGTTGCTCGCATGCGTTACGAAGAAAGTTTACGTTCAGTACCCTCTACAGACTCTATATGCAGCACGGGGACTGAAGATTCTTCTATTCAAGACTTGGTCGACTTATTTGAAGCGGGTACAGTTAAAGACTATAGCCAGTTGCTTGAATGGGAATCATATACCGTAAGTATGCAACATATTTGCTTAAAATAAGATGCTTAGACCCTTTTTTGTTACAGAACCCACCAGATTACTTTGAGTGTGAGGGAGAATACGGTAATCTCTGGTAATAAATACATCAACAACAAAAAAACATCATCCTGTCTATAATATCCCCTTGCTACATACTCACACCTTTATATTAAAAAAAACACACACACACACACACATATATACACACCAAATCACCCCTCTGTACACACACAAATAAAAAAAAATGTATTCTCTTTGTGGGAAATTAACTTGATTGGTTCCTTTTGTTGTCTATTTTGCTTGAACCGCACGTTTATTTATATATTCTTCTTTTTGATCTCAGATACACTATGGGTCCCCATCTGCTGCGGAATAAAGAGTCTAGTTGATACCTGCTCTTTCCTTTCTATCAGTTTGCTTCTTTGTTTGCCTTGTTTTTAAGAACCCCGTACCTGTTTATGATGAATTTCTTAGCATTTAAACATCCAATCAAATCATCCTCGTCATGGGAAAAAAAAAATTAACTAAAAACCCCTGCCAGAGAGGAAGGGGCGGAATAATTACGTCAGTTATCATGTAGGATCCCCTATTGGAAACTTTGATCTAACGTTGGTCTGTGCTTCCTCCTCCTTCTCCCCTCCTCATATCCCGATTATCGGGGTTTCCCGTGTGATCTCTCTCCTTTTTTATTATTGTGACGCGGCTTATGTACGTGTTGACATAGCAGACATTTAGAATGTAGATATCAGGTCATAAGCTTACTCTTAATAAACGGATTATGCGTATTTTTAAGCGCAAGTAACCAGCAGGAATGTGAAATCAACTGCAAGCATTATGGGTTAGCACCAGTCTTCCTATCATCATCATCGTAGTTGGCATGGTAAGATATTTATAGTGTTTCGCAGTTGTGTGATTGAATCTTTTTTTTTTAAACATCGGTTACTCATGCATTTACGTGTTCATGGGAGCGTTATCGGTGGTCATTGATGAAAGCCTTTGTTATGTTGGGACTTTTACTTGTTCATTGTTTATAATCAGTTTGCACTTTATCACATGCATATATAAATAACAGGTGATAGTTACACAGTGTCTTTTCCCATCACGAAAAAAAAACTGGTTATTTCTAACGAGTAACTTGTTTTTCAAACAAATTGGAGGTGGGATCGGCGTGGCTCTATAGCAAGTATGGCTTTATTTAGATAGTGCTTAAAATACAAGAAAATAAAATCAGTGAAGACGTAGTTTATCTGTCACTTAAATACTAATATAGGTGTCATGACTCATCATGAAAAAGATCTATATTTTTTTTTGTTTGTGCGGTCGTAAGGAAAAAGATGACATGTATTGTCAAATAGTTTTTATAATTTACAGTAAAAAAAAAGGGGGGCATAAAAAAAAGGGAGGGAATACATATTTCATAGTTTTTTGGCTTCATATTGTTATGCCATATCAGTAGAAAGTGAGTTCATAAGATCCATCATGGCGCCTAAATTTAAAGAAAATCAATAAATAACTCTCTCTTCAGTGAAACAATAGTAGGCTTACCTATGCTTGGAGAGCGATTATGTCGTGATGAAGGTGGAGACCCCATTAATTGTTCGAATAATGGATGTGTGCTTGACTCTAACGGTTGATGCAGTTGATATTCTGCATTGGGAGAACCAAAATCAAATCCACTTGTCAAATGATGTGAATCGAGAGGTTGTAATGTGGGCATACCGGCCGTCATTTGGGCAAATACATCATCTGTCCATACAGTCTCACTGCTCGTAGAACCCGTTGTTCCATCATTATGATGATGATGATGTTGATGTTCTTGTTGGTGATGTTGATGTTGGTCAAATACACTGGATTCATCCCATTCATCCTCCAAGTTGGGACCTCCTCTAATCTCTGGCAAACCCTTTAATCTTCTCCAGGTGTTTGTGCGGTTGACATCATAATTGATGGCAAGATACCAGAACTCTGTAAAGAATTCAGCAGGTAGTTCCCAACTGGCACTCATGGTAGGATCACCACCATGATACAAAGCACCGTTTAACAACATAGCAAAGCAACGATCGTAATCCATTTGATCTCGGAAGATAATCATTCTGTCACGCATATGAGGTGTTGGGATAAGATCAATACGAGGATCATGAGGTATAGCCAACTGTAAAATAGTGGGTTGGAGTCGAACAGCGGATTTGCCTACATTGGAAATAGTAGATTGGACTCTTAATTGAAGTCTGATTCTCTGGATTGCACTAATACTGGACGAATCTGGCTTATTTTCTTCTTCTTTCTCGCCTGCTCCTTTATTCTCTTCTTCTTCTTGTTTTTTTCGCTTCTTGTTTTCGTTATGCTGTTTAACCCATTGTGCCATGCTTTCATCTTCTTCATCTTCTCCGTCCTCTATTTTAACATAGGGAGTCTCGGGCGATAATCCATCAGGTTCGTCCATTTGCATCTCATCATCTTCTTCGCCATTCTTTTCCTCTTCTTCTTCTTCCTCTTCATCCTGTTGAACAGGCAAATCCTTATCATCTTCTGGCGCGTTGGCAAAATGCGCAGCCATGGTAGGTTTCAAGTTGATATTATTTCTGGTGTACGCATTGACATAGGCTTCAATCGCATGAGGTGTTGTCTTTGCCATATCACTTAATGCTTCCTCGGTTAAATAAGGTGAATGGGTGGGGATATGAATATTATGATGCAAACACACAAATTGTAAGGTAAGTACCACTCCCTTTAAATACCAATTCTCAGCACGAAATGAGTCCATTTTACTCTTGGTTTGATTTAGTTCTTTAATCGCGCTGTTTCTTTGCTCTCTTAATTGTCGAATGGTCCCCTCCAGGTCTTTCAGGTGTCTTTCTTTACGTTCTCGAAAGGCACGTTGGGCTGCTCTATTTTGGGCTTTACGTAATGCTGGTGAAGCAGGATTAGGCTTTCTGCCTGGTTTCTTTCGGATTTTGATAGGGTGACCATGTTCGTCAAATTGTTGGGCTGGTTGCTGTGGTTGCTGAGGTGGTGGGTGGGATAAAAGTGGTATATTACTTACATAGATGGCACCCAGTGAATTTGCGTTAAAGTTGCCTTCATTTGGGTTGTATTGACGTCCATGTAAAAAAGAAGGAAAGTCGGAATTAGACCATGTCTGACCATGGCCATCTGTTTCGTCTCTGTTTAAGTACTCGTCCATATTAGGTCCACCAAAAGTGTTCATTTTTATAAGGGCTTTACAAGGGTGGGTCTTGTAAAGAAAGAAGAAAAAGAAAAAGGTGTGAAAAATAAAAAAAAGAGGGAGCACACGGGATTTGTGTAAAACGGAATTACACGTGAAATAATTAAGCATACAAAAGTGACCTGCCAATCAATGGGGTAAATTCTCGTTTTTGACATTATCATTTTATTTGTGATTTTTTTCCCATACACCTCTTTCTTTTCTTTGGTTTCGAATTCCGTTTGGAACAGCGGTTGAGATAGACCTTTCTGAACCGATCAGATCGCTTGCCCTTCTTTTTTTGTTTCACGAATTAAAATTATCTTAGCCTTCTTATGTCAGCCTATCACATTTAAACAAACATCCTTTGAAACAGGTCTTATTAGCTGAAGAGAGCATTTGATAAATATTTAGCCCTCCCTAACATATCTCTATATTTTTAGTCTCAAACACTCTACTCACATTAACTATATTTATCACATACAATCATCCCTCATTTTAACCTTTCTGTTAAAAAAACGTTTTTCTTTTGGGAGTTCAAATACGGTTCCACAGATAAACGTGACACAATCTGCTTCATCTCCGGAGTCAGTTTTTCCTTTTTTTGCGGGGTAAAAAAGAAATACTGCTTATACAGGAGGCCCTATTTTTAGTAATTATGCAATTCACGGATGAACCAAACGTCTAATTTAACCGACTTAATTGTTCCTCGGCTCATCCCTTTAAATAAAATTTGTTACCCCCAAAAGTTAACTGATCTCAATGACGCCTTATATAACTCATGTCAAACAAAAAATCTTCACATGTTTTTAATCGACTGAATGGTTACCCATAAATAAGACAGTTACCATGGAAACCAGGTGAGTTTTCTTTATATATCTACCATTTAAACAGCGTGGATCCCTTGAAGTTTACTCGGTTAATCATTCTTCATTGGCCTTTAATTCCTGACATAGGCGATATGCGTGCTCACATTAACAATGAATACCTCTGTTGCATAAATACAGCTAATAGAACCTTATTTTATTGTGTAACTAGAATTGAAGTTCAATTTTTTTTTTTTTCTTTCAGTGGGGTATTACCTACAACGTACCTAGGATCCTGAGGTCATACCAATTGGCTGAAATATTCAAGAAACTAAGAAAAAAAAAATTGGCTTAATTTTTGTCTGGGAATGTTAAGAATAAGAAATATGTGTTAGCTATTTGCATATTTGACGAGATTTGTGGAAATTCATTTAATATTATCTACGTCAGTTTTGACAAAAAAAAGAATGCGGGTCCATAGGTTATTACTCTAGCCGCCTTTGGCTTGAGCCTTCATTGTCGTGAAATATATATCAACAGAGGTCAAAAGTCAAGGACACTATTATTATTCAGTACGTAGTTGGATATGTCACTAACGTATTCGAAGTGAATTAATCATTCTATTAAGATGTTACATTATGGTTTGTTTCAACCATAGCTTTTGGCCCATTGTTTAAAAAAAAACTTGTTGTCATATTTGAATATATCTTCTACAAAGTAAGCATATTTTTTATCTTCTAGTATTCTTACACCAAATAATATGACATATGCCTAAAAAAAAAATGGTGGTAAAGAAAGATACTACCTTAAATGCGCTTAACTTATGACACAAATTAATAGATGCATTCCCCCCTTCTTTTTTTTAAGGTTATTTTTTCATCCTGTCACATAAAAGGTGGGGAAACTCCGAAAAAAAAACAGACAAGCAACTGTAGCTTTAAATCTACCGCTATAATAAATAAATGCGTGCCTACATTATACTACTGGTTGCAGAGGCAATGATAGAATAAACTGTTGAAGAAACTGCAGGAATTCCGTTATTTTAAGGCACGGAAGATGCGGGTTATATAATAAAAATAAATAAAAAGAACTGTTGGAATAAAGAACATGTGAAAAGCAAGCCTAAACGTTTTAACTCTTTCCGTGAGATTAAAACTTTTGCCATAATCTTAAAACACATGACCCCACGTATGAGGAGTTTACACCACGCGATGCTTGTTTCTTTTTCTTTAAAACAATTGATAGACGCCACTTATAAAGATGATGCGTGCTTATCTATTACGCAGTGAACTATTCCTTTTATTCATCAAAAAGTTAATTAGTGATTAAGTAAACAATACATTGCCTTATCCTAACGTAAACCAGTCCCTTTGTGTTATATAAAAGAAGTTTTTTTTTTTTAAAAAAAACATTATCTTTTACAAAGAAAAGTAAAAGTCAGTAAACACTATTGACCTTATTTCTTCAATCCAATTGGATGATTCATGCTTTAGCTAAGCGCGGATGCAGCGTAAATATAAGGTAGAACAGGCTATGAATAATTGCCGGATAAGCTCCTCATGTCTTGAGACGAACAGGTTCGTCTAAATGGTTAGTCTGCTGCGGGGGAAACCCCCCCCCCCTCAATGAGATGTTTTTTCTGATATTGAGGCTGTTATTGTCGCTGCTCCGTTGCAATTTATCACTGCCGATAATACACATCATTCGGGTATTACATCTAGTCATGGTACTATCTCTAAGATAACATGCTTAAAGCGTATTTGACAAGTAATGATTGTCATTGCGCCACCCAGTCTAAAGAAGCAGTTACAAAAAATGCATGCTTGGTATTTACTTAAAATCAATGTTTTTCACTGTGAAATCTGTGCAAAACAATGAACGATAGTGAGGACACAGATGGATTTCTGCAGTCAAATTTGCTAAGCATGTCTCTAGTGCAAAACTTATGAAGGTAAAACCCCTAAGCTTGTAGTTCATACAAAAACGATATTTGAATAAAATAATCAATCCGTTGTAGGTTTATGAGTCCAACAAAACGTATAAAAGAGAATTTTTATGTTTCAAGTAAAGGGAATGATGCTTAATGAAGAATCTTGATGCTTTTTGCTAAGAACTTCTTTGATGTTCACACATATAAAGTTTTAAACTGAAATAAATCGTCACTGAAACTAGTCGCAAATGCCCTTTATGTTTTAGAAAACCATGGCTTTTTTTTACACACTGACGACGCTTTAAGGTACGCTAAAAAAATAAATAATTATATTTAATATAATCACATTGTTTAGGAAATTTTTGGGGCAATACTATTATTGAGCTTACATATTACCTGTGTATCTATTATACTTACATTGTGAGTTGTTGCGTTTGACTTACTGAAGGATGGTTGCAAATGCATCCTAGCATTTATTATGTGATGGCTGAAAGCTTTTTATGCATAGGAGTCTAAAATTGGCATCTAAGAACACCACTGAAATCCTTTCAGGGTATACACTAGGAACAGCTGTTTTTTCAGAAGGGTACCAATTATCAGCTACAACTGTAGGTGCGTGAGAGAATAAGTAACAATGAACACAAAGATTCCTTTTTGGTAAGATTCCAAATAATGTCATTTTATTTATTACCGCAATTGTACATACGCACTTGATCAACTTTATACAGAGGAACATGACGTTACAAGGAGACAAGCGCAAGTAGTAGATATTATTTCTAGTGAAATAAAGACCAAGTAAAATAGTATTGGACTTTTTTTAAAAGCATCAACTCAATCTATGCTAACAGGCATCTCGTAGCTCTTATTTTCACCGTAGAGCCGGCATACAACTACTACATATACGAGAGAATGTTTTTTTTTGATATTTGCATGTGAAAATTCCTTTCTCAATACCTCTTTTTTAAAATGCGATCGACACATGTGCAAAATGTCAATCATAGCCAATTTTTTTTTTTTTTACCCACCCCCCAAAATATAAGCGGTAAAATAGAAAGTATTTATATCAGCGCTTTTTTTTGTTTTCTTCCTTTTCCCCTTCTTTTTTATTTAATTGAAATCCAGTAAAAATAAAATGGCTAGTAATATTGCTTTTGAACACTTTGACCCTGAAATGGAATTAGGTCAGACAGATGAACACGGTCAACCTATCCGTATTCGCAAGAAACCTGGCCGAAAACCTAATCCACCTTCTGCCGCGCAGAGAAAGGCACAGAACAGAGCTGCCCAACGCGCTTTTCGGGAACGGAAGCGTCGTGAGATGCGAGACGCTGAAACATCCGTCAAAAGATGCATGCATGCGCGAGATATGGCTATCAGAGAGAGTGAACGACTACAACGTAGAATAGATGAACTACAATATGAAACCAACTATTTGAAAGGATATGTACTAACGCTCAAGATGGCCTGTATAGCCAACAAGGTGCATATTCCCAAATTTTGGGATACAGGCGTAACAGATGCCATTGGCGCGGATGAATTAACTTTTTCAAAGACAAAACATGTTCCCCAACAATTGGAGTTTTTCTTGGATAAAAAGATGAATATTGTCGGATTGACAGAAGAAGACACATTGGTATCATCATTATCAGCAACATCACCACCTTCATCTGTCTTGAGTAGCCCGGAATCGTCATCGCTGTCTTCAGAGGATGATGACTTTGACATGAACCAGCACTTGGCTACCATAGCACCCCAGTTAGCAAACCATTTAGAAAATTCATTTCTGCAGCAACTTTTAAATACAGATTTGGTGGGTGAGAACCATTTATCGAATTGCGGTGTCACAGACATTGATCAGGTCCTTGACCCTAAAACTGGCCAGCCACGTATAACAACAGAATCCAGTATTCCATTTACCGTGAGTCCCAATAAAAAACTATTACCGCCTATGACACCTATCGATGCAATCCGTCAAATGAGATCTATAAGAAACCTAGCCCATGGTACACGGGCCTTATTTACTCCGAGTAAGTTTTATTTGTTTTTTTTAAAACAATCCAAAGATTCTCACACCTTAAGTTGTATTTTAGCTGAGCTACAATCTAGTATCCGTCACGACACACGTATTGATGTGGTTCCAGGAGCAGCCTTACGTGATCTTATGATATTGTACCAAGATTTTTATGACGCCAATGAACTATTTGCTTACTTAGCAGAAAGCGCCGTGTTTCTAGGAGGAGAGGTAGGCAACCCAGATGCATGGTTCGCACCTCCCAGCTTCTATAAACGATATTGGTTTTTGTGTCCCAACCATAAATATGAGCGCACAGACAAAAAGGTCGAAACCATGTTTGACCTTGGCCAGAGTCTGATTCAGTTTATGACTTTGAGGAAACAAATGTATATTCAACGTGACTTGTACCGGGAACATTTCCCCATCCCAGCAACCGCTGTACAGCATGTGGTCGATCAAGTCTTTTTACAGAGAAACGATCAAGACTATTTAAATGATATTTACAATATGCCAATGGATGATTTATTTTCAATGGACGGCGAAGATGATATTTTATCAAGTGATTTGCCGCTAGGTAAATTAAGAAATACTTTTTTGATTAGTTAGCATTTTTTTTTTAACATTTTTTTTTTAATCAGAGGATCTGATAGCCATGATGGGTGCTAGGATGACCTAATGTACAAACACACAACTTATACCCCCTTTTATTTATTTTGGAAATGCAGGCACAGAATATTTATGGTATTCATGTGTAACTTTATATGCATGAATATTAGTGTATTGCCAATAAAAAAATGTTGACACACAATTTTTTACAGTGTATAATGTCGTATGGATAGAAAGTGTTGGGCACTAGCATAATAATTTTTCTTTTTGCAATCATCCAACCTTACAATTGAATTAGAATTAACAACATACAGGCGTTGGGATAATTTCGAAAAGTATATTTACACAAAGTATTATCTATATATATATAAAGGTTCCTTTGCAACTTATTACCTCAATTACACCTATAAAGATAGAACGGACGGAATATAAGCAAGTAACATGATGATAATGACAATTGGTTGAAGAACTCTGATGTAAACCAGATTTAATTTAACTGCAATTGTCATTTGTTTTTTATTATAATTAAATCATCCCTTTATTTCCTTCTTATTCACAAGTAATAACATGTGTATTAGTGAGAGCTAGTGAGCATTAGATTAGATTCTAGAGTCATATGAATGTGGGGAACATAGTACACTACTTTCATTCAACAATATAAATATTGCACCCGTGATCAAATATTTCCATAATTATATCACATTTTCATCCTTGCGACATTTAGGGTGAGTGATAGGTTTAAGAACTGGTTAACATTGTCTAGGTCTAATGGGTATTTTATATATCAATAGGCTTGCTGATTTTCGAGATAGTAATATCTCATCAAACAGTATCGAATTAAGATTAACAACAAATGATTAAAAAGCCGTGATACATTGACATCTTTTGTATATTTTTTTGCAAGTAAAAAAGCAAAATACAAGTGGTACAATCTATCCTGTTTGTGTATCATAGAGTCCACAATAGTACAAAGTGAAACTAGGCTTATACAGTAAAATTTAGCCCGTAAACAAAATCCAAACAAGGATAATTCAAGTTAAATGTATTAAGTAGAACTCCTTCTATCCCCGGGGAACTATTTCTTTAAAAGCTCATAAAATAAGTGGAGTGTTTGCCTATATTAAGGAAATTACGTAGCGGTAAGACATGATGTGCTAATAAGAAGACAAAGTTATCCCCTCTAGCATGATTTCCTGTGTCTTCGATTCATGGGAATAAGTAACAAGGTCTGATCTACTAATTGCATTTAATTCGTGCAACACAATCTTAACAACATAATGCAGCTCTGTTCTTTATAAAATCGTGGCACTTTGATCTTCCTTGTGACATAAAAAATTGACAGGTTTTGATTGGAATAGTTTATTTATAATTATAAAAGAGGGCATAAAAGGATTGGAATAGATATCATAACATACAAACAATACATAAATATCATAAAAAGAGAAATTGAGCATGGAAAGAAGAGGACAGAGAGGAGAAAGGGAATTCTTGAGAGGAACAGGTTTTACTTTGTTATTTTTTTGTGTGTGTGTTTTTTTTTGTTTTGTTTTACCAGAGACCAGTGGAATAAGAGGTTCTTCTTTGTTGATCTAAAGCGTGGGTCTTGGTATAATAAGAAGCGGAGGGTAATGGAGGTGTTGTTGGAGAAGCCATAGAAGAAACAGAGGTGGTTGGACTACTGGCCATGGTAGTATTTCCAAAATAGTAATCGACCAAGGTCGAATGTTCTTGTGGTGGTGATATTGGTAGATGATTCATTTGGGTGATAGCGGCAGCTGCAGCCTCAACTGTTTCGAGTGGAATATCATCCCAAGACCAGGTTGACCAGTTGACAAGATTACGTACATCCACCTTACGTTTAGCAGCCTTCACAAATAACTCTGGAGGTCTCACTTTGGTATGACGCAAATAGTAGCTTTTGCAGGTCTCGCACCAATGACCATGACCACACAAGTTACGATACCATTGGTGGGTTTCTTGAACACTGCAATTGGCACAGTACTTTTGAGAACGTAGCGAATTTTCCTTGGGGGAGTAAAAGACCATAGGTAAAGTATTGGCACAAGATTTAGAATCCTGCTGCTGCTGCTGTTGCTGCTGTTGCTGTTGTTGAATGCGAGGACCAGGTCGGTTAGCAACAATTAATCGCAAAGGTCTAGGCTCACCATGCTTTAATTGATATCGATAACAAGCAACGCATAATCGACGTCTGGAGGCAGGTTTGGTATTACAATTAAAACACATTGGTTTAAATTTGGTGGGACGAGGACTATGCAACAACAATAGCAAAGTTGAGTACATGGAAGGTTGCTGTTGTCCATAAGGTTGAATCTCATTGGAAAAGTAAGGTCTTGGTAAATTGAGATAATCTAAGCCAGCAGAATCGAACAAGAAGTTGGAGAGTTCAATAGCGGATCTCATTTTTGCAGGATCAAAATTATGAATGTTAAATCGAAATAAAGTGTTCAAGACATGATTGAGTCGATAAATGTGATCTTCTTTAGCCATATTTGCGTTCTCCAGAAAACGTACATCAGTTCTACCGGGAGTACCACCATGTTGAGTATACCTGAATAAATGAAGAAGCCATGTTGGGAAGAAGATGAATTCCGAGGAGACCAATTGGCTCTTAGAGCTCTCTGTACGAAAGAAGACAGCTAAGAGACGCATTTGACGACATAGTTCAGTAGAGCGTATAGGCCTTGATGCTTTACTTGTACCGATATGACAACGAAAAGAACCGTTCATATGTCTACCAATAACCTTGATGTGTACTGGTATAATTTCATTGATAAAATTCGATTGGACGATAGGTGTTAGTACAGCATCTGTTAGTGTGTTGCGTTCATTGGAAGGTCTCATATTAAAACCAGACTTCTTGAGGACTGATTCCCATAAAGGCATAAGATCATCGTCATGAATAGCTGTCATGTCTGACCTGTTATTATCCACTTTAGATTGAGGTATAAGTAATTCAGTAATATTCATAATGATTTAGATATCTTCAAATACACATAAGAGAAAAAGAAACAATGAAGAAGAAGAAGAAAAGAAACGATTATAAAAAAAAAAGATGATCCTATTTTTATAGTCGTTTGACGCTTGTTATTGTCCCGCTCCCGCCCCTCTCTCCTATTTATCGATATTGATTGTCTGTTTCTGTTCCAATACTTTTTCATTGTTGTTTTTTTTAATACTTACACAATCATCTCTTGGGACACTGCCATGACTTTTTTATAACCCCTGCTTATTATTTCCTTTTTTTGCGGTACTCTTTGATTAAAAAGGGGGGAGATCACACAGTTTATGGCTTACATGAAAATTGCATCTCGAGACCTTTAGGTTACACTGAACAACTCTGTCACTTGCTGACTACCAGAAATAACTTATAACTCGGGGTTTAATGCCATTCCACTGGCAACCTTTTTTTGAAATGTACTCCCTAAACTAAAAAAAAAAAAAATCAGGCTAAAAAAGAAAAAACGTGTCTCTCTCTTTTTTTTTCCGTGTCTTGTTTTCGCTTGTCAAAACGCGTATAGTAGAATACAATAGGCGCGTTTTAATTTCTGTTGGAGTTTCTTTTTTTTTTTTTTTTTCTTGTCACAGCCTGAAAAGATAATTCATTGTCCGTCAATAAAAACAACCCATTGGCAACTTTTTTTTTTTTTTTTTTTTTTCTATTTATTATTTGGCCCTTTATTTTTCCCTTTATTTTTTCTTCTTTATAAAAATCTCATTACAAAAAGAGTCTAATTCAAAGCATGGATGGACAAGAGGAAGACTTTTCTTCGTTATCAATTAGCGATAGATTAAACCATAAAGTAATGCACACTGAGACCGACAGAGAAAAGAGAACGTTGAATGTTTAATTAACCTATAGTGTCTTTATTTTAATTGCATCCTGTAGGTTTGGAAGGCACGTGTATCAGCTTGTGAAGACTTAACCAAACTACTTCATAAAACTACAGAAGATTCCGACTTTGATACATATGAACCTTTTCTCAGAAAACTAGCCCTCGAAGCAAACGCTGTGGCTCAAGAAGCGGGCCTAGCTGCAATCATCGAATACGTCAGCAATGCACCTAACGCTTCCAGGTAAAAAGAAAAAGAGAGATAGAAATATATATATATCATTATTTAAACTTCTGTACTAACCCTCACCCCTCTCCTCCTTTAACTACTAGCACTCGTGAAACAGTGATTACAGCTCTTGTAGAAAAGTGTCTCGGTGCCACCAAAGCAGGTACCAAACAAAAAGCAACAGACATCATTTTACTTTATGCAGAAATCGACACACCCGAACCTGTTCTTGTAAGTTTTTCTTAAAAAAAAAGTTTAAATCTATCAGCACTAAATGTAAGTTATATATATGTATGGATAAAAAGGAATTCGTCATACCCGGAACAAATGCAAAACAGCCTAAACTCGTCACTCAAACAGTCACCGTCCTCAAAGAACTGGTTCGACAATTTGGTATTAAGAAAGTAAACCCAAAACCCATCTTGAAGATCATACCTAAATTATTTGGACATGCCGATAAAAATGTACGTGCCGAAGTATCTGCATTAACCATCGAATTATATCGCTGGATCGGTCAACCCATGATGCCCAGTCTCTCCACTTTAAAACCTGTTCAAATCAAAGAGTTAGAGGAAGCCTTTACCAAATTACCTGCTGGAAAACCAACTCCAGAACGTCTCATCAGGTCAGAACAAGCAATCGAAGAAGAGGAAGCGGTAGTAGAGGACATTGGTATTTTAAAATTTAAGGGCTTCTTTTTTTCCTTATTTACTAATTAAACCCTTCTTTTTCTTATAAAAATGCAGGAGAGGAAGAACAGGGCCAAGAGGATATGGATGTGGAAGAGACTGACGCCTTTGATTTCGCTGACCCCGTAGATATCACCGCTAAATTACCTGGAAATTTTTACGAGTTACTTGTCTCTAAAAAATGGCAAGAAAGAAGAGAAGCATTGGATGCCTTATTGGAAAAAGCAAAGACACCTAAAATTATGGATAAAGATTATACAGAGCTAATAGGTGCCCTTGTGAAGGTACGTTGATTAGGATTATTTCATGTGTCATTCTGTTCCGCTGACCCTTTTATGTTTTTCTTATGTAATTAGCGTCTTGGTGATGCCAACATGCTTCTCGTCGGTGTCACGGCAAATTGTATCGAGACCATCGCGACTGGTCTAAGAATGGATTTCGGTAAATACAAACCATTACTTGCACCAGTCATGATCGAGAAATTGAAAGAGAGAAAGCCTGCCATTCTGGAACAACTGGCAAATGGATTAAACGCTGTATTCGCCTCTGTACCCATGTCAGAACTAGTAGAAGATATCACTACCGCTTCCAAACACAAAAATCCACAAGTAAGAGCAGAGACTTTCAAATTATTATCACGACAGTTGAAACAAGTGAGAGAGATACCTGGGAAAGGAGAGATTAAGACATTTGCTGAAATGTTCAAGAAATTATTGGACGATGCGGATGCGAATGCGCGTGAAGCCGGTGCAGAAGGTTTAGGTACGTTGATGAAGTTAATTGGCGAAAAACCCATGTTAGCATTTACGGATGGTTTGGATGATATCAAAATGGGTAAGATCAAGGAAGCGTTCGAAAAGGCCACCGTGAAGGCCAAGGTCAAAAAAGCCGCTCCTCCACCACCACCGCCTGTTAAGAAAGCACCTGTCAAAAAAGCCGCACCTAAACCTGCTGCTCCTAAACCAACACCCATGGCTGTTGATGAGCCTGACGATTCTTTTGCTCCACTCAGTCCACCCAAACGAAAACCACCAGCTCGTTTAGCTGGTGCCAGCAGTGTGAAGAAACCCGCACTTTCATCCGCCAAACCTAAACCGGCAGCAGCACCCGCATCAAGTGGAGGCCCTAAAAAGAGTGCGAAGTTACCTCCTCCTAGCGGCCCTGAAGAAATCAAATATAAGTTTGCACAGGAAGATGCTGAGGCACGTGCCACCGAGTTTATCCCAGCTGCGATTCATGCCGATCTTCAACAAGCGCAGTGGAAAGTGCGTTTGGCCGCCATGGAGCTCCTTTGTACACATTTTGAGCAAGAGGATGGAGCTACGATCGAACCAGAAATTGTGATTCGAGCATTCAGTAAGAAACCTGGATGGAAAGAAATGAATTTCCAAGTGATGGGTAAAATGTTTAACGCCATTCAAACCTTATCTGTCGAGTGCCCCAAATTCAACAAGGCATGTGCAGCACTTTGTATCCCCGTCATGGTTGAAAAATTAGGTGATATCAAGCTCAAGAAGCCTGCAGGTGAATGTCTGGTAGCCATCGCTGAAAAAATTTCGCTTCAGTTTGTCTTATCTCAAGCTTATCCCGTATTGAAAAAGGCCAAATCCCCTAAAGTATTGGCAGATTCTCTCCAGTGGATTCATAGTTGTTTAATGGATTTTGGTATTTCGGGTCTACAAATTCGTGACTTGATCGACCTCTTAAAATTTGGTTTGACAAACACAAATGCTTCAGTCAGAACAAGTGCAGTAACCGTCTTGGGTGCACTTCGACAATATATCGGACCTGGTAAAGCTTAATATTTATGTGTAGATATTCTTTTTTTACTAATATTTTCTGTCAGAGGTAAAATCATTCGTTGAGGATGTCAGTCCAGCATTGTTAGCCACCATCGAATCCGAGTTTGAAAAAGTTTCCAAGATGGATCCTCCTCAACCTACTAAAGGTGATATCGATATGGTAAGTCATAAATCACACATGACTGTATTAAGTTATTTATCCCCCCCCCCTTTTTTTTTATATGTACAGTCTGGTGGTGCTGCTGATGAAGGAGGCGCGAGTGCCAGTGCTGATGCGATGGAATCTCTTTTCCCTCGTGTCGATATTTCTGGTCCCTTGACTAAAACCGTGACTGAATGTGGAGATGCTAATTGGAAGATTCGTAAACAAGGTCTTGATGCTGTTCTTTCCATCATTGCAGGTGCAAACAACCGTATCAAACCTTCATTAGGTGCAGATTTCCCTGGTGTGCTGAAACAACGTCTAAATGACAGTAACAAGAATCTTCAGATTAATGCGGTTGAGATTACAGGATTATTAGCAGTAGCTATGGGAAAGCCCTTTGAGAAATATGTGAAACCTTTTACAGGACCGGTCATGGCTGTCTTGTCGGATAATAAGGCCAATGTAAGAGCCGCAGGTATCACCACCTTGGAAAGTATTCGAAAGACATGTACGATGGAAATGATGGTGCCCGCTTGTGGTACTGTGCTTGCAAATGAATCTCCCGCTTTGCGTAAAGAATTATTAACCTGGTTCGCTACTGCCATTAAGGATGAACCAGATGCTGCCAAATATGATTATTCGGGTATGGTGTTGCCTGTGTTCTCATGCCTTCAAGATCGTAATGCCGATGTACGTAAAGCAGCTCAAGCAAGTTTACCAGAACTCATTGCGGTAGCAGGGTATGATGCAGTGTTCAGTCGAACATCTGAACTCAAGGCTGCCCAACGTCAAACTGTTATGCCATTTGTCGAGGCGGCCAGAGGATCACCCGCGGCTGCTTCTGTTACACCTGCGCAAAGAAAACCAGAGGCGAAACAAGCACGTCCCGAGGCTGAAGAGAAACCTGCGAGTCGCATGAAGGCTCCTTTAAGAAAGAAAATTGGCGTTGCTTCTCCTCGATCACCCGCTCCTGCTGCTGCTGTAGAAGAAGCAAGTGCTCCTATCTTGACGAGCGATCCTCGTGCTAAATTAATGCGTGCTAAAAAAGAAAACAGATGGCAATTCGATACACCTCGTTCGGATGTTATAGATGGGCTTAAGACTCTTTGCGATGCCAATATGAGCCCCGAAGTTACGGCTCTTTTATTTAGTAATAGTCAATATGCTGAACGTGATCGATTGAATGGTCTGATGATCTTAAATGATTGTATCAGCTCTCCTCAAGTGGCTGAAACAAAATATAACATGGACTATGAAGACATGAAACAACGTTTTGTGGCTAACGCCGATCTTATTCTCAAATACCTGACGATCCGTTTCTTTGATACAAGTACCAGTATGCTGATCAAATGTTTGGATATCACCCAGAATTTGATTGCTGTCTTGGACAATGAGGGCTATAGTCTGTCTGAATACGAAGCTTCTTCCTTCTTGCCATTTTTAATTAACAAGGTGGGTGACCCCAAAGAAAGTATCCGTGGTCGAATTCGTGGCATTTTAAAATCTCTCTGCCGTATCTATCCTGCTAGTAAAGTCTTTAACTTTTTGTTAGAATCCGCTGCAGGATCAAAGAATGCAAAGGCTCGTACTGAATGTTTGGAAGAGATTGGTTCCTTAATCAAGACTAACGGTATAACGATCATGTTGCCCACCAAAGCTTTACCCCTGATCGCCACCCATATTGGTGATAAAGATGCAGGTGTGCGTAACGCTGCCTTGAACGGTATTGCACAAGCCTATATCTTGATTGGTGATTCTGTGATGAAATATGTGAGCCGGTTAGGTGAAAAGGAAAAAGGCATGCTCGAGGAAAGATTAAAGCGTACAAAACCTTCAGCTAGTGTGCTGGCTGCCGCTGAAAAGGAACGAGCTAAACAAGAAGCTGATGAAATGGAGATAGATGAATTACCCTCTGTAAGTAACTTGCCTCGTATGGGTGGTAAATCACAAATTGGAAAGCCTCCTCGTACAAGTATGGTAGCTCCTCAACGTTCTATTCGTAATGTACAAAGTATACCCGAACCTGAACCTATGGAAGATGTGATGGATGACTATGGCAACAAAGAACCCGTCTATCGTCATCAAGAATTAAGACAGGTACGCTCACAACAATTTGGTTACCATCAACCTCCCCCACCCCAACAACAACAGCAACAGCAACAACAACAACAACAACAGCAGCAACAATTTGCTAGTCAGGAGGATATTGTGGATTATCTCATTGCACAAATTACAAGCGGCGATCCTCAACCTAGTATTGATGCTCTTAAAAATCTGGATAAATACTTGTCACAAAGCCCTCAGCTTGTTTTGCCCGATATTGAACGATTGATCAATGCCATTGCACTTCAAGTGAAATTGGCTTATTCGAATATCGATCCACGCCAACCTTCTACAACAAGGCTATGTAAACATCTGGTCAATGCGCTTGTCCTATTGTTCTCAAACAAGGAATTAGCATGTGCTGTGCCTCAGGACGCATTGCACCATCTATTGCAAGAACTTGCTCATCGTTTATTAGATCAAACCATGCTTTCTTTAGAATCTGGACCTCAATTATCCAAAGCATTGAACGTTGCCATGGTGAAAGTATTAGAAAACAGTGCACGAAATGTCACATTCAGGTAAAGCAAACGGAATGTTTTAGAATAAATTCCTTTTTTTACTAAAAAATCAAGGAACACCCGAATAGCGCGCTTTTATCCATATTAGGCACTTGTTCAGCTGTGTTACGTCCCGGCGATCTTGCTACCGCTAAAAATACCAAATACACCGAGCTCATTATGAAATGTCTTTGGAAGTTGGCTAAATCAATCCAGGAGAATTTGCGCACCCAAGTTTTAAATGCAGATGAACTGTTGTACGATATTAATCGATTTTTTATAACGACACGACCTTTAGAATGGAAGCGAAGAGCGACGGAAAAAGTTCCGTTGGGTGAGATGCCGCTTCGTACAGTGAAAACTTTGTTATTGGAACTGGTTAATGGATTAGGCGATAACATCTTTCAACATTTGACATTGATCGATGATCCACAAAGAAGTAGCGTCTATCCTTATCTCCATCATATGTTGGAAGCCTGCCGAAAAAAAGATAAACAACAGCAGCAACAACAACAACAGCAGCAGCAGCAGCAGCAACAGTTAAATCAACCCATGTCGTCACAACCCATGCAACAATCCATGGAAGAAGGAAATCGTTATTTATCGCATTCACGTAACTCATCGCTGGGTAGACCTGCCTCTGCAAGCTCGATGAAGGCTCACAATACCATGATGAGAACGCCTTCTATGGCATCATACCCATCCACTGACGGAGAACAACAACAACACCATGCCATGGAAAATATGTCGGCTAATCAAAGCCCACAATTTAGCGCACCCTCTCTCAACAATAGCCATGTCCAACCTATGCAGATTGATGAACCTCAAGATAATATGGGCAGTCCTGCTGTATTAAGTGATTTCCAACTGAATAATATATTGACCAAGATTTTTCAAAAGATTGGCACACGCGATCAAACTAAGATGGTAAGGAAAGAGAGGTGTTTGAAAAAAAAAAAAAACCGGAAGTTAACTATATTAAACTTTTTTTTTTTTTTGTTCAGGGCATTATTGAACTTCATCAATTCCAAAAAAGTTATCCCCTTGCACAAACCAAAGTCAACACGTATCTTAGCCAGACAGGAAATTACTTTCAAAGTTATATCCGACGAGGATTAAGTAATTTAGCAGCTGAGGATAGTGAATTAGCAGCAGTTGAAGCAGCAGCGGCAGCAGCATCAGCGGCGGCATCGGTAGCGGCGTCTACGATGGTTACACCACCACCGAATGTCGACTATCAATCTTTTCCATCTTCCCCCATTCATACAACACCTCTACCAGAACAATATAGTAGTCATGGTGAAAGAAGCTCGTTTGAATCTCCTCAGCAACATTCTAGACCTGACCCTAGATCGAGTCTACACGCAGGAGGTAATATAAATCAACCCTTTTTGTGATTATCTGTAGATCAACAAAGAATTTTTTTTTTAATGTTAATATTAATTTCTTTGTAGATGATACAGCGGAAATGAAGCTCAAGTTATTGCGATTACAGCAAAAGTTCGGCTATAATAATAAATCTGAGGTGAGTAACATGCAAAAATAAGGTTAGGGTTCTATTTGGGATTTTTTTTTTTACTGAACTGAGTTTTGTTTTTTGTATTCTTTGTTAAACAGATGGAGGACAATTCATCGGGACCCGCAGGGCCTAGTACGTCAGACCATTCTCTTACGAGATCAGATTCACAAAGCTATTCAACTTTCTCTCCTCGAAGACAAGCAGGCATGGCAGTAAGTGAACAAGCAAAAAAAAAAAGTAATTTCTTTGTTACTAATGGATTGTTAAAAAAAGGATTATCGTGAATCACAAGGAGAGTCTGATAGGCAACAGTCTGTCTCTGCGTTGAAGGAAAGGTTAGCTAAAATGAAGCAAGTGATTAATAATGCCTCATCTTCATCATAAAGAATTCTAAAAATAAAATTATTTAATACGTCAAAAATATGTGTGTGTGTGTGTGTGCGTACCTGTATCACTTTTTGAAAAATGACATGTTCAACGCGAATCTGGTTGAAAAAGGAAATTCGACTAAAATCATGCGGCGTATAGAATAATTTGTACACGAATGACGGGATTAAATCTTTTTGTATAACCCCAACTATGACATTTATAGTTTAAATCGCCAAGTACACAAACAAAAAGAAAAAAGTAAAATAAAAAAAAAAAAAATTACGTCGGTGTTAGATCACCCCCAAAAGGGTGTTATTCCGAAGGATCGCTATACTCCGCATGTTTTTGATTGTCCTTCTTTTTTTTTCCAGTTGTATATAAATACAGGGCGATCAACAACAAATTTCTCTTCTTTTTTTTTTTCTCTTCATTATTTCTCTCACCCTTTAATACATATACACACATAAAAAAAATGAAGTTCACTCTTGTCGGATTAGCTGCTCTCGCTGTTGGTGTTCAAACCGCCATTGCTGCCTCTTGTAACTGTCCCGTTGGAGATACCAACTGTTTAAACAAGTGTGGTAAGTAAATAAAGTGTATGGGGCTTAGAATTGCTTTTAACTTTCTTTCTATAGTTACCGATACTAACGGTTGTATTGACGCCTGTAATGGTGCCATTGATTGTTACCAAGCTTGTTTAAACCACTGGCCTGGTGTTGAAGGTTCTACCACTGCTGGTGGTGCTACCACAACTCAATCCGCCACCGGAGAATCCACTCGTGCCACCAACTCTGCCAGCAGCGATCGTACTGGATCTTCTTCTTCTAGCCGTGGAAGCGCTTCTTCCGAAGCCTCTTCTAACACTCGTGTTGTTGCCGCTACTACTACTACTGGTAGCGCTGCTTCTGCTACTGCTACTGCTTCTTCTACCAGAGATATTAGCCGTTCTGTCTCCATGGTTGCCGCATCCATTGCTTCTGAAATCTCTGTTACTTCTGCAGCTGTCGCCTCTGGCGCTTCCGGTGTTTCTCAATCTGCAGTTGCCTCTGCCTCTGGTATCGTTTCCGCTGCATCCTCTGGTGCATCTTCTGTTGCTTCTGGTCTTTCCGCTACATCTGCATCAGTTGCTTCTGTCACCTCTTCTGTTCAATCTGTCTTGAGCCAAGCTTCTTCTGCTGCTTCCTCCAAGGTTGCCTCTGCTACTTCTATGGCTTCCGCTGCTGCTTCTGCTACCCCTGATTCTAACTCTGGTGCCAATGTCATGCCTGCTCTCGGTATGACTGTCTTGTCCATTGCTCTTGCTATGTTGGGTTTCCAATAAATTGGTGCAAAATCAACAAAGAAATAGAAAAATGGGCGTATATAAACATCCCCCCCCAATAATCCAAGTAGTCCCCTTTTTTTTATTTTTTCTCTCACACTCTACATAATTATGTAATATAACCTACATCTTATACACATTTATAAATAAACTTTTTACATCTATTTTAAAACAAATATTCATTATTAGCAATCATTGTTTGTATATATATATATATATTTATTCATTCTGCCTATTCTATTGTAAAATAGCTTTTTCATCAAAATTATATTTAACTCATGTGACTTTGTATGACAACTCTCCTTAGCTCGCAAACCCTATTTTTAAAATAATAATAATCAATGTTCTAACTCTTCCTTCCCCCCCTCCTCATCATTTAAAAAAAAAACATGTCTCATTCAAGTTTCATACACGATTATTCGCAGGTGGAAGAAGGTCAATGTCAAGCTCAGGTACGACCTGCACCACCCAGTACTGCATATGCAGAGTTTGAATTCGAGGATTCAGCTCACCATGAACCTTTACTAGCCCACGACAGCGATCAAGACTCCTTGCTGGATGAAACAGACCTGGAGCTAAAACAGCAATATAAGCTACCTTCAGAAGGAGGAACCATCTTCTCGAGCTTCGTAAGTACTTGTTATAAGTTTTTTTTTTTAAAAAAAACAGGTCGATTTTAAAATTTATTAAGCTTTCAAGCTTATTATTATTAGCTCAACATGGCAAACAGCATTATCGGAGCTGGAATCATTGGTTTACCGTTTGCATTTAAAGAAGCTGTAAGTGGTCGAAAGTATAGGTCTTTTAGTACATAGCATTTAAGCGCGTTTTTCTTTAGGGATTCTGGACAGGGATAGCGTTATTAATCGCTTTAACAGTGGTTGTAGGTAAGGAGAGAGAGAGAGAGAGAGACGTCTTGTTTCAATAATTAGGAGGCTCAATTTGGGTAAAATTAATTTATTAGATTGGACTGTAAGGCTGTTAATGCATAATGGAAAGTTGGCAGGAAGGTCTACATATCAGGATTTAATGGAGTTTGCTTTTGGAAGACCAGGCTTAGTAGCCATCTCTATATTTCAATTTGCCTTTGCATTTGGCGGTAATTAATTTTTTTTTATGTGTTACACTACTACTTACGAAACTGACTTGATATATCTTTTATAGGCATGTGTGCATACTGTGTCATCATTGGTAAGTAGATTTTTACTGTAAAAAACAATAAGTGTAGTTGACGTTTTATATTATAATTAGGTGACACGATTCCACACGTTATTCGGTCTCTATTTCCCAAAATCAGCCAAGTACCTGTCATTTGGATATTTGGTGATCGTAGAATGTGTATTTCTTTCTTTACCTTGTTTGTCTCCTATCCTCTATCATTATACCGGGATATATCCAAGTTGGCTAAAACTAGCGCTTTAGCATTGGTGGCTATTATTGTCATCATTGTCAGTGTTGTCATTGAAGGTCCCCAACAATCACGAGAGATAAGAGGATCAGACGATCTCATGTTTAACGTGATCAATGATGAAGTGTTTCAGGCCATTGCGGTTATTAGCTTTGGTAATAGCTCAAACATAGACTGAATGGATAATAAGTATACTGACATGTTATTTTTTTATTATCAGCGTTTGTTTGTCATCACAATAGCTTCTTGATTTTTGGTTCCTTAAAACAACCGTCCCTGAATCGATTTGCCACTGTCACACATTGGAGCATGGGGATTGCTTTTTTTACCTGTTTTGCACTGGCTGTATCTGGCTATCTTGTATTTACCGATAAGACTGTTGGCAACATTTTGAACAACTTTCCCTCTGACAATATTTTGATTAATGTAGCAAGGCTGGCGTTTGGCTTAAATATGTTTACAACTATTCCCTTGGAGGCTTTTGTATGTAGAGAGGTGATTGAAACGTTTTATTGGCCCGGAGCAAAATTTGACAAGATGCGACATTTCTCCATCACAACTATATTGGTTTTGATTACACTCACAATTTCTTTACTGACATGCAATTTGGGGATTGTTCTGGAACTGACGGGAGGGTTTTCTGCCACTGTTCTGGCCTTTGTGCTCCCTCCCATGTGTTTCTTAAAGCTGGCAACAGGATCCATCTGGGAGCGCGGTAAAATACCTCATTGGCTTTGTATGATTTTTGGCATTATTATTATGGTCTTGAGTACTTTTTATAGTCTACAAAAAGTCTTTCTTTCTAGCTCGGATACTGACCCGAGCACCGAAACCTGTAATTAGAAATAAAAAATCATTGTATGAACACTACATCTAATATACGCAACCTCTTAATTTTACTGGACTTCTTTTAATCCTTTTTTTAGTCAAGTATCTATTCTTGGCAAAAGAAAGAGATGTTTGCATGAATTAATTATGTGAGAGTCTAGGCAATAAAAGACCCTTTCTGATTGATTTTAAAGTTTCATCATGTATCAAGACTCCCCAAGCGCAAATCGAGTATAATGTACTCCTGCTTTATCCCGGGTTTTTAAGGTGAGAAACTAGAATGCATTATATTAATTGCATTACTTGTACACAACCGTTTCTCTTTTATTGTTCATCCACTACAAAGAATTAAGTATGATACTAATGGTAGAAACTCCCATTTCATGAATAAATTACATATATACGAGGAATATATATATATATATATATAAAAACCTGGGTTGATCGCTACTCAATGTAATGGTTTGCACTGCTACGATCATCGTCTAAAAATGTAAAATAAGACTCCTCTCTCGTGTTTTAAACGGCATATTTGTTCATGATGACAGATTTTTTTTTTAGTGGGTAATTATATTTAGAATTGTCATACATCATACGATTTTGATTGTCAAGACAATTAATGTGTCGCTGTTATGGTCACTGGGCTCTTTTTATGCAATGCTATGCCTCTTTATACCTTACATTGGACCCAGCTCAAGAAATTTGATTTCTTTGAGACATAAACAATCTGCTAAATATAAAACAGGTTTTTTTTTTATATGTATGACCAAGTCAGTTGTGTGACACGAGTTTTTTTTTTTTGCTGATGCGCTGCATACTGCAATCGTATAGGTATGTGGTCTTGTAATTATTAAACTTTAAATTTGCATCATTATTAACATAATCCTCTACGGAAAATTAAATATAATCAAGTCTCTCTTCTTGATGCAGTCTGTAAAGTCTCTGTTTCGCATAAATGGCAAGAAGGTGAGATTTATGATTCAGATAAATATAATTATGATGTAATATTATATTTAAAAGTAAGTACATTGGAGGATGCAGGGATAATTCAATTTGGATTTGCATACAGCTTATGTCCCTCTCTCTATTTCAGAAAAAAAAAACGAAAAGCCACTAGCCATTGTAAATAAACAAACCAAACGCTGTCCATTAGATACGGAGATCTAATTGTGTCACACTGATGACATTTTGTTTATGAAGACAAAATGAAAAGACCGTGCCATTAGAGGCCATGTACGTCAAACTATGCATCCGCAATTTTTGGAAAAAAATAATGTATGTAACATAAAGTGAGTTGCGATTTAATGAATTTTCCAAGTCGATGGCTATAGATAAGGAAAGATATCTGATGGAAGTGATTATCGGATGATTACTATCAGTTTTTTTCGCCATTATTAGGAAACGGCAATACAATAGACTCAAAACTGACAGAAAGATTATATGCATTTATCATGTCCTTACTAGAGAGCAAGTTATGAATTTATCAGTACGTGTAGTATATCGACGACTACGGCTTTGCTTTTTTGAGGTGATATAAATCGGAAAAATTAAAACTATGACCCATAACCATCCTTATTTATCATTATGGTTTTAAGTTATGACGAAATCTTGTTTAGAAGCTAATAACTCAGGAGGGCACAAAGTGCTTTCAGTGGGACGGAAAGGAGCACTAAAAATTTAAACCAAACCTTTTACAATTGTAATGTCTTACTCTTGGTTCCATTACACAGGATGAGTATTTAAAGTTTGGATACGTTTTAATGTTTCCACCGTTATAGGACTTACAGGAAAATATACACACATTCACTTTCATTGCTATAATAATCATACTAATTTAATATTAACACAATAAATAATAAATATAAAACAATCGTTATACCATCACTTTATGTAGATAGAGCCATTTAATCATCGAATAAGTGCTAATGAAGCTATTCTTACTTGGGTCTTGTTGTGTTTAAATGACGAAGATCCGTTTGTAATCTGTAAAAAAGAAAGTAAACAAACTACCTCATTCAATGGAAAAGGAAAGGGCAAGGAAAACAAAAGTTCATCACGCCACTTTTTAGACTTATTGATAAACAAAAACAAACAAGGACATGTGGTAATGATATCACAGTAAATTACGGCCTATGAGCGAAGTTGTTCCGAACGGATAACTTGTTGTTGCTTAATTACTCTGACGTTGTATGTTAGACTTCTGAACAACCGCAAATTAGGACAGATGCGTAAGATCGACCTATAATTCTAAAAACGTTAGTAGGCGGATTATGACAGCTGTTTCAAAACGCATAGTCTAGTCATACTCCAATACTCATATTATTAAACTGTCATTAACTCCACATGGTATGAGTGTTATAATATGATCTACCTGTCGATCAAGAATCGATGGACTGATTTTATATGAGTTTTTATATGCTAAATTGTGCAATTTCAGTACTGTCGCCACTCTTATAACAATCAACCGATCATTACAAATGCGTTGTGTATTGTAAACGAGAGAAGTGTCGCAAGCCAAAATAAAATAACAATGATTAGATAGATGTGTATTCTTTTATCGAGAATAAAAAATAAACTAAAGAACCCTGCTGCTAGATATCCAGATATCAAAATATCAACCAATACACATTTTCGTAATGTCTCTAGCCCTTACCTGGTTCAAGTGCTTGACTTTGGGATGTAGAATTCCATTAAATGTTTTGGTAGTTAAGAGCTTTTTTATTTATCTTTCTACCTTCGTAAGAAAAAGTAGCCTCTATCGAAGCAAGTTTGGTCTTTGACAGACTTCGAGGTCTTTTAATTGGCTTGGATGGGGAGTGAGCCTCGTTAAAACTCAAATATTCCCTACAGGAGGAGGGTAGGTTAGCTGTAAGGTTGATCCATTTAGAAGCCAAGAAAACATAATCATCGTTTGACTGATGAGGCTTTAAAGGTTATGGAGTACGGAAATGTTTTTTTTTTTTTTTTTTTTTTTTTACAAATTCCTTAAACTTGAAACACCAAAAATTCGTGCTGTGTTTCTGTTTTACATGGACAAAAAAATACAAGATTGAAAAACGTTTTAATGGTTTATGAGAAAAAAACTATGGGTAGTTATAAGAAGAATTAAATAGTTCTAGCGGAAGATATGCAGCGCATTATTGGACCATGATCTAATATAACCTGGTGATAATAAATAATAACTATGTCTTTAAATTTAGTCCTTCCATACAGGGTACATGATTATCAGTTAGAGAGATCAACAAATACCAAAACATCAAATGACAACAGCAAAGTTCATGCTTAAGATTCTAGTTACATCCTAATAGATTGTAGTACTTTATACAGAATCAAGAGTTTTTACGTCGAGTACATCTGAAGGATTTCCATAGAAATCCCTGTAATGTAAATTAAACAGTGGTACAATGCACTTGGTGACAATGGGCCAATCATTTTTCAGAAACGATTTTAAAAAACGGACAGAATTGGCCAGCCGCATTCTCAACAGTTTTCTTCTTTTTTTTTTATTATTCTTTTTGTCCATCGTCTTCCAATGGTCGTTCCTGTCATTCAATCTTACCCTCATTACAAGTATATTACGCCCGGAAAACTAGTTAGAGTGTAAGTTACAGCTCGCCGCACTTGTACGTTTAACACTAACTGAGTGTAAAACGCGTTTTAGAGCTCCTACTTTAGCTGTGTGGGGATTTGCCACTGCTGCTGCTTTAGCATTGTTGGGATCCGATATTCCTATTGTCAGAGCGGATGTCTTGGGAAGAATACCTTTGGCCGGTAAATATTTCCCTGTTCAAAGTGGAAAGGAAGAAGAGGAAGATTAAACACTCTTATCTTAATAAAAAAAAAAGCACGCGACTTTTTTTGTCAATGCCACACACTTAAAATCATAGACATTGTGTTTTCGCTGTAATTTTGAGAGTAAAAAGTAGCTACTACCTGATAATCAATATTTTAAGCTTAATTATGGATGGCAACTTTTTTTTTTTGGGTGAAAATGCTTCTTAGACATTTTCATCTTTTGTTTTTTGGGTTATCTCTTGTTTTTGAGTAATTTTTTTTACATCGCTTCTATACGCGGATTTTCGGTGATTGATATCTACTTTCTCACTGTCTATCAGGTCTACATATTCTGTTGTAATTTCAATGTGTCCATCTGCTATGGTTTTCAAATATTTGAATTTCTTTATTCTGTCTTGGAAAAGTTGTACCCAGTAGCATTTTGTTGGGAAAACTTGGTTTATATGATCCCGATAATGATCATTTTCATTTTACTTGGGTAAAGGACAATCAGGCTTCAAATTTAGGCTCAAGTAATGTCCACCCAGCAACACAAATGAAGTTGCCTTGTTTTTGTTTTGTGGACAGTCTGGAATAAAAGACCTACAACCTTTTGCCGAAAAGAAATGAACTAGACGTTCGTACAAATCAGAAATAATCATTCCTATTCGAAATAATTAGGGTTTCTTGTTTAATAAAGAATCTCAATGGTACGATATATACCTGATTGAGACATTTTCATCCAGTTGTCTTCAAGGCAAGGACCATCAATGTCCAAAGTTACTCTTTTCACAAACATCATGCACTCTTCGTCGTTACTAGCGAAGGTATACTTCAAAAAAAAAAAAGGCTTTTTACTTTTCAAGATGCATCAGAAGCTCTCTTCTGATGTCATAGCAGTCGTCTTCATTTCTACCTAAAGCGATTGCTATGACACGAAACCCACAGTTTCCATCCTTTCCAACGTCAATAACATTAACAATGTGCTCTATCATAGAACTAGGAATACCATCTTTAATGGACTTATTGGAGATAGGTTCGTAAATTCCACGGGTTGTTTTTTGTTTCTTTTTTCTGTACTAACAAGACGGCCTTTGCAGCTCTCATAGCTATCGTTGTTCTGACCTTTTTAAGGGTTTCTTGCTTTTTTATTGCACGGATGTCTTCCTTAATTCTCAACTCGGTAGTCTCGCCCTAAGACAGTATTCTCCCAGTCTTTGAGGTTTTCTCTAAAAATGATTGTGAATAATTGTCTTGTATCATTGTACATATTTAACTTACGCGAGTTTGGAAATCCACATTTTTTGGCCATTGGTTGCAGTAATTTCATTTCTGAAATATTGTTGATAGACTCAGTTAATTTGATTATTGAGTCTAGTTTTTCTTTCTTTATATAAACGAATGGGATTGCTTCAAATGCTTTATCCAAATTGTATAAAGCAGTATACCAGTCTGTGCCTGCTTTATACTGATCTATCGTGAAACAAAAGTCAGTTATCTTGTATTTATAACCAAGTCAAGTAGTTAAGACACATTCCAATAGAAATTGTTGATTCGAGTTGATCTGACTCTTCAGCTTTGGAAACTGGCTCAGTGTCCTGAATAAACCAACGACGATCAATCCACTTCAGCTGGATTGCAATATCCTTACGCACCACCATACATTGCATGTCGTCATTGCCAATTAGAGATTCATATTCTGCATGGAACATCTTGTGTCGACATGGGATTTTCATCGTTGCTTGAAATATATGTGTACAGGCACTGTATTTCTTTTCACTGGCTTCCTTGTTGAACAGCTCAACTTGTTCTCGTATTCTCTCAATGCAGTACTGACTAACAACATAAATTATATGCCTGTACATATCATTGTTCATTAAGAAAGGGTCGCATCTAGTCTTCGGGTATGCCCTTGTCATCACCGATTTTATTTCTTGACCCACAGGGACCTGGTCAAGGTTTTCAAACGTTGCCTGCAAGCTGCATCCCCCCATTTGCTTTTTGTTCCATTTCAAAGCTGCATGAGCACCTTCGACTGGACTTGTCGTGTAGTTGCCCATATGCGAAAATTCGTCTGTGTACGCACGAATCCAGAATCTACCTTCCTTGTCTATTTCTTCGACAAAAGATAAAACTTTTTGGCCCAAGCCCACCTTTTCGATTGTCCTCTTGATTGTAGTAACGTTGCTAACGCTTTCCTCCACGGTCTTACTCTGGTGAAGTCTCCAAAAGAATTTTTCAAAATCCTCGTAATCTTCAGAGGTAGCAAATAGCTTTCTGGCTGCTGTTTTAAGATTTTGAACAATTGAATGCCACACGCAAATCATTTTGTTGATATTGGGAAAAACCAAGTCAAGAGCTCCTCTGACACTGGCTGCTCTATCTGTTATCACAACTTCTGGTAAAATGCCTGCTTTATCATAAACCTTTTGATTATAATAATTTGATATAGTGAATGGATACACAATAATAATTATGATGAATATACAATTTTATATTTAGATGAAAAAATAAAAAATAGCGTAAAATATAAATTATTAAGAGTCCAATGATAAAATGATGTGATGTGAATATTTGATGTTAGATCCTTCTTGTATGTGTAATAAAAAATAGTAACATTACCTGGTTGTTCAAGGTTTCAAAAAACCACTTGTTTCTTTGGCTTCATCTGCAACTAGTGTTCGAACTTTTCGAGCTTGCACCGATCTTGCGCCAGTTCGAACGAAGCTCGAACCGAGTTTTTGTACTCGAGCTTGCGCCACTTTTTTTTGGGTTCGAGCGAGCTTCGAGCGAGCATCGATCGAAGCTCGCTCGGCTAAAATGTCGATAGTAGTCACTTTAAAGTTAAGGTCCTTGAAAGACTAGTGAAAGCATTTCTCCTTGATTTTACTCTTTTCTTCCCTTTATTATTTTTTTCTCTAATAATTCCAAATAAAATGCTTTAAACTTTTAATTAATTGTACAACCAACAAACACATTTAGCATAGGATATGATACAGTATTGCACACTAAACCCAACTAAGCCAATTTTTTACAGCAACAATAGTAACATGACGTAGCAGAATTAATTTAAACTTTCATGTTCAAAAATCCAAATGTATTATAAATATGGATGCAGTAATAGTTTGATTTAATTATCCGAATTTGGTGTTAAGGCTGGTGAAAAAAAAACCTTTCTTTTTCTTTTTCCAACTTCTATTTCAATAAATAACAATTTTATTATCATAACTTTCTGTAATTAACATCACTTTGACGTGCACTTTGTGTAATAAAAAGGGCGAGCGAGTTCGAGCTATCGTATTCGCAACCGAGCCGAGCTTAAGAAACTTCGAGCGAGCTCGAGCTGCAAAAAAACGCATCCGAGCGAGCTTCGACTGGAACACGATCGAAGCTCGCTCGAGAGTTTCGATCTTCATTCCGAACACTAAACGCTACACAAACAGTTGTGAGGATTTTTGACTATATAAATATTTGCCTTTACCAGACTGTATATCACTAAACAAAAAGAAAATGCCATTTTAATGTATTATTGATTAAAAATAGCCTTCAGAAAAAAGAAACAGGCTGATGATTTCAATCAAAGTCTAATCTGCGGCATGGCAATGCAACCTGATTCCAAACCAGCTGGAAGAGGATAGCTTATTCAGACGAGTTGCGATTCGCTTTGCATAACAACGATGGGAGTTTTTTGATCAATTAGAAAGAAAAGGGAAAGACTCAGCAAAAAATTCGTCCGTTCTACCAACATTAAATTTGGCAAAAGTTCGATAATGGTTTGGGGATGCTTTTATGCGGGAGGATTGGACCTTTGGTAACAATTCTAGGTGATACATCCAATGTTTATCGAACTTCCTTTTTTTGACTCAAAAAGCTATTGCAGAAATATAATCATGACTATAATCCAAGAATATTTAGTTATTGAAAGTAGTCATCCAACGTATAATTAAATGAACTATTTATAATAACAATACTGTTCTATTCTGTCCATCAGTAGCTAACTCATCGAAAAAACAGCTGTTATCAAGCCTCTCTTTCTTGTTTTCTTTCACAACTTATAAAGACATTAAACTCGGCTGTAATATAAATCTACGAACACAAAATACAATCAAGACACCATTTGTCTTATTGAAAAAAAAAAGGGGGGGTTTAAGTATATTTAGATAACTGTCTTTTAAGTCGAGTTCCTGAACTTAGGTAACTTATCTAAGTCCATAAAGAAAAAGCGGTTTTATTATGTAGCTTTTATCATTTATAGTGTACAGATATGAGGATAATTTTGAGAAGCTGTAACGCAGATTTTTTTTTTTTTTTTTACTTCTGACAATCATGTTTGATGAAGATATAGTTCATCCTCGAAATTAAAGAATAAAAAAAAAAGAAAAGGATATCATCATTTAAATGGGATACTAATATTAGCTTTTGATGAAATAAGACCCTCTCTATTTACAGCTTCCACAATAATCTGAGGTGCTCGAGATAAAACATATTCGAGTCCAGAAATACGGTACTGACAGCAAAAAGAAGTTCCCAAAAATGAAATATCACAATTCTCGAATTGATATGAGATTATGTAAAACTCTGTCTCTTTCCAATCGTGCGTATCCTTTGTTACATCTTTCCAATTTAGGGACCCATAATATACATACACCTCTTCTGGTAAAATTTCGCTCATGTCTTCTTGCACTGGTATTTTTGCCACCGCTTCTTGATCTGTCCATGTTAAATCAATCAATTTTGTTTCATTCATCTGTGTCAATGAATCCACCGTAGTACCAGGAATAATGCTCAGGTATCCCAAAGACGCAATTACATGCGGTGTTAAGCCAACTAGACTTGCTGCATTCACTGTAACACTCACCCCAATCTTATTTATAAAAATCGCATTGCCCACTGGTGCAGCAGGAATATGGATCGTTTTTGTTATCCACTCATTTTCTCCTGTCGCCTGTTCAGTAGCTGGCAATAAAAAACATCTGCTTTCAGAAGCATCATCGGCCGTAGTAATAGTAGCACGGAACCCATCTTCTTGGTCCAATGAGCTCTCGGGTTGCCACGAAGAAAAAAAATCGGTAGAGGTAGCATGGGCTGATGTCTTGAGCAAAAAATCGCAAGACATGGTGAGCTTGACGTCTTCGGTTAATAGTGTGCGGTAAATATACTTTAAAGTACAGCCTTTACTAGCATCAACTGAAAGCTTATAAAGTGGTACGGTGACATCGAACTCTGTATCTCTGGATTCTCGATGACTTGTACGTTGACCTCGGATAATAAGTGATGTACCTCCTGTAAAAGCGCCATAATTAGACTCTAATGAGCTACTAAACTTTGTGTTTTTATCAATTGGATATATGTGAGGATCACGGTAGTCTAAGTTGGGAAGTACAGCTTGATGTGATAGGTGTGACCAAGGTTGTGATATTAATCTCTGCGCTTATAGTTAGTACATTATAATCTTATATATCCACTGTGAATTGAATTACCTTCCCCCTATAATAAAAACGATTGCCAAATCCTCTATCAAATGATGTGACAAACCAATCTAATCCCGGCACAGAATGAGCTGTTACTGTATCCGAAATACCCTTTCTATGGCCGTGTAGCATTTCATCCTCACTTGAAAAAAATAAGTTAATGTGGATAATCATAAGAGCAGATCTAGTAAACTTGAACCCTTTCATACCTGTCATCAATTTCAATTTCAGTTTTTTTATCAGTCATTTTTGGCGAAGGAGGTGGATAATCTGAGTAATCACCACCACACCAAAATAAGTGATCCATTTTTTCAAAATCTGCTTTTCCAAAATGTTCATAGGTCCATGCCATACCAAACAAAGCTGACGAAGCCTGCGCACCACTAGCTACCTTTACACCCTATTGACGATAACAGTTTTAGGGATGAAAGTATGACTCTTTTTTTTTTTTCTGTTTTTGACAATTACTTTATAAGACTGGAATCCACCGCCACCAAATGTCCCGCGACCCCAAACATCCGTGCCAAAATAAAGATCGATGCCTGCCCTTCCTTGTTTCTCCACCATTTGTCTAGCACTTTCGGGATACTCCTTTTTCCACCAGTAATTGATGAATATACCGTCTGTGTTCTGAAAAAATAATTCGTTTTTGACGGTCAGGTTGTTTTGCCAATCGATATCTCCATCCTGTGTCATACTGTCGTACCAAATTACTTGAGACCCAGGAATTTCTTGATGCATCTTTTCTGTAAGATAGTGAAGAAACCTAAACATTGTTGTTTAGTCATACTTTTTTCCAAAATTTAGCCGGTTTATTTTACTTTGCTAATTCTTCGGCTTTTGTTCTAGGATTGGTTGGGAAAGGGAAAAACTCACATTCGATGTTAAACAACCAACCATCAAATCCATAATGCTTGGCAATAGCCACTAAATGATAGTAAGAGGGTTGAATAGGTGAATTTCTGTGTTACTGGTTAGTTTCTTTACCTAGTTTATCGGCATAAAATGGACTCCATAGTCTCATTGGGTCACCGTCGTCGCTTCCCTTAACTAAAGGTGGGCCTTGTAATAAAGCCTCCATCTCGTGCATTTGGTTACTTCCTTCCACTAAAAACGTGCCTAAGCACTTCACACCATTTCGATGACAAGCATTAGTCCAATTGACAGGTGGAATGGAGACTCGTTTATGCGAAAAACTACCAAAATATTTTTAGATAAGCGTGTACCCTGTTCCTCTTTTCTTTTTTGGTTAAAAGACATACTAAACAAAAATATCGGTCAAGTGCCAATACTGAATATGGTAGATATCAGAATAAGCATTGCCTTGAATGGACTTATCCTCATTGTACCCACCCGCCATGTCGTGGGTTAGTAGTAGACGGGGCTTAAGGGGGTCTTTGGCGCGTGGCTGAAGAGGTACGTTGGGTATATTGTACTCAGTTGCTTCGGGCGTCCAGTCGCGAAGTTCGTTTATGGACTCGAGTGCAAACGAGACAGGCAAAAGTTTGTCTTGATCTTGAAGTAGTTGAGACGACGGCATACAAGAAGAACTTTATGAAAGAGGTAAAAAGAAAAAGAAAATACGCGTGATCATCTTAATTACATAAATAACCGCCTGTGCAATTAACGAAACTTTAATTCTGCTGAATACACCTCTTATAAAAAAATGATCTTAGGAAGAATCTGTACTCTTAAGTATCCAGTCCAAAACAAATATATATTCGAGCTGTGGATATGGTCCCTAATATACAGACAGTGTATGAGTTGAACGGTGCTATTGAGTTTGGAAAATCCCAAACATTATAAAACGTAACTATTTTTTATTGTTGTGGTGATGAAACATCCCCGAGGCTTCTGATCAATACTGTACAACTTGTTGTTAGGTGTTTCATTATTATTTGTATAGAACTCTAGTTACAGTGATGGTTATGCTTATTTCAAAGGGCTATACTTGTGGAATAAATGGTTGAAGCATTAGTATCAAGGTTAGAAATGACTAAAACATTCACTACAAAGACAAACCAAAATTAAAACCACAATCAGTTTACGTCTCACCAGAATTTTTACTTAAGAGACCGTTGAATCCTGGTTAGAATTAGCCGAAAACACGCAAAGATAGGTTTAAAAAACCTCACCCTCAAATTCCTCTGGTTGTTTTTGCTCATACTGGTAAAAATAGCTTATAAGTATTGAATAGTAATGTGTTTACACTGACAGCCCTTTTCTGAAAATGCATTAAAAATTTGTGCGGAATCTGAAGTTTAAAGTCACAAAATGTGGTAGTGCGAAGTGCGGGGCAAAGGGGGACAATACGGAATACAGCTAAAGCAAACCAGTGGTCGACCTCTTTTTCCAGACAAAGGTATAGATCATCAAGTTAGATAATCAACAGTTATAGCACAGACGAAATCGAAAAATAGAATACGAATGGATGGATGGATTTGGATAAAAAATGGATGGATGAATGGATACAATGATTGAAATCAACGCACTCTAAAAATTTCAAGATCAGCAAAAAAGAATGTCGAATGTGTTATAACTGTTTTTTGTTTGATTACGAGAAATTTTAAATGAAGATCACCAGTCGATTAATCACAATATAATAGTCTATCAGCTATGGGTGCCTATAAGTATCTCGAGGAGCTTGCCAGAAAGAAGCAATCTGATGTTTCACGTTTCTTGCTCCGTGTCCGTTGTTGGGAGTTCAGACAATTGAGTGTCATTCACCGTGCCTCTCGTCCTTCTCGTCCTGACAAGGCCCGTCGTTTAGGTTACAAGGCCAAGCAAGGTTTTGTCATCTACCGTATCCGTGTCCGTCGTGGTGGTCGTAAGAGACCTGTCCATAAGGGTGCTACCTTCGGTAAGCCCGTCAATGAGGGTGTTAACCAATTGAAGTATCAACGTTCTCTCCGTTCCACTGCTGAGGAACGTATTGGTCGCAAGTGTGCTAACCTCCGTGTCTTGAACTCTTACTGGGTTAACCAAGATGCTACTTACAAGTACTTTGAAGTCATCCTCGTCGATCCCTCTCACAAGGCCATCCGTCGTGATGCTCACATTAACTGGATCGCTAACCCTGTCCACAAGCGTCGTGAAGCTCGTGGTCTTACTGCCATTGGTCGTAAGTCTCGTGGTCACGGTAAGGGTCATCGTTTCAACAACACCAAGGGTTCTGGTCGTCGTGCCACCTGGAAGCGTCGCAACACCCTCTCTCTCCGTCGTTACCGTTAAGTATCTGGCTGAAGAGATCAACATCTATTTCAGAAACCTTAAAAAGTATTGTTTTCTGTGCCTTTTTTTTAATAACAACTACAGATTATTTTCTACTCTATAATTTAATTTATTATCATTATGTGTGTTTATATACGTGTAAAATTAATGAGAACCACATCCTTCGTCCATTTCTTGCTCTTCTTTCTTGGTAAGTCTGGATAGTGCAGCTTGTGCGGCACGCTGTCTTCTTGCTTCGGGTGTATCCAGACCTGTTGTTGATTTGGACCCAGCACCCAATCTATAAGTCCCTGCTTCATACAGGACATCACTCTCCATATCCTCCTCTCCCTCGGGGGTATAAAATTCACCATGGCCCAAGGTATTTGCACCATGTGCGGTCCAATCCAGATTCACCACGTCCTTATTTAATTGTCGATTTAAAGCATGAAAGTTATCGTCGTGATCACCCCAAACATTATGAGTCAATTCATGAAGTAAAACCTTCCTCACAGAGTCGTAATGTCTAAATCCAGATAAATCGTCTGTCCGCAGGCGTAGAGCGATTAATTGGCCTGCGTTCCTATTGTATCCCAAAATAGATGCTTCGAATGGCGTCAGCTCAATTAACTCACCAACCGACCATTTTCTATCTGCCATGATCGCACGAATCTAAATATCCAGTTAATACTTCATTCTAAAACTTAAGAAAGAAAGAAAAAATGACTTACACCTCGATCGTCTCTTAATTTTTCCAGTAAGCTCTGAGCCTTTTCTGGCTGAGGGAATTCAGGAATAACCGAGATCTTGTGAAATGTATACTTTGCGTTTGGATTCGGCTTCTGTTGTTGAAGCAATTGCTTTTTCTTTAAGCGTATTGCCGGAGCCAGCTTTCGTTGTTCGACAATTTTTTGATCCTGTAAAGTCACTTTCTCGATTTGAACCGGTAGACTTCCCATCAGCATAAGTTTACTACCGTCTTGCACCCCTAAATCTTTTAAATATACTTGGGGATCTTTGAGTATACGACCCTTCCACATTAACTTTTGACTATCCATGGGCAATTCTGTTTCCTGTTCGAGGTAATGCTTTACTTCTTCAACTGTTGAATCGAGACTCCATTGGTCGAATGTAATAGTGTGTGACTTGAATCCTACTTTAAAGTTAATTTTTTCGTTCGACATTATTTTGTTTGATTATAGAGAAAAAGGGGTGAAATACTCAAGATATTTAAATGCATTAATATAATTAATAATCTGTTCTCGTTCCTTCTACAAAGTCAGCTGCTTATAAATATTTCGATTGGTCATTTCTGCGTAGTCAATCAGATGCAGTAAAAAACGGTTACTTTGAATGTCTGTAACCAGAAAAAACTTCGATCCAAGTGGTACACAAGACTTGAGCTGCTACATAACTAGTTGGTGATTAGAATCGATTTATTCAAAATCCCATTTAACAAGTTGCACGACGTCGCACTTCATTTTAATTAATAAGGTTAAAGGGACAAATCATGAGCGAATGGAAAGAGACATAGTCTTACAACGCCTAAATATTGTATTGCAGGACTATATACATGTATCTCAAGCACAACAAATTATTAAAAAAACTGTACAAAGAGCAAGGTTTATTTCACTAAGCGGAAGTATTGAGAAATGCTATCAATATTGATATAATAATGAAATATTCCAAGAAATAAACGGTTAAATTATTTGAGACTAAAACTAGATATCTTTTTATTAAATGGAAAAGGGGATCCTTTTTATAAGGAAGGATTGAAATAGATTGTTATCCGGGAAGATCAGATGGGAGCGTGGATTGGAAGTAGACATTAATATCTTGATCGGTTAATGGTTTATGTTTCAGTGCTGGGTTGCTATTAAATGTCAAGTAGATTATAGGCTGGATATATAGTGTGTATATATCAAATAACCACTTTTTTTTTTTACTCGTCTTCTTCAAGAATGAACCTCGTGTTCACAATGCATGACTGGCCATCAACAGTACCTACACAAAAGTCAAAAAAGACATTTGCTGTATCGGCCGCTAAATGTACTATCCTCTTTAGCTTATTGAACTGAGCTTCTGATCTATGTGCCCTAGATAAAAGAGGAGTCAATAAAAACCATGCAAAATCATTTGCGTAACTTATTTTCTTTACTCGTGTGCGGGAACCTGTCTCAGTGGGCGATCTTTACAATAAACTTCAAGTTCTTCATTTTCTTCGTCTTTTTATGTGAGCTTTACATCGTACGAGATACTGGTAGGGTTGTCACATTTTGGACAAAAGCTATCAACAGGAGTACTGATATACGGCCGTTAAACAACAAGTATTGGCCATTAAAAGATACATATACTTACCGCACGTTACACCTAAAACAGTATCCTTGAATCCAATCTCTAACATCTTGAGGACTGTACTTACAGATACTGGCCTTTACCTCACAAACCCCATTACCCTACATAAACAAACAAAAAGTCAGATCGGAGCTAAACATATACAATGTATGCACTTCATTACACGTCGAGATTTGATATACTTGAGACTTTTGAGGCCTCCGCGCTTCTTGGTTATGAATTCTTTTTTATATTTTTAAGAACATACGATCATATAGTTTAGTATAATACTTTCCTTACCCGTTCGAAGTGGGTATGCCTTTAACTGGTCTCTTATACATCTCTTCAAATTAGCCTTCACCGATTCTCGTCTTGCAAGAACATTCTTCAAAAGATCATCGTCTCGTGAGATGCGAACAACCTGCGGCTTACTTTGATTATTGCTTCCATGGATGTTGAACTCCAACGTGTCCGTGAGTTTTTTTACACAATTACGGAGGAAGACAAAATCTTTGATACCCAAATCAGCACAAACACTGCGATGGTTGTCCCATACAGAGCAATAAATCAGATACTTGGGATCTAAGACCTTTTGATCGACAGTTAAGGTGGGTGGGTAGGGATTCTCAGTAAAATCTGTTAATACCAACAGAGTAAACGCATCGAAGTTCTTAATATCTACGATTTGGCCAACAAAGTCAAAGTACTTAGATGGATCATCATACAGCTGAGAAGTCTCTAACAATGGTCTCTTTGTTGGAACCCACACCATTGCTTCTGAACCCGAGGCCTCAGCGTTCCATGTATCTAAAGCTTTCATGATGGCTTTATCGTTTGGTGCCGCAGGAAGATTCATATTGACGAGTTCGATTTGTCTGATTTCTGTAGCAGTGAAAAGAGCATATTTGGAGAAGGAATTGAGAGTAATTTGTGGATTATTATTAAATTCCTTTACATAAAAGTTTGTCATTTTCACTATTCGATTCTCTCGAAAAGCCTCAAGTGTCTCAAAGCTTTTACTGAATATATTTAAACAGCAAGTGCCTGATTCCAAAGAAGGGTCGCTAATATAACAGGTCAACATATGGTCTGTCATATCGTAGTTAGTAGAAAGACACTTTACTAATGGGTTCTATGCCCACCTTTCTGAGGATTGTTGCTAGTTCGAATGTCCTTTTTGGACAAGATTACTGCGTATCCTACGCTATCGCGTGGGGCGTATTCTTGTTTAGCAAAATATCTTAAATTATTTATGTTATTCTCCTATTCTTTTGCTTTTAGTCGCTCAAAAATTTTTCTCAGGTGCTATTTTACCTTCAAAAGGTCGAGGTATTATTGTCCAAACATTGTTGGTTTTAACAGCAAACAAGAACACTTGCAGTCTTTCTTTTTTTTTTTATCATGTAAAAATTTAAAAAAGCGATCGGTAGTCACACTTAAAAAGAACCAAGGCGCGAATCACAAAAAAAAAACACATCTTCTCTTTAAACCAAACAACTAAAAATGTCACACTTTTTAAAATTTCGTGAAGAAATGGAAAAGGCCATCAAGGCCTGTCTCTCCGCAACAACCGATTACCGAAATAAACATGCAGTCAGTGAAGTGCCTTCCAAAGTAATTGAAGAATTAGCCTTGCAACATATTGCTCCTTTAGCGGGTAAAGCCAACTTGTTGAATGTTCCTATCCTCGAAGGAAGACCCGACTGGCGCAAGAATGCTACCGAGGTTGTATTCCGTGATATGCTTCTCGACATTGCCGTAAGATTATTTACTTTTTCATTTTTTTTTTTTTTTTTATTTGTATATTCATCTTTTTTTTTTTTTTTGTTTAATTAGAAAGGAAACGATAGTGAACAAGTGTATAATAAGACTGAAGACTGCCTTGATATTGTCTTGTACTGCTCAGCCACGGGTAAATTGTCCAAACAAAGAAAAAGTTTTTTTTATAAAATATTGTCAACACGCAACAATCATACTCAATTTCGAAAAAAACATGTATTCAAATCCCAACAGATGCCGACTTGTTAGACCACGTCACTCATTTAACTTTTGTTGAAGAGCTGCTTGATGTCAACACCACATTTGCTTGTGAGAAATTGTTTAATTATGTCGAGAAACGCAAAACGAAAATCACAGATGTAAGAAAGAGAAAGAGAGAGAGAACGAACCAAACCTTATTACGCACGACTCACCTATAAAAAACCCCCCCTTTAAATATAGAACTTGGTGCCTGGTAAAGGAAAAGGTCTTGTACTTTTAAGAATGTGTAACGTTCTGCTTCGTCGATTATCCAAGGAAACCAACACAGTATTCTGTGGACGTATCCTCATGTTTCTCGCCAACACTTTTCCTTTGTGCGAACGATCCGGTGTTAACCTCAGAGGTGATTTTAATAACGACATGATTAGCTTTGACTCGGATGAACAAGTCGATTCAGACCCTACCTTGACCGAAGAACAAAAGCAGTTTTACAAGACATTTTGGTCCACTCGTCCGTATTTCGCTAACCCTCCTTCCATATTTGAAGGCGATAATTTTAAAAACTTACAAAAGGGCACAGACAGCATCACTCAAAGATTCCAAATCATTGCAGAAAAAGAGGCAGAAGTCTTGGGTGCTCGCAAAAACTCTTCTCCTGCAGGGTCAAAACGAACTCGGGTCGAATCATCTTCTTTGGATATGGATGTAGACCCTAATAAGGCAGAACAACTGCTAAATGAAATTAATAGAGATTTCCAATTCCCAAGGTTATTAAGTAGTCGAAAATTATTAGATTTAGAGGTAAATATATACATATATACATTTATGTATATTAATAGTATTTAACATGCTTATAATTATAGATGGAGGATTCCAGATTTCGAAGAAATGTCATTGTACAATATCTCGTTCTTTTCCAATATCTCAACGGATTCTCCCAATCCGAAAAAGACAATACCGCTAAATTATTAGCAAGCCGTGGTTCTACCAAACAATCCTTAATCCAACCCAATTATATTTTGAAAGAAGAACAAGTGGAGTGGATTGCAAAGACTAAAGATATATTATTAACACTATTACGGTCCACCAAACCTCACGGCAATCTCTATACAGATATTATTCTGACCATCTTAGCAAACGAACGTCATTGGGTAAAGTTTAGAAAAATTGCCCTAAGATATGCCTTTTCCTAGAAAATGTTGTATATATTAATTTCTGTTTTGAAAATAGATTATTTGGAAAGCATCTGGGTGTCCTACTTTTGAAAAACCACCAATCACGATCGAAGAATTAGAAAAGAATTGGTTAAGCAAGAAACCTCGATTATCGACACCTCCTAGCAAATATCGTTATTCCCATGGTAACTTTGAAGTCTCTCGACTCTACAGTAAACACACACAACCATTATCCCAATTCATGTTGTAAGTTTCCTCTCCTCTCTCCTTGCTGTGTTTCTATGCTGACCCTCGTAAAAAAAAAAATATGTAGAAATCGCGCAAAGACACCTACACCTATTGAAGTGATCACAAAGGCTACAGCCGAACTAGATGATTCACTCGACCCTTCCAAGGAAAGATTCGATTATGCCAACGGAGCTTTATTACAAGCATCAAGACTGATGTACCGAGATCATGCTCTATTGATCTGTAAATTATACGGCGCCAAAAAAGATATTTATAAAGAAATGCGATCAAGATTGAATGAACCATCGTCTCCCATGTCGGTGGATGAACCACCTAAGACCGCTGCTGAACAAGTGCTTGACTTTACAGTGGGAAATACCATCACAGAGGATCATGTGCAGGCTGAGATGCAAGTGTTGACCAAAGCCAAGAATATCATTATTGAAGCCACCAGTATAAAGATTGAAGATGATGCTAATAATAGTGCTAATGGTACAATGTAATTATTGAAAAAAACATAAAATAAAAAAGAAAATACCTGTAAAATTTAATATATTGGAATTGTGAGAATGATAAGGGGGTTATATTGCTAATCAAGCAACTGTATTAAAACGGGGGTTGCAAAGTAATTCTTGATATAAAAGAGAGAGAAAGAGAGAAGAAATGGTAAGCTTTAATCCCCCCTCCCATACCGTTAAAATGAAGTCGATTCTACTCTCCATCCTGTTATTACCAATATCTGTTTTCAGTGCCCCAGCTAATGATAAAAAAATGATCATTTCAAATCAATGTGACAAAACCCTTCAAATGGGATATCAAACCAATGATGATCCAAGAGGTACCACCATCGAAATTGGTGTTAATGGCTCTCATACGTTACATGTCAACTCCAATTGGGCTGGCAGAGTCTGGGCTAGAGAATCGTGCGACTACCACGCCTGTGATCTTGCAGGAGCTGGTGATCCTGCCTCTTTGGCCGAGTTCAAATTCAACAACAATAATGCTGATATTGATTACTATGATGTATCATTTGTAGATGGGTTTAATTTGCCAGTCAGTATTGAACCTGTGATGAGTGGAGGCCTAGATGAATTTGTTCAACTGGATAGCAAGCATTGTAGAGTATCTATCTGTGACAGTTTGCCTGTCTGCCCCGAGGACTTGAAGGAGTTGGATGATGCCGGCCAATTTGTTGCTTGTAATAGTGCTTGTTCTAAGCATGGTAAAGATGAATATTGTTGTACCGGGGATCATGGTAGCGCGGATACCTGCAATACAAATTATTATGCCAATACCATCAAAGAGACCTGCCCTGATTCATATAGTTATGCATTCGATGATGCTACCAGCGTATATGGCTGTAAAGCCAATGCTTATAAAATCGTATTTTGTCCATAAATAAACTCATTCTCATTCCCCCCCTATCATCAGTGCGGTTCTGCAAAATTATTAATCATGTACCACGTGTTTCTAAAAAACGCACAACAACTCCGTGATATGGATTCGACTGCTTTAATTGCAAGTCCTTCCTTTTGTGACGCTTTTATGTACACAAATTTTTTTTTAAACGGAATCAGAAAACTATAAAAAGGGCACGAAAAAGTGAAATAATTTAGTTTCTTTGTACTTCTTTCTCGTTTTCATATCGGATAAATCTTTCGCCTTTTACTAAAGATTTCCGTGGATGCGGGAAACTAAGGAAGATTACCCAAATTTTTTGTCAACCCATTTTTACCTTTGAAAGCCTTGGTTTTCTTGGGTAATTTTGTACATTTTTAAAAATAATAAAAAAGAAAAAAAAAAGTTTCCATAAATTGTTAAATTTTAAAAATAACGGAAATTGAATTATTTTTTTTATTATTGGACTGTTTTTGACTTTGAAATATCTACGCCAGCTGTAATATTACTCACTGCTTCGGTGGTGGGTGCAGAGATGGTTGTAGCAGCTCTCTTTCCTTCTTTCACAAGGGACTGTGAACGTATACGATTCATAGCTTTTACAGCACTAATAGCACTTTTAAATGTTCGACGAGCATTAAAGTTTTCACGCACCGTGTCCAAAAGATCAATATCCTTGGCTTGTTGTCCCGTCATCCAAACATGATTTAAAGCTTCTGTAGCGGTGGGTCGATCGGCTGGGTTCAACGAGAGACACCTTCTAATAAATGCACGCGCTAACAGAAAAAGAAAAAAAAATTAAGAAGGGCTGTTCAAGAGTATAGCAGATAAAAGGTTTACCATCAGGAGAAACGTTTCTCCAATATCTCTCATGAAATTCATAACGAGCATGTGTAATATCGTCCATTAATTCAATATTATCCTCTCCTTGAAAAGGCTGGTAACCACAAAGCACTGTGTACGTAATTACACTAGTCCTAAATCAGTATTTCCGCTCCTATTGTTCTCTCTCTTCTTTGTCTTACCCGACACCCCAAATATCCACAGGGAAGCTATAAGACTTCTTTAAAAGTACTTCAGGAGCTGTAATAAAAGTTAAATCTTAAAGCTTTAAAATGAGGTGGTCTGGGTTACATTACCGACATAGCCAGGTGATCCACACACTGTCTTTAAACCTGCACCAGCGTCATTGATAATTTTGGCAATACTGTTAAAAAAAAAAAGGATTAATCACGGTGTGTAACACTAGAATAAAAACATACTTGCCCAAAATCACAAATGACGAGTTCTGCGTTCGCTTCTGGAGTCTTGAACAGGAGATTTTCTGGCTTCATATCTTTATCATAACAGCGATTAATATCAGATAATCCTAATTGAATTTTCTATTTACCTCTGTGAACAATCTTCTTCTTATGAAGATATTCCAGGCCTCGAAGAACAGAGCCCATGATTTTGATAGCATCCTTTTCTGTAAACTTTCCTCTTTCAAATAATCGCTCGAATAATTCGCCACCTGTTGCTCTGATAGATGAAAAGGTTAAAAGACCCTATTTGTTGTATTTGAAGTATCTAACTTACAATTCGAAAACTAAATAAAACTTTTCACTACAAAGAGGTGAATAGCTATTCAGGCATATTTTTATTGAACTTACCGAGATTCAAACCAGTCATAAAAACCAATGACATTGGGATGAGAGAGGCCTTCAAGGACATCCATTTCCGAATAAACCATGTCGAAATGACCTTTGACTTTAGACTTTGGAATGATCTTTATAGCAACTTGCTTATCATCCTCAATACGAGTTGCCTTTTTCACGTACCCGTACGATCCACTACCTTTATTTATATGTGGGTAATAGGAAATAATTTTTTTCTATCGATCCTTACCTAATTCCTCACCAAAGTTATACTTCTTTTTGCGTTCATAAGAATCAGGCTTTGGCCCACCGTGGACAAAATTATCCAGCGATTCAATCAATCCCATACAGTTGAAAAAAAAGATATAAAAAGAGAGAGAGAGAGAGAGAGAAAAAGAGATTAGCTTCGATTAGGTTTATTTTTTTTTTAGCTTTTGTAAAAATAGTTTTGAACTGCGCTTATTGTCATTGTTCATGTATTTTTCTCTCTATCTTTTCTCTCTTTATTTTACTCTCACAGCTGAGTGATATTTGCAGTGATACAATTAAAAAAAGATGTCTGCCATGCAAGAACTTGTGTAGATTATGCAAATAAAAAAAATGTTTAGCGCAGGTGGTGCAACACAACAGTGTAAAACAAAAAAAGATTGGGACTTTTTTTGACTGCTAAAATGGATTTTTTTTTTTAATGATAAAAACAGGTTCACTTACATTTTTTTTTTCTCTGTAATTCAAAAGTTTTGTTCTTATAACAAGATGCACATTAAAACCATTAGAGCAGCCTTGATTTCGAATTACGAAGTATTGAGACTTTTAGAAGAAAGCCAAGAAGCACAGAAACAAGTACAAATAGCGGATCCCTCAGTAGAATACCCAGAACATTTAAGAACAGTTCAATTTGAAGTATGAATTACAATGAGCACACTGTCCTATCCTGTATTAACTCCTCTTTATTCAAGTTGACAGAATATCTGAAGGAAACACCATGTAGCACACAAACACCACAACAAGTCTCTGATTTTTTAAATGCCTTATCCAGATTTGCACTGACACGGGCCGAAAAGTTACAAATTTTAAACTGGAGACCCAAAAGCACAGTCGAGATTTACTTGGTAAAGTTTAAATGTTTTTTAAAAAAGGGGTTGAAATTAAGCATATTCTGTAGATTATCGAAGAGTGTGAAGAACGTTTTTCAGAAGAGGATTTAGAGGAAATGCTCAACTCAATTATTGTTTGTTTACCAAGAGATGACGATGAAGTAGAGGAAGAAGAAGAGGAAGAAGAGGTTGAAGAAGAAGCAATGGAGGAAGGCGAATAAATTTTAAAAGAAAAAAAAAAGTGGTACTACGTGACACATCTTGTAATAAAAACTGTTCTATTCCGTTTCCCTTTTTCTCTCCTTTTTTCTCTCTTTTTATATTTGTTTATCTTTTGCACAAATTACAATGGAATTATCTACCTCCCCAAAGACGCCAAAACGACAAGAAACATTAGGGCCCATGACCCCTATTCAAGACTGGGAAGTCGAAAGAGCCACGGTAAATTAGTTTTCCTTTGGAGTAGTTGTAATATGCACGTCTTCTAATAGGGCTGCTTAGGTTGTGGTTGAAGCCAAAAGCTATCGTGAAAAGGCAGAGAGATTGGAGAAACAATTGGAAACGGATCGTCAAACATACGAGAAAAATACTGTTAGCGTAAGGAACACGAAAATGATGATGAAAATTCGTATTAACCTTAAAATAGTTACTCCGGGAAGTCAAATTAAAAGAGTCCTTTTTGGAGAAAAAGCTAAAAGATTCTGAAGAGAACTTGATGGAAGATGTAAGGCCCTTAAAAGGAGTTCATCTCTCTCTTTTTTTTTTTGCACTCTAACTTATACTTTCTTATACAGCTTTTAAAGTTACAGCGTCAGTTGGATGATGAAAAAACTTTACGACAAGAGGAAATTCAGACTATCCGGAATCAACACGAACTAGCATTAGAATCTGAAGATAAAAAATACCAAAGAAGATTAACAGCTCTTCAAGAACGATTAAATGCCAAAGATAAAGAATACGCAGAGCTATTTGAAAAGGAAAAGGAAAACAATAACCCGGAGAGGGACCAGGAAAAGGACAAATTGATTGAGTCCTTGAATTTAGAAATCGCCAAGGAGAAATCCGAAAATGCTCAGCTGCGGGAATCTAATTCGGATTTATCTGCTACCATCACGGATTTAACTACTTTGGCCACCACAGAAAATGAAGAACAAATTCAGGTTTGCTGACAAAATATCCTTTCCATAACAACCGTATCCATTAACTCTTCTAATAATAGAATGTGTCAAAAGAGTTTGAACAGCTTCGATCCTACTGTAAATCCATCCAACATAAATTAGAAACATCCGAGTCAAACTTGAATCAGTATCGCGAGCACCAAAAGGAATATATACAAAAGGTTCAAGATTTAGAAAATGATTTAGCTGCTGCTAAAAAGCTATCCCAGCAACAAAAAAAGAGATTAAGTCAAATCGTATCAAATCACGATGATAATATCAAACAGCTTCAGGAGAACTTTGCACATGAGGCTCAATTATCTCAAATGACTACACAAGCCCAATTTCAAAACCTTCAGTCCGAACACACAGAAATGTTACGCGAGTTACGTGAGCAGCATGAAACAGAAAAGGAAGTTTGGCGCATAGAACAACAGTCTTTGATTGATGAAATACGTCGTGACACCACGTTTGAAAAAGAGGAAGCTATACGAGAATTAACAAGAGAGTGGAACGATAAAAATGAGGATTTAAGTGCTTCCATGTCCAAAGACGCCATGGAAATTCAAACTCATTGGGAATCAAAGTTAGAGGAGGCTAAATCGAAATTCGTCTTACAAAAGACCCGTCTTTTAGGTGAAATTGAGGTCATCAAGGACCGTTTAGGAAAGGAAATTCATAGACGTAAACAAAATCAGGCTGCATTAGTTGACGCCCAAGATAAATTAGACTCTGTTCAACTTAAATTGGATGTTTATCATAAGAAATCTGCTGATCTGTTAAAACAACGAACCTTGATCGACAAGGAGCTATCCCAGGTACCCATTTATATTATGATACTCTGCTTTTACAATCACTAACTTTTTTATTGGAATAGTTAAAATCCCAAAATCGTATTTCATATCGATTGGCCCGTAGCCTCGTAGCAATCACCTCTCCTACTGCCATCATTGATCTCCGTGCTCAATTACCGGACATCCTGCAAACAGCCATCCGTGACGTTTCGATTATGCGTATTCATGGTCAAACCCACCATGATTATCAGGTACCTCTTATAATTCACTCGTGCTATCGCAATTGCCACTTACCTTTATCTTTTTTAGAACTCTACGTTTGATATCGATACCATACCAACATATGGTTTTTAATACTTGCATCAAGTAAATCATACCCCTATTTTATTTTATGAATGAAACCATGTAACATGCTCTATTTGGCCCGTTTATTTTACAGCCAAATACGATTAATTTTGATAATAAAACATATGTTTTAAGTAAACTCTTATTTAAATGCTTGCTAAATATTTCAATATTAGTATGATTAATTTGCTTCATGGTTTAAAATCTAAAATAGGCTTGAGTAAGTCGTCTTTACACATGCAGAGTTCAAAAATGATAATATTCCAGTTTTTTGGATCGATTTTTCGTAATTTTTTAAAGAGGACTGGAATTCATAAATAATGAAGTATTGCAGCATTGGTTATATAAATTCCGCGGAATTTCCCTTATTATCAGAAGTGCGTTGTAATTGATTTATCCACACCACGACTCAAAGAAGGTCAAGTGGCTAAATGGCTGTCTACGGGGATATGTAACGCCACCATCCATCTAAAATGATTGTTTATTTGTAACACATACTATGGAACTTCGGGTACAATGCATCAATGAATAGCCATGGCGTGTTCAGAAATAGTTGTTATAATATACTTATGTGTAACTCTGATGGATGGCTATGTTTCGCATAATGTGGATTTTGTATTGCAATGTTTTTTTGAAATATCAATGAAAATTGCATGTGGGATTATTTAACGCAATAAGTTGGTTTAAAAGTATATCCTTCTGTCTTATGATGTTGGGGATATACACCACGGGTAAAGTATATTTACTTCTCTTCTACTGAATAACCACTCATCGTCTCGTTAAAGGATTCAAGTTTTCCTTTCGAGAATTCGCACTCACGGTTTCAGTAATGTTGGCATATTTTTTTATTCGGTAAAAATCACATGAATCGTCTGACAGATATAAGTCTTTACACATTTGTGCTTTATAGGGATCAAACACTACAGGAATGACATATATTTTGTACCCACTTTTTTAAGATGAAATATTCTCTCTGTAGTTATCGATTTGACGAAATAAAAATAAATATGAAACCCCTAAAGTTTCGTTAGCAAAGTCTGCAATTACATTAGTGAAATATCATTGGCTAATAGAGGGATTAATCGCACTGCTTTTATTTTATTTTATTTCACAGCAATATTGAGAGTTAATCAATGAGAGCATGCGTATCATGAAGCACCTAAAGATAACAATATAGTTTCTCCCTCTCGCTCTCGCTCTCTCATAGATTAGTATTCAGTTTTAGATATAGAATGAGACCCTGATGGAGACAAAACTCAGATTGGTTGAGGATGGGACTCGGAATAATTTGGTTGGGTGTCAGATGTGTCAAGTTTAAAGACATTTATAAAGGACCATGCTATTTCTCACACACTGAGAGAGTAAATCGTTTCTTCGTCTATTTCTCTCTTTTTTTTTTCTTACAACTATTATAGAAAAATAGCTTTCTCTTATTTAAAATGGATTCGAGGAACTCTAATCTAAAACCGTTTGTTATCTTTTGTGCTATGATTGCATCCCTGGGTACTTTTAACTCTGGTTTCAATACATCTGCACTCAATATTCCTGGGCATGCTGTTAGAGAATGTCCGGGAGTTGCTTCTGGTGTAGTTACATACTATCCAAACTCTCCACTACCCCAATGTATTCCCATGTCAGATTGGATTTGGTACGTCTTTTTATATCATTTAACTTGTTGATGCTTTATGCCTAACTTTATTGTTGTTGGAATAGGGGTGTCGCTACGGGTATGTTTGCTGTCGGTGGTCTTATCGGTGCCATGTCCAACAGTTATTTGATCAATAAATTTGGACGTCGTGACTCCATGATCATGATGAATGCTAACTTCTTTATCGGTGCCGTACTTTTATCTGTGGCTACCACGTCTGCTCAATTTGCTATTGGTCGTATCTTTGTCGGTATTGGTTCAGGTTTCATGACATGCGTAATTAGTGTTTATGTTTCTGAAATCTCTCCACCCAAGTTCCGTGGTGCGCTTACATCCATTCTTCAGTTGTTTACCACGCTTGGTATTCTGATTATCGAATGTATCTCACTTGGTCTGGATTCTGCTATTGGATGGCGTATTATTGTCGTGATTACGGTGGCTCCCGCTATTATTCAAATGGTACTGCTTCCCTTTTGTGCAAGATCACCTCGTTGGTTAATTAATGAAAACCGAATTGATGAGGCTCGAGCAGAGTTCCTTCGACTTCGAAATGGCGACGTGGATGCCGAATTTAACGATATGATTCTTGGTATTACCAAGGGTAAGGGTAATACGGACAAGTCGCCTGACAAAATAAATACAACGGATGCTGATGGGTTCGATAATACACCCACTAACAAGGAAGCCGGTGAAGATGCTGCTGCTAACTTTGAATCGGAAGCTCAACTTAACATCATCCAAGTTATGTCTATTCCTGTCTTGGCTTCTGTCTGTATGAAGATTTTTGTGGTCCATGCTTGTTCTCAATTGACGGGTATCAACGCTATTATGTACTATTCAACCTCTATTTTCGAACTCTCCTTTGGAAATAATGCAAAGTATGTTACCATTGGTGTTGCTGCTTTAAATGTAGTCGTTACGGTAGTAGGACTTTCCTTAATTGATCGTCTTGGACGTAAGACACTCTTATTGATTTCAATTGCTGGTATGTGTATCTGGTGTGTCATTATGACCATTGCCATGCGTTTCTTGGTAGGTGCACTTCAAGTTGTTTGTATTATGCTCTACGTTGCTTCCTATGCTGTTGGTTATGGTATGATTCCCTTTGTACTTAACGGAGAATCCTTCCCTACATACGCAGTGGGTGCAGCTTCCTCTGCTTGTTTAGCCATCAATTGGCTTTTCAATTTCGTCATTGGTTTAATTTTCCCTACCTTATTGGCAGCTTGTGGACCATATGTGTTCTTGATTTTTGCAGGACTCAGTTTGTTTGTTTTCCTATTTGTATTAGCCTTTATCCCAGAGACCAAGCAAAAGTCTCTTGATGAAATTGGTCGACAACTTGGGTGGTACGGCATTGATGTAGCCGAGGCTCTGAATCGAAAAAAGAATAAGACCAAGATTTAAAATAACTTGTTAAAAGAACAATGTCAACTTTCACTTGTATTTCTATATCATTACTTATTATTATAACACACACTCTACATAAAACATAAAACAAAACAAAAAAACATTACCAGTGTACCCAATAAAACATTAATTTTGTTATCATCTTTTTTTTTTATTATTATTATTTTGCCGTTAAATCACTTGGCATAATAGAATGATTTTAAAGTTCAATCATGGATGCAGTTCCTAGAAAAGACAGCCCGTGGATCTTTTGTGTTTGTCGTAGCACATCATCTTTTGTACTCCCCATCTGTTTTCTCCCTGAAATATCCATCAAATGATCAAAGACACTTCGCTTTTTTTATTGTTAGTCCGAAGATAGATCATCACCAATAAATGACTATATTTAACTAGGTGATAGTCATTGCCAAGAAAGATCCACTACCATACGTTTGTTCAAACAAATGATTTTCCTTCTTTTTTTTTTTTTTTTTTTTTTTTTTGCCAAGAAACTTGAGTAAATATTAGCCATTTCCTTTTTGGGATTTCTTCTTTTTCCCTATATATTTTATTCATCCCTAAATCGCCAAGATAAATATGGCCACCTTTTCTTCTTTGTTTCAATCATGAATATCCCTCCGCTTGAACTATCCAAGTATCTGACAACATCGACTGACAAGATAAAAAGTACATCTATTGCATTTATTTTGACTCCGCCCACCTCACCAGATTCAAACGACCCTCCTATGCCAACAGCAACAACAGAAACAACAGAAACAAAGAAGCGAAAGCTTGACGGAGATTCAGATATACCCACTACCGATGAGAAAAAGACCAAAATCCAAAAGAGTCAAACCTTAGACCTGAATTTATTGGATTTGTATTTATCGAGTGGAAAATCCATGGATGTAAAAGACGCAACATACGGATTAAATCTCTTATGTTGGGCTTGTCAATGCAAATCGATAGAAGCAGTCAAAAAGATATTACAGCAAGGCGATATTGATATCAATCAAAGACTGGGTCCTCATCAAATCACCGCACTTCATGTGGCCGCCGCTGTAGATTTTTCATTTGGAATCGATTATTTAACTCAGCATCCAAACCTTGATTTGAATCTCAAAGACGTCTATGGATTGACTGCGGTGCATTACGCAGCACGGCACTCTAAAACCGATTCCATGGCAACCTTATTGGAAGCAGGAGCCCGTTCTGATTTATACGATCGACAAGGAAAATCTGCATTACACTATGCTATTCGCAACGCAAACACGAAAATCGCCAATATGATCTTATCGAAACGTGGAAGAAACAACCCGACTTTTACAAACTTAATATGGGCTTCTTTCAATGATAACAATTGTCCTATTGAAGAATCTATCATCATGGCAGTTGGAAATTCAACAGAAATGCTAAAGCAACTTTTAATCGCCGGTTCGTTAATATCACTCCAGTCCGGTGGTTGGTGGGAAGACAGATATTTACATAAACGAAATAACCTCATTGAACTATGCATTGATTGGAATCGCTTTGATTGTCTGCGCTATTTAGTAGTCAATACCAGTATACCTCTTTTGCCTCAAGCCCTAGACAAAGCCGTTCGTCAGCGCAAATTGGATTTTGTAGTATATCTATGTGATCATGTCGGCATCAATCCATGTCTCCAAAATGGAAACAATCCATCACTTTTATACGCTGCTAATCATGGGTTTATGGAAATGATACCGTATTTGTTACAATCAACAACATCTATCGACTGTATTCAACAAGCCATTTTGTTTACAAGGATGGTCGGAAAAGACAAGCAATTCTGTGACATACTAAAACAACAGTGGAAGCCTCCGACAGCCTCAAATGAATGAACATTTCGTTTTGTAAATAATACCAAAAATAAAAAATCTTTAATACCCCCTTCCTTCTTTAAATTTGTAAAGCTATGACAAAGCATCTTCATTTAGTTCATCCCGAACTCTCCGGGAGTCAATCCCGGGATTATTCGCGGTTTCTGTTATAATCGTCGCTGGGTTGAATTTTATCAAGTTAAGGAATGCTTATGCAATTTTTACCTAATATTTCCTTGGCAGGAGGCAAACCTTTAGTTTATAGCAATATGCATTCTACAAAAAAAAAGAGTAAGTCGTAAGCATATAAAGACAACTGCTCAAGATACATACATCATGTCAACTACATGATATCATCACAACATACGATAGCCTGTATTACATATGACCGAAACAAGCGTGGTGAGACAATGATCAAACAGTTGAAAACTTTAATTATTTGTTTTTCCACTCTATTTTTTAATACCTTGAACATGTGTCTAAAAAACGTCATTTGAGTCCTGTTTTGTTCAGCTGCTTACTTGAGCATCTTACCAATTTAAATCATACAAATGTTATGTCATTTGAAGATAAATTACGTTGGAAGACCAAACTGATTGATACTCATTCGAATACAATGATTAAGTAGATTTTCTAACAAAATTAGTTTACCAAGCAGTTGGTTATACATATGCGTGTACACATTGCCCAAAAGGGATATTCTAGAAGCTTGCTCATATCTCCCAGAGATAGACAGTCATTAAAAGCTTAGCTTGTCTTCTCCTTTGTCATCGCATATGTTGCTAATGAGAAGAATCATTACTCGCCAATTATTAAGCTTCGTATGCTTGGTAGATTAAAAGAAGTGACTTAAGATTTTTTAGACCACTACAGTGGCGAATAACTTGCTCTCAAAAAACTGCAAAAACTGTTACTTCCCGCAAGTAAGTTTAATTATTAAAACAGTGCTAAAGGTAGGTTTTTATTTTGAAAATGAGACATAGGTGTATCTCCGTGATTACAACTGCTTTTTAAGCGAAGCGATAATTACTCGAATCAACGTGGAAAATGAGCCATTTTATCCCGTGGCAAACGAATATAAGAATCCTTGTTTATATAATCAAGGATTACTCCATTTTCGAATTCTGCCATAATTTCATCACGAGAGGTGACAATTATTCTTGTGTTTTTCTTACATTTGATATTCATTCGGTTACTTCTGACTGTTTTTTTTCGATAGCGTTCCGCCATAAAACTCTCGTCACAAGCATTTAAAGCATAAGTGGATGATTCTTGATGATAATAGATTGCATTACCCTCATCTCCATAGTCGAAGCAGACAAAACCAAAGTCCATGTACCGTGACACGAATTCAATCTCAAAGTGAAAAGTCTTAAGATTTCTAAAAATCGTTAAATCATACTTAAACAAATTGGATTTCCCCGATACGTTTACTGGATTGACGCAAGACACGAATTCAATGTTTGGCAAACGCTTTGATATTATTCTCAACAGTTTTGGTGGAGGAACAAAACAGCAGGATTCCATAGACCTCAAGTTTTCTTTCGTGTTTGTTGCTGACAGGTGATGTTTTTTTTTAGTTGCAATCGAATGATTGGCATCCCTACCAATGGTGATGCCCTCGTTTAATTTTCCTATGCAACAAAAATCAAAAAGCTCGAGATTGGGATAGTTGGTCAATACATAATCTATAAATTTAAATTGGAAGTCTTGGCCCTTGTCACAAGTAATAACAGCATTCAAATAATTGACAATTTCTAGTCCAGTTCCTGAGATAGATACGTCTGGCAAAATAAAGTTGATATCCGGCTTTCTCCAGTCTCCTTCTTTGTAATCGCAGTCCTCCAGGTCATAGGAAAGATGTAACCCATCTAAGGAATTATACTCTAGACAATCAAGTTTCGTTCTAAAATCGGGGTAATCAGCGATGTCCATTTGACAAAAAGGATTCTTAGTTCCCTTAAGAACGTCTACCACCTTAAAAAAAATGGTCATCTTTGTTTCAGGGAGCTCTGCGATTTTTCGGCCAATGGGTATCGCTTGAAAATTCAGAATGGCTGAGTTTAGCGTACTTAATCGGCTAAGAAACTTCACAACGTTATCCCATTCCATATCAATTAACCAGTCATATAAGTCGACGCCACCTGTTGTCATTTCCAGAGTGGAAAGCTGGGTGAAAACACAACTATTCAAATATTTTAGATACTCCACTGGTATTGCAGACCTTATAACCAATCTTTCTAAGTGATTTTGTAAGTTGAGATTAGCAGGATCATCCATAAACGCATTAATTTTTTCTTCTGTGCCACCAAAACCAATTCCATAGTCAAGCGATGTCAAATTTGGACATGCTTCTTGAATTTCAAATATCGTCACTTTCGAATAATAACTATCCATTACTGTCAAATCTTTTAAATTGGGAAATTGTTTTAAATAGTCAAGTGTTCTGTTGAGTTTTTCAGCACCTATATCTATCATGTCATGATATTCAAACCACATACTGGTAATAGTCTGGCGATACTTATAACACAATGCATAATGCATTTTAAGTACATCAAGACACTTGTAGTGGGGGAGTCTGAAGGTTTGAATTTGATTTAGACACTTCTTTGACTTTGTGTTGATTAGATAACCATAGTAATTTTCATGGCATTCACTATCGGATACGTCCAACGTTTTTATATTTGGAAAATACTCTAAAAAAGTTACCAATTCCTCTTCACTCAATTCTTCTGAAGGGTGGTACCGAATTGCAGACAGTTTGATTTTTTGGACCAGAGTTCCGTATTTAAAGTATTCGTCACGTTCAGACATGCCCAGTTTCAAAAGTCGATTGAGACTACTATAGCCACCTCGTCCCAGATGCAGTTCCTGATATAGGATACAAAGTGCAGGTTTGGTCCAACTTTTACATACAAGAGCATATTCCAAAGTTTCTAGTGGCACCAAGTAGAGAAATATTTCACTAAGGGTTTCAAAGGGAAGATCTAGAATGTGCATCTTAGACTTTATCTTGATTTATTTCTTTTAAAAGAAGAGAAAGAGACTAACAGTTCAGCCACACGAAGAAAGAGTAGACTTCAGGTATCCGTAAAAGGATAGGTACCCACAAATATGTAGCACGAGTTGTGTAACAAGTAAAGGATGAAATATATATCTGTGCTGCGGTTACCCTGTTTTTTCTGATTCGCTTTTAGAGATACCAACTAGTCACTAATTTTGAAAAAGCTAATATTGCTCTTGCTTTGTGACCAACGCTTTATACATTTACCCATAAAACTTTTGTTACTTATTAAAGTCTATAGGCGTATTACTAACTGGAGGTGTTTGTTTCAATTTCTTGTTATTTTTGCTGATCTCATCCAAAACACCTGGTGTAAAACACAGAATTTATATTTTCATGCCAAACTAAACAAGCTCAATAGCGCGCTGCAAAATAAACATTGCAAATGATTCTTGTTTAAAGTGAGGATCATAAATTATTATTCGAGCTACAATCATATACTCCCGTGTTGTACTGTTGCCGAAAAAGAGTAAGAAGGTAGAATTAATGGCATAGTATTGACTCTATCTTTTTTATCTACTAAAGCCGATTGCTATTATTGATCTGATAGTAAAAGCTAATACTCAGACGATTTATGGGATACACTTTGCCTCTAATATGTCTTCGTCCCATACCGATTGCTCTCAAAAGATTGCAAAAGCTAAGACTTCCGACGAATAATTGTTATTTATAAAAAATAGTGCTAAAGGTCGCTTTTTATTTCTAAAGTGAGATTAGGCGTATCAAGCGAAGCGATAATCAATCGAATGAACGCACATCAAAAAATATTTTATCCCGTGGCAAACGAATATAAGAATTTTTGTTGATATAATCAAGGATAACTCCATCTTCGAATTCTGCCATAAGATTACCACAAGAGCTGACAATTACTCTTGTATTCTTCTTGCATTTGATGTTTATCCGGCAACTTCTGACAGTGTCTTTGCTATAACACTCCACCATAAAACTCTCGTCACAAGCAGTTAAAGAATAAGGGGACGTTTCTTGGTGATAATAGATTGCATTACCCTCCTTTCCATAGTCGAAGCAAACAAACCCAAAGTCCATGTGCCGGGATACGAATTCAATCTCAAAGTGAAAAGTCTTCAGATTTTTAAAAATCGTCGTATTATATTTAAACAAATGAGATTTCCCCGATATGTTTACTGGATTGATGCAAGACGCAAATTCAATGTTTGGTAAATGGGTCGCTATCATTCTTAACATTTTTGGAAGAGGAAAAAAACAGTAGGATTCAATAGACCTCAAGTTTTCTTTCGTGTTTGTTGCTGACAGGTGATATTTCTTTTTAGTGTCCATCGAATGATTGGCGTCCCTACCAATGGTGATGCGTTCGTCTAATTTTCTACGGCAAAAAAAATCAAAAAGCTCGAGATTGGGGTAGTTGGTCAATACATGATCTATAAACTTAAATTGTAGGTCCCGGCTCTGATCACATTCGAAAATAACAAATAAACAATTGACAATTTCTAGTCCAGTTCCTGATATGGATACGTCTGGCAAAATAAAGTTGATATTGGGGGTTTTGCAGTCACCTTTTTGGTAATCACAGTCTTCCAGACCATAAGAAAGATGTAAGCCATCTACGGAATTATACTCCAGAGAATCATAATTCATCCTTACTGTTTGGCAGTCAGCGATATCCATTTGACAAAAAGGATCTTTATTTCCCTTGAAGACGTCTACCAACTTGAAAAAAGTGGTCATCTTCGTTTCAGGCATTTGTCCATATTTTCTGTAACTGATATACCGATTTTTTTTCTGGAGCCGCGTATAAAGAAATGAAATCTAAAGGTCTCTTCACTGGTCAGCACGATTTAGCCATCGTTCTATGTGTTGATGGGTTCACTTCGAAGGTATCAAGAAAAAGTATGGTGATGGTACACGTTATAATTGCTAGCATTGATCCGTCTATCAGGTAAATTTCGGCTCTATATACAATACATCCAATCTTTTTACGTCGTAATAACACCATTTGCAGATACACCGATGAATATACTTTTCAAGTTGCAATTCTTTTTGGTGACACTAAGAAAGACTTTGACTCGTATCTGCGTCCAATTATTGAAAGCCTTGATCGTTTGAGTCGTGAACCTGTTGTTGTTCGCAAGAATGGTGTTCATGTCACGTCGGCTAGAATTTTCAATTTGGGTGTCATTGCAGATGGTATAGAGATCAACCAGCGGTTGTTGATGTTTAGTGGTCATACCAACTGGTGGGGATGTAGATTTTGTATTGGTAAGTCGTCAGTTTACTAAGCTATGACCGTGGACACTAACAAAATGACCCTTCTAAATTTAGTTAAAGGCGGTCACCCAGTTGACGGAGGAAAAGGTGGTATGTACTTCTTTGGCAGAGACTCGGCTATCAGAACCAAAGCTTCTTTATTACTTGAGAAAGACGCAGTAAGTATTAACTTGTGTAGCCTTTTTTACATATTTAATTGATTTACCTTTATTAGCCTTCTTGTCCCAACCACAACTATGGTATTAAAAGTGCTTCTCCCTTTGGTCAGTTGAGTACCTTCCTCTCCATCGACTTTTTCATGTGTGACGAGCTACATATGTTTTCGAATGTCAGCAAGCTTTGCTTCGACATGCTTTCACCAAAGCTCAACACTCGGTTCAAGTTTGATGGTAACGAAGACACGTACCCGTTTGCTCTCGAGACTGCTGATTTTACTCGCATCAAAACCGCCATGGATGACTCCCTTCGTGCAATTCCTGCGGATTTCAGTGGTTCGTTTGCTGGTGTCAATCTGGATAATGTTAGATCTATCTATCGTTCGGTGGACTGGATCGCCTGGTTGGTGCATGTGATTCCTACGATTGTTGCCCCACTCTTTCACGCCAGAGAAGCAACCACAGGATTTATTGCCCTGTCTCGTGGTATTCAATTGAGTTTGCAATGGTCGATATCCGAATCTGAAGTGAAGGAAATTGAGAGGTAAATATTCATTGTTGAGTTGTAATTTATGTAGTGATATTTACTTGAACATTATATTTGCTTATGATAGATGCTTTAAGACTTGGTTTGATTACCTCGATACCTGTCTTGATAGCAGCTCTATCTCCAGAACCGTATTCAGATCGAACATGCACCAACTGAACCATATACCATACATGATAAAACGAATGGGGTTAGTTATCGATTGTCATCATAGTTATTAGACTTCCCTTTTGTACTAATTTTTCATTTCTCTGGTAGACCGTTAAGGTGTTATTCTGCAAGATCATTGGAAAGGTCTATTGGCATATACAAGAAGCGAATCCGTTCATCTTTGAATCCTGGTGTCAACGCCGGTAATGTCATGGAAACTCGTGAAATGTTCTCTTTTTTGCAATCCGATGGTATAATCGATAGTTCCGCCTATGATTTGAAGAAGGATAAAGTTAACAACTTCTTGCCCCACCCGTCCAACGATCCATTGTTGCCTCAGCTGTGGTCACCCTTTCACTGGCGGGTAAATACTGTAAAGCTGGGCCAGGTTGTAAAGCAAGCAAAAGAAAAGCACAATCATACCATTGGCGGCTACCTGGCAAAAGACTGGCTTAAAGCACTCTCTCAATTTTTGATTCGTCTGACTGGTAATACTTCGGCTGTTATAACTTCGTTCCATCAGCACCAATTTGTCAACATTTCTCAAAAACTCTGGACAAACAATCAAATATACATATCTGATTTGTGCAAATCGAAGAACGCAGCAAGTTCGCGTGGTGGTGAGTTTGTTATGTTTACTGCAATTCATAAAAATCGGTAAGTTGATGTTTGCAAATCAAAATTATTGTGTACTGACTTATTGTAATTAGGATGTTCCGGCCTGTCGAAAACTGGTACGTTTGTAAAGTCTTGTTTTTTTTTGACTTTACATATCAAGAAGGTGCTCCGGGCTCGAACTTCGTTTTTGGTGAACTGATGAAGAATCATGACGTCTCACCATACTCAAAGGCTATCCCGCGCGTGAAACCTTACGATGAGGCTGAGCAAAAAAAATTTGTGGTCTTTGATGCCGAGGATCTTTTGTCTGCTGTCGGATTGGTGAATGCGGTTGACGGCTCCAATAACAAATATGTTATAAAGACTGGTGACGCTTTTAAAGTCGATATGAGTAGTACTGCCGGGAAGTGTTGGAAACATTGTTTTCCGCTGAGAATAAAATATAAAATCATTAAAACCCACAGTCACATGTCCCCTTTTCTCATTTTACTTACGTAATCTGAAGTTGTCTTTTTCTTACCCTGGCTATCATCCCCATAAACATTTTTTTTCTTTAAAAAATCACGTTTATCTATTAACATGGTATTGCTACATCTATTTATTTATGTATAGGTTGTTTTTATAGAGATTTGAAAATTTGGCTTTGCGATCAGCGATCAAAAAATCAAAAATATCGGAGATATCGATATTTTCGATTTTTTGAGCGATATCGCCAATATCGATCAAAAAAAACATTTTGATTGCTGATTTATTTTAGGGTGCATCTGTGCTACGGTTGCCCTGTTTTTTTTCTGATTCGTTTTTAGAAGACATCAACTACTAATTTAGAAAAAAGCTAATATTGCTCATGTTGTCTAGCCAGCGCTTTATTCATTTAATCATTATACCTTTTTTACCCAATAAAGTCTATAGGCGTTATACTAACTTGTATTTGTTTCTATTTCTTGTATTGACCACATATTTTGTATTTATTTGTTCAACTAAAAGAGCTCAATAGCGTGCTGTATAATGGACATTACAACTGATTAGCAGTTAAAATGAGGACGTGAGCTACGATTATAGCTAACAGTTTAAGTCTTCTTCAATATTTAATTTTCTAACAAGAAAAGAAATCTCGAAAAGGTTTTCTTTAAGTATTCATAGTCAAATCCAATAAACATAAAAACTTGTAGTGTTAGAAGTCTTTAGTAATCAATATTTATTACAAATGTGAGAATCGATATGTACATAATCAAGAAGAATCCCATTTTCAATCTCTGCGATAACATCACCGCACAAAGCTTTAGTGCCAACAATTATTCTAATATTCTTTTCACATTCAATAGTCAGCATGTGCCTTTGTGCATTCTTGCGTATACAATCATCGTCCTCAGCTCTAAAAGATGTACTAGAACAATAGTACATAGCCGCAGAACCATCTGTGTAATTGAAGCGAACGTACCCAGAAGCAATTTTGGATGGAGAAACAAATCCAGTATCAAAGTAAAAAGTTTTTAAGTTTTTAAAAGCAAGCAGATCAAACGTACCTGGTATTGATCTTTTGTTATAACCAACATAATCAGTGCATACAATGGTTTCAATTCCTGGTAAATAATGACCAATCATCCGGTAAAAACTTGGATCAGGAGTGATGCATCTTGTTCTGATTGACTTCAAGTTTTTTTTTGTGGTGGTTGCTGTGAGATGATGCTTTTGTTTTGTCAAATAGGAATGTTTCGCGTCCCTACCAATGGTAATGTAGTGATTAAATCTATGAGCCATCACGACATTTAAAATCTCGAGGTTGGGGCAATTAACCAATGCGTACTGCACGAAGAGAAACATATAGTTTGTTCCAGTATTGTATATAGTAACATTAAAGTTATTGATAATTTCTAATCCAATCCCTGAGATGCTAATATTTGGCAAAACAAAACTAGTAGATGTTATAGTTTTACGCTTAATGACGCGGTTTTCTTCTGGAAGATCATTTGTTGAGTGTTCTAAACCATAAAAAAGTCGTAGTCCATTCACCGGGTCATACATCATGCGGTCAGCGAGATTTTGTTTGCCTTCATCGGCAATATCTATTGTACAAAAAGTGTTTTTCTTTCCTTTGAATGCATTAACCAATCTAAAAAAAGTAGTCATTTTTGTTTCCTTCATCTCTGGGCGATCTCTGATAGTATGCATGGGATAGAAAGATAATTCGGTATAATCCAATGTACTTAATCGTCGAGCAAGTTTCAGTACATTTTCCAGACCAATTTTGTTTATCCAAGTATACAAGTCTACTCTAGACATTATCAACTTGAGTGTATTCAGCTGAGTAAAATTACACTCGATCAGGTATTGTATATATTCTACGGGAATATTTGTTGAACCAAGAATCAGACTTTCTAGGTCATTCTGCTTGATCTGAAAGGCGGGATCGATAGGCAAAAAATTCTTCGGATCTTGTACCATATAAGAGTGGATACCAAAGTTGAGTGATGTCAAATTAGGACAAGCTTCTTGTAGCCGAAATGGCGTGATACTTGTTGCGCTGCCACGAAGTATTTTCAAACTTTTTAGTTTGGGAAATTCCTCCAAATATAAGAGAGTTTGTGTACTTCTGGGGAAAAGATCCAAGATATATCCCATATCCATATTATCACAATAATCCTGAATTTCCAGGCTGGTTATAGTCTCGCAGTACCGGCAGCATAAATTAAAATGTGCATTGTATGAGCCTGGATTGTAAATGGACATATTCGGAGCAGTAATAACTTGGATTTGATTCAAACACTTGTCTGATTTGGAATCAAGCAGATACCGGAAATACCTCTTGTAAAGTTTGTTGCCGGCGACGTCTAAAATCAGTAGATTCGGAAAGTATTCCATCAATGACATGAATTCTTTCTCGTTGAATTCTACAGGCGCGTCATAATCGGAATCGTAGTCATCAAAATCATAGTCAAAACCGCCTGTATAGTTTTCAAAATCGCTGTCTGAAGCATCAGAATTAAACCCGCAACGGGAACGGTTTAGGGAGGACATGTACTTTTTATTTGAATAAACGAATTGAAGTGTTTTTACATGAGCACCATATTTGAAACAATCATCGCGTTCTTTTGTGTCCAACTTGAGTAGTCTCTTTAAAAGACTACGATGTCGATCTCCAAGTTTTAAATTTTGATGCAGGAGTTTCAGTGCAGGTTCTTTCCAGGTCTTACAAACAAGAGCACATTGTAACCGTCTACTAGAATTAAGGTCGGAAAAAATATTTACAAGAGCTTCCAGAGGCAATTGTTCAATGTGCATTTGGAATCAGTTATTAAATCCTGTCAAAAAGAACTTCTACCGCGTTGTGCCTGTATTTCTAAAAGGCAAGTACAAAAAAAAGAGTCACGTTTTCGGAAAATGGCGATTTTATATTTCGTACATTTCAAAAAAAAAAGCGTTTGAAAAGATAACACTAGGTCATGATTTGCAAAGCGAAAACTGTGTCTAGGTTATGTATCATTTATTAACGTTTTTTAAAATAAGAATCCTGGTTTATGTCATCAAGGAGAACTCCATTTTCGATTTCTGCTATGAGTGTTTCATAATGGCCGAAAAGTATTCTAGTACCCTTGGTACATCTGATATTTATTCGGCTACATTTGAATTTGTAGCTTCTGTAGCGTTCCTCCATAAAACTCTTGTCACAGGGAAGTAAAACATTTTTTGCTGATTTTTGGTGATAATAGATTGGTGCGCTTTTATTTCCATGAGAAAAGCAAACAAAAACGAAGTCCATATAATAAGATAAGGAATCAATGTCAACATAAAAAGTTTTCAGGTTTTTGAAAGTTGTCAAATTAAATGCAATCAATTGGGATTCTTTTGATGTCTCGACTGGTTCGATGCACGACAAAAATTCAATATTGGGTAGATGAGTTGATAACATCTTCAACAATTTTGGAGAAGGAGTGAAATTTTTGGTTTCGATGGCCCTAAGGTTCTCTTTCGTGTTTGTTGATGACGAGTGATATTTTTTTTTTGTTCGTGCTGAGTGGCTGGCGTCCCTGCCAATGCTGATGTGTTGCCTATGTTTTTTATTATACTCGAAATCAAAAAGTTCGAGATTGGGGTGGTTGGTCAACACATATTTTATAAACTCGGATTCCAAGCTTGGGCTCTTGTCAAAACGTATGGAAGCCCTCAGATAATTGACCATCTCTAGTCCGGTTTCTGTGTTGTCTATGTCTGGTAGTTTAAAGTTGATATTGGGTCTTTTCCGGTCACCTTCTTGGTACTCAGTGTTCTCCAAAACGTAGGAAAAAGATAGTCCATTTACTGGATCACAGTGCATACTATCAAAGAGCAAACATTCTTCCTCATCGTACAAAGAGTTGTCACCAATATCCATCTGGCAAAACAAATTCTTTTTTCCCTTGAACGCATTGACTAACTTGAAAAAAATAGTCATCTTCGTTTCATCCGACCTTGTGTTTCTTGGTTCGTCGACCTTTGGTAAGAAAAACATAACGGTAGTGTCCAAAGTGCTTAATCGATTGAAAAATTTCAGAAGATTCTCCAACTTTACGTCGTTAACCCAGTCATATAAATCATGACCGAATGGAATTTCCAGTTTGGAAAGTTGAGTAAGATCACATTCAGTCAAATACTTTAAATACCCCGCTGATATCGAACCATTTAAAACCAATTCTTTCAGGTTACTTAGAGCGTTACGGTTGGCAGGGTCGTTCAACAATGCACCAATTTCCTCCTCGGTATCGCGCAAAGTGAGTCCATAGTTGAGGGATGTCAAATTTGGACAGGATTTTTGAATTTCGAATATCGTCACTTTTGAATTGTAGTTTCCTGTTATTGTCAAATTTTTTAGACTGGGGAATTGTTTTAAATAGTCAAGTGTCTTGTCGAATTTTTCTGCGCCTATACATGACATATCTTGATATTCAATCGACATACTACCAATAGTTGCACGATACTTGTAGCGTAATGCGGGATACATTTGAAGTATTTCTGGACTGACATTCTGTGGGAATTTTAATTTTTGGATTTGATTTAAACACTTGCTTGACTTCGTCCTGAGTAGATACTGAAAATACTTTGTACTGTTTTCATCGCTACACATGTCCAAAGTCTTGATATTTGGAAAATATTCCAATAATGTTATAAAATCTTCTTCCTTGAACTCTTCTGGGGGGTAATCGTTGCAAAGTAATTTAAACTCTTGTACAAAGTTTCCGTACTTGAAATATTTCTTGCGCTCGGTTTTATTCAGTTTTAAATATCGATTGACATGGCTACAACGAAGGTCATTGAGATCCAGTTTCTTATAAAACATCTGGAGTGCGGGCACGGTCCAGCTCTTACATACAAGAGCATATTCTAATGGGAGGTGAAATGGTGCCAAGTAAAAGAATACCTTAGTAATGACTTCGAACGGAAGATCGTGAATGTGCATAGATTTAACGAAAAGTAGGAAAAAAAGAAAAAAAATTAGTTCAGCCACTTAAAGAGAAGTTGAAACTTGGGTTAGCTCCTTTGACAATCCATAAAAGGAATCAACAAATTACAAGGTATGTGTAACAGCCGAATGAAGAAAATGTGTTTAAACCACACTGACTTACATCAATCCCAGCCAAAACCCAGCAGCTCACTCTGGGAGGTCTTCAGGGTATAGCGAAGACTAGCTTAAGACGCAATATGTCAAAAATTGGATATGTTTTTTCGTTTATAGAGGCGTTTCTTAAAAAAAAAAAGTTATTATTGACTAAAAAATAGGTTTGTAAGATCAATGATTTTATCTTTTGGTTTGGTGCTAAGACGTCTCGGTTTCAAAAGATATTACAATTGTTGCAGTTTAATATCTGATTGATTTTGTGACCGCCACATTTCAGATTCTCCAAGTTCTTTACAAGACAGCCATTGCATGTCTGCAAAAAAAAAAAAAAAAAAAAAAAAAAAAAAAAAAAAAAAAAAAAAAAAAAAAAAAAAAAAAAAAAAAAAGTACTTTCTTATGAGTACTTGTGCAAAATGAACATCTATTCATTATTCCTGGTGTTTTTTTTTCCTGTTTTTGTTGTACTTCGTGGAACTGCTTATCAAAAAATGGATAACATGATCCGTAGCCTTTTGGTTCCTGAGATAGTTGGGCCACCGTATTTCAGCAGTTTGAAAATCATAAAAAGTGACTAAGGCTTCAAAGTGTTGGAGCAAATAGCTTAAAGTGACATTATCCAACAAAGATAAAATAGCGGTTTCTTTTTTTTTACAAAAGAGACTCTACACGTATAACCATCGGTATAGAAGCTGTTAAAAAACATCCTGCCTTTCACATGCAATGATTGTAATTCATCCAGACTGTTCTTGTTAAAATAAAAAGTTGCGTATTGTTCGCAAGCATACCTTTTTATTTTCAATTTTCTGAAGTCGAAACATTCAAAAAAAGATCTTTTCGTGAAGGCAAAAGGTGTCTCCTTTTGTACATAACGAATTTTCCTTACAAAAATTCCATGTAGTTTTTGATTATTAATTGCCATTTTAAGCTTGAATTAAGGAATACTGAGCAGCCTTGGTGGTTGGAATCGATTCTCTTTATTTTTATGCGTTTTTGAGCTTTATTCTTTGATGATGATTTCTTCTCTTTTAGGTCTCTTCCGTAATTGATTTGAGCTCTCAGTTTGTTGCAATAAATTGGACTGTTATGGTAAAGTCAATGGTAGTTGTATCATTGTTGTTACTTGTTGATTCGCTTCAATCATTGGTTTGTATTTTGACGAAATATGTCTAAAAACTGGCATTAAATCAAAAGGGGTCTTATTCAATGTCGCCTATGTGATAGGAGCTGGTGGTAATAAGCGATTTTTTCACAGAGCTCCGGCAAGGTTGATGGTTGCATGTTAAACAATATTTTTAATATATGGCCTTATAAAATAGACTTGATATACGGCATTCTCAAGTACTATGTATTGTTAATACCAACCTTTGCAGATAACTACATATTAAAAAAAATCATTCACCTGAAATTCAGTATGGATTATTTATAAAAATAGTTACTGGCAACGCTTTCAAATAAGAGTTATTGTAGCAAGTTGAAAGTTTTTACACGCGGACGCTAGTACTTGACCATAGTTGGTAGGACCTTCTTTTTCGACAAGCATGCTTACACCTTCAAGACCGCTGAGCGCCGTCCATATTTCTTCAAGATGAGGAATATGCGAAGTGTATTTTTGTTTAAATCTAGCAACTATTTTTTATTTCCATTAATAAGTGGACATAAAGAATACCAAAGGTTTTGTTTGAAAAACTCGTTCGGCAAGTCAGCTAGGTATTTGAGAAAGTGGTAGTTTATAATGTTTGAGCCCTTACTCACAATAGAAGCATCTGCATATAGCCCAAGGCTGATATACAAGTAATTCTGATCTTGGAAGCTGTCTATCAGTGTGTATTGATACTTTGTTTAGACATACCTAAAATTCAACCAAGTGTTCTCTTAAAAATTTATCATCAAAATCATATTAGTCGTCACTCAGGGCTTCAGTCCGTCATTTATCATGATGGGGTTTTCAGATGTTTTCGTTTAAAGACGGTTCATAATCAAGATATTTATTTTTTAGGTAACGAAAACAACTGTTACCTACACGACCCAACTATCTTGACCCTCGATAGTCACCCGTTTAAGGTTTTGTACACCTAAAAAAAATTATAAGCGTTCTTTCTTAACCCGTGACTATTACTGGATAGTCTTATTCTTTTTCGCATCACATTAAACATCATCTCTTTCTGACCACCACGCTGCCTTGTTACTACAGTCTCTTCTCAAATCGATTCTGCAATAAGTAGAAATGTAAACTTTAAGGTATTAAATCCATTTTTTCTGTACCCTATCAAGTCAGTGATTTACCATTCGCTATTGACCGATGGCGTTGTACTAGCTAATCTAAAGCTGGAATTTTACATATGTAAATAAAAGCTGCTAAATGGCATTTGTAAAAGTAGTTGAATAATTATTAATGATCGCATCTTGTAAAACAGTTTTTGTTATCAATATTTGATTTTTTGTGTCACAAAGAGCAGGATAGAAGTGTAGCCTTCTTTCTCTTTTGTGAGCTTCTTTTTTTAGCTAGTGACCAAGAAAATACACAGAAAAATCAATATGACCTTCACATGTTGTAATTATTCATCCCTATTGATGTTTAATGGTTTGGATCTATGCTACGTTCGCAAAATTTAATTCCGAAATTAGCTGTCTAGTTTTTCTCCTTTTCATGTTTTAATACCAAGCTCAAAAATAGCACTATTGAATAATCAATTTCTACCGCTTTTTTTGGACATGAAACGTACAAAGACCCACTGCTGATCATGTTAATACCTTTTAGGATAAGCTTATATTCGACTGGTTACTTTCCTCGACCTCTCACAATGTTCATAAATTACTCTCTCAGTACTTACTTTTAAACAACGGAAGCTATATGTTCGATAGGAGAAAAATTCTGCTATTCTTACCCACGTTACATTCTTACGAGACAATAGACCCGAATAATTATTTCACTTGATTCCCTTTTAAGAACATTGTTTTCAAGCTCGTTTAAACCTCAGATAGAATTGATTAAAGGAAGGGTTCCGAATTGCGGAAAATCCCTGGAAAATAAGGGTAAAAAAAAGTTGAATGACATAATGAAACTCAAGAACCCTTAAAAACAGGGTCGTTACCTAAACAATGCATATGTTTCTTCCCCTGTATTGGATTAGACTTTTTTCTCTTCGCTTTTTTTTTTTTTTTTTTTTTTTTTTGGTTTAACACCAATTCATAGCTGTTTAGCGGTCCATTTAGTTAGCAGTGTTTAAAAGTCGGATGCTTAATTAAAAAAAAAAAAGGTATATAAACTCTATGTTGCTGTATCACAGTTTTTATTTCTTTTTAAACCAACTTTTTTTTTTTGTCAGTCATGTTGGATTCACTATTTTTCCAGAGACTTAATACACCATTGATCCAAGTTGTATTTTTGGGTATTGTTTCTTTATGTGGACCCGGCATGTTTAACGCCCTTTCCGGTTTGGGTGCAGGTGGATCCATGAGTGCCAATATTGGTTTAATCGATTCTGCCAACGGAGCTCTGTATGGTTGTTTTTCTATTGTCGGCTTCTTTGCAGGTACTTTTACAAACACAGTGGGTGTAAAATACACATTGACAGTAAAGTATTTCGCAGTGAATTATAAATTATGATATTTCTCCCCTCTTTGTAATAATTCATCATTATCCCCCCCCTTTTTTTTTTTGGTATCTTAGATTGGCTCTGTTGGATATGCAATCTATGCCGCTGCCATGTGGGTTTATGATCGTAAACAAGTTTCGGGTTTTGTGGTAGCAGCGGGTGCAATTCTCGGATGTTTGGCTTCATTGTTTTGGAGTGCGCAGGTAAACAGAGATCTTAAAATAAATCATTAAAAATTAATCATAAAAAGTTAATCTCTAAAAAGCAACTTCATTCCAGGGATCGATCATGATGTCTTATCCAGAAGAAAAAAATAAAGGTAAATACGTTGCTATCTTTTGGGCGCTCTTTAATTTCGGTGGTATTCTCGGCTCAGTTATTGCTTTGGGTCTTAATCTGGAGAATGAAGCAGGCGGTGTTTCGACAGGTACATACACAGCATTTGTCGTGGTGATGCTTGTAGGTGTGGTCTCCTCTCTTATTATTGCAACACCCTCCAATGTCGTACGTCCAGATGGTACACATGTAGCAGTAACAAAGGCGTCGGATTGGAAAACCGAATTAAAAGGTGTATTATTGGTTTGGAAAGAATGGCGTATGATTTATCTCATTCCTGCCTTTTTGGCTTCTAACTGGTTTTATTCATACCAATTCCGTGTTAACGCTGTTTACTTTGATCCATCCGCTAGAGCCTTGAATGACACCATGTATTGGGGTCTTCAAATCGTTGGTTCACTCTTGATCGGTCTGTTGTTGGATTATCAAGGCATGTCCCGTCGTGGGCGTGGTTTAGTATCACTCGGAGTCCTGTTTTTAATCGTTATGGCTGTCTGGGCGGGCGGATTTGCTTTTCAATTGACTTTCAATAATGATTATCATAACCCTATTGGTTGGAAAGATGATAGTTTTGGAGGCCCTTTTGTGCTCTACATGTTTTACGGTTTCACAGATTCACTTTATCAATCTTATCTTTATTGGTTGATGGGTGCCATGTCTAACAATCCTTCCTTACTCGCTCGTTATGCAGGGTTTTATAAAGCCACACAATCTGCTGGTGCTGCCATTTCTTTTGGTATTGATGCCATAGACATTCCTTTACGCTGGGAGTGCCTTATTTGCTGGATTTTGGTCTTCATTTCTTTCCCATTGATCGCCATTGTTGCTAACAATGTTACAGAGACCAATGAAAATATTCCTGAAATTGTGGGATCATTTAATGATATGGAGTCCATTAGTTCTTCCGCTAATGAAAAAACACACATAGAAAGAACACACTCATTTGAAGCTTAGAATGCTCCCCTTTCCCCCCCCCCTTCTTGTACTTATATCATATCAATAAAGGATCATTTTTGACCAATTCGGAAAAAGTCGAAAAAGCTCATAAGTTCATTGGCACGTGGAGAAAAGTCTCATGCCGTGTTTGTTCGTATACCGTACCACACAACGTACACTGCTGCTAAGGCACGCTATATAATTTCTAAATGTTAATATAGTAAGTGATTGTAAACGTCCAAATTGAAGAAAGAAATGATAATAATGACAGTGTTTTAAGCTGCATTGAAATTAACTATGTTGCTTCGAAGGTTTGTATTCAATTGGTGAGTTATTGATGTCATATGGTAGGTAAAAATTTTTGACAGACCCGTTACTTATAGAGATGTAAGACACAATACAGTAAAGAGAAAGTTATTGCAAGCAGCAATTAATTAACCATGTAAGGTAGGATATGATTTTAAAGACTGTTACTTTTGTTTTATTACCTGAAAACCATGGTGATATCCTTTCAATTTTCTCAAGAAGCGTATAACGTGTTTGTGATTATCACTACAATACCAGTATTGTAACAGTTGAAAAACCGTTTAGATACAAGTGGTCAAGAAAGATACATGGGTCCGACGAAAGTTTACAGCTTGACTATATGATCAAATCCTTTTGGATTACCATAAAAAATCCTGATGTCATAAACAAGTGAACTGATATCAGTAATCTGCTTCTGTGCATTGACGTAACAGCCTTTAATCGGACACACATTCTCTTCATCATTATTAAAAATCATAGGGCGAAATTACATGGTTTCTGGAACTTGAAGTTTTTAATCCTTAGAGCAGTCGTTAAAATCACATTCGTTGAAAACAGATAGATTTCATTATCTTCTTGCTGCGTGGGTGGACGGATAATAATATAAATCATAATAATGTTTGATGTAAGTTTTCAAAGTGCGGTAGTAGTGGTATATTAGTATGCTTTTCATGACAAAATATGATCCAGTAGTTTCTATTCTAGCTTTGTTTAAGGCCGCCAAAGCGGCCCCTGTCAAGTACTATTTCTACATCTACTTAAGTATATAAAAAGACAGCCTGTTCGATTGAAATTCACCCTCTTGAGAGCATATATACATAGCTTACTTAGAGGCGGCAGTCAATAATGTGCTATAAATTGCCCGTTCTAGGTTAGCTATATAGACACCTTATCTATCCTTAGGAATCCCTCTTACTTTCGTGATTACGTTTCTTAGAACATTTTTGCAGGTTGTCTCTTTTTTTTTATTAAAGTAAGTTTTTGGTAGGTAAATAATGTTTCATATTTGTGCAACATCACATAACCAGAAACACCGATGACTTCATGTGAGATCATAAGAACTTTTTCAAAATAGGTTCCTGTCGTGAATTAATATTTGACCATTAAGCAAAACCTGAACATTTTATCTGTGTGTAACCATCAAGGAATAAATCTTATCACAAATTTCCAAAAAAGTCAAATATGTTGAAGATGTCATTGCCGTATACAGTTTCATCTTGAGTACTAGGCTAATGGAGTTTTATATATGAATTAAAGTTGCAGGCAAAACAGAGATACGGCAACATGCACGGCGAAAACATTTGAATCATTTGTATGAAAATTAGACTGAAGGTAAAGCCATCATTTATTTGCGTCTTCAAAAACAGCAGTTTTATTATCAAACGACTTGAGCATTTAATCTTTTTATGCCTGTTCAAAGGTCTAGGTCTTTTTTTTTTTTAAGTACGACTTTAGGCCAAGACAAATATATATTGTTTTACCAAAAACCTATTATCTGTTATCATCAACACGAAAGAAAATAAGATAGAGAAAAATATGATAACAACTAATCTGTGTTGTACTCGTCGGTTTATCGGCATATTTTTTTCAAAAAATTAATTACCGTCCTGTCATTTTGGCTAGTAAATAAAGAAAACCCCTCTTTTTTATTGTTGTTTTTTTTTTTTTTTTTTTTTTTTTCGGCCATGTTGTTGTGTTTATAAACATTAAGGGAAATATTCCCAGGGAAAAAAAAAGAATCACACTTATTGAAAGGAGTTTTATTTGTTCGCGTAGTAGATAAATAGCTTAATTCATGGGTAGCCAATCCCAGAGGCTTATTATATACTATACTAACGATTGTCACACTAATTTGAATGCCATTTCGGGTGGTTTGGACGTGCCCCAAACATTTTCTAATGGAACTATTTACAAACTTTATTGATATAAAAAAACAGCTGAGGAAATATGTACATTTTTGCTTTTAATAAATTCAATACGTTTCCCAACTCTGATCAGAAGGGCTTTCCAAAAGTGAATTGAAAGCTAAATCAGGCGCTGAAATATCTTCACTCGTGAATTCAGAGAAATCAAAGTCATCGACTATGTCAAGTAGTACATCAGTAAATTCTTTGGTTTTGTTATGGGAAGTTTTGTCGTCTTCTTCAGAGGAGCTACTGATGACACTGTCATTCGAGCTAAAGTTGGTTGGAGATAATGCTGGCGTCATATCGGTCTTGGGTCGTCGATGGTTCCTCTCTAACAAATAATTGGCAGGATGACTATGATCTGGATAGAGTTGTACGGCTTCAATTTGTTCACTTTTACGTGCCGACTCGTTATTTGAAGTAGCGCGAAGCGTAGCAGGTGTAGTAATTGAGAATGTGAATTGCTGGCTAGAGGCGTTACTAGGAGCTGGCTTGCTAGAGGCTGAGTTAGATTTCCTGGATAAAGTCTTTTTGGCCTCTGTTTTCTTAGTAGCTGTGTTGCTAGATTCTTCATGATGGTCGGGTTTTTTTCTTTTTTTCTCAGGAGAGGCGTTTGGGATAATTTTTAAGGTACCTTCAACTGATGAAGGGCGAATTTGAAGAGGTATCAGAGAAGAGAACTTTGGGGGAGGAGAAGGTAGAAATGCTTTTAAATCTGGTGGAGGACCAACCGATAATAAGCAAGATTCGCTTCGATTGTCAATCGTTGTACCTTTGAGATTACTAATTTCTAACTCTAGTCTATATATAATAAATCTCAGCTGCTGATTCTCTTGATATAATTGGGTTGTAGCATGATGATGGCTGTTCTGAACTTGTCTAATTTTATTTTCCAGTTCTTTCACATAGAGTTCCTTGCGCTCTCGAAAAGCTCTTTGGGCCGCCCTATTTTGAGCTTTGCGTTTGATTTGATGTTCCTCTAGTTCGGGATCCTTTTTATGGGTAGAAAACTGTTAGAACAAAAAGGAAAAAATATATATCCAAATGTTACTTACATCATCTTCTTCGCCAATTGGCTTGCGACCTAATTTTTTCCCGCTGTCTATTAAAAAAAAACAATTTTCTTAGCGTTAGACAAACATTTATGTAAATTAAACTGCGATTATAATACGTACCAATACTTTGATCATCCTCATCATGGGACATGACAGAATTTGAATCATCATTATTCATGTAACCTATAATGTTTTTGTAAAAAAGTATCAATGATCCGTCAAAAATATGAATAAAATAATTTATCCTTACGAAAATCTTTTTTGTGTAAGACTTTGTCTTGTTCATTGCTATCTGTTGAAATTTGAATCGACTGATTTCCTACGTTATTGTCAGGATTAATGCGTGCCACTTGTTGGGTACTTTTTGCTGGCATGGTATTGGGTTGCATATCGTTAGCCATTGATATATGTTTATAAAAAAAAATTATCGAGTAAGAAGAGAAAGTTTCAATATTAAGTTAAAGAGAGAAAAAAAAAGGAGCCAGTTTATATAGATCACCGGAAAATGTAATTCGTCATGTGCTGATTAGTTCAACCGTTATCCTTTATATGTTCTTTTTTTTTTTTTTTTTTTTTTTTCACTTGCTGGTCTGAGGTTAGCAAACACTCATAGCTCAGAGTTCAGCCCGGAGAGTACGTGAGTGGTTACCACAGATACCCCGCTGATGTTGTACGGGTGAATAGGTCTTATTCTTAATTCTGATAACAGAGAAGAAGGGAGAAAGAAGAAAAAATTTAAAGGAGCAAGGAACCTTTAAATGTGTCTCTTTTACTTTGCTTGTTTAGATTTTCTGTTTCCACGCGTACAAAGATTGGAGGGAGAAGAAGATTTGAGCGTACAAACAACTTGTTCTGGAATAAATCTGCGACCCCCGAACTTTATCATGGAGATACATTGACCCAAAACTTAATAGTGTAGGGCGTTTTGATCTCATTTCTTTTTCGTCTAGGTGGTGCAATCATATTTATATTTTTCACTTGGTGAAACTTGAGCTTTTAAATGTTTACGCACCCGATACATACAAAAAAAAAACAAGCGGTACCGAGATCTCACAACACATGCCCATATGTCCATAAATTACTTAAATTGGTAACAACAATAAGACATTCTTTTAGTTCAAGAGTTACTTTTCTACTACGTGCTGTCTGATCGGAAGTAACTTGAAAACGAAGATAATACGTTTTACAGATCTCTCTCAAAAAAAAAGATAATGATTGTGTTTTAAAATATCCTTTAAAGGGTTGATTATCGGGGAAAGATAAAAGATAACAAGAATTTGCATGAGCCTAGAAGTTATTTTTATTTTATAGAATACAGAATTTCAAACACAGGTTAGTTCCTACATTATGTTATCTCCTTTTCACTATTCGATAAAGAATAATTCTAACAGCGAGTATGTTAGTCCCGGAGAAACGTTTTTTTGTAATTTCCCCAGATTTTTGAAACATAATCGTGTGAACATAATTTTGTGCGAGCTTAATTTGTGGGTGTGAGTGACCCCCTTAAACACAAGTCTAAACTTTATCTACGATATTTCAGATCTTGTGAAAAAGTAGCATGCTAGCACCATAAAATATATTACAAATACTCTGTTAACCCTTACGAACAAGTAAATGATTTACACAGATTAATGCTATATGCCCTCAGATATAATAAGCCTCTTTCTCTCTCATTTTTTTCTAAATATACAAAAAATATTTAATCCATACATTTAATGCCTACGTGTCTTGTAAGTTTGCCATAATACATGCAGTTGTATTTACGCAAGTGTGATGTAATAAAATAAAAACCTTTAATTCCAATGCGTCACCTATGACAAAGAAATAAAAAATCAAAAAAAATAAATAAGTTGTAAACTGCACAGTTCTTGGACTGAGACTGACAGTTGTCTTTACAAAACCCAGCACAGCCCGAAAAAACGGGTAACACAAAAAGACCAACTCCACTTGTTAGTAAAAGAAACATATTCACCGCAAAATTGCGGTGAAAGTTAACAATAATTTTGACTGACGGATCCGGTCGATCTTTGACTATTCTTATATCTTGGGCGGAAATTTTAAAAATTGAATTGTAAAAAATTGATCGTATCCCGTATGACTATAACTTCGACAAGAAACCAAATACTCGTAAAGATTGATTTTGTTATGATTTAAATATCTACGATAAATACATAATAATATTGTCGAAAAAGAAAATGTTTTACGGTGATATTTAATGATTTTTTGAAAATGAAAGGATATTTATTTGTAGACTATCTGGGGGTAAGATTTTGTATTACGTTACATAAGTTTCCCAGTCTTATTGAAAAGATTTTTTTTTTACAGATCACTCCTCTTTCCCCAATTTTTTTTATGCAAATCTTTTGTAAATAATAACATATGGCATAATCTGTTACTAACTAAAGCTTTCCCGCTGTAAACTATTGTGTGTGGTCTTTTGGCATATGATAAGATGAGTAGTTTCCGCTGTAGTGATTGCAGCTAGAACCAGGCACATTGAGGGATATTCTTCCACTCTGATCCTTGGGTTATATGGTGTTGTGACATTCTTGAAATCAATTGAAGCTTGAAAGCAAATTGAAGGAAAATTGTCCAGCCTGTGTTGCGATTATTTTTTTACACAAGATTATTTGCAGTTACTTAATCAAACAAACAAAGAAGGTGTAACCCCATTTTCAAGTTTCCTAGCGCAGCAACCCTACCCCAACAAGACGTTCCGTCGACTTGTAGCAAGTGATATTCTAAAAAAGTGAGGTGAATTACTTTAATGAATGCTTCTCATTAGAAATCTGGGCAAGAATGCATCTCCATGTTAGGTCTAATGTTCAGGTGTCAAGTTGGTATCAACCCAGGTGACGTCTAAATGAGTTTGTACAACTATTCGCTCAGATGGACGCATAAAAATATTAGGTAGGTAACTATAAAGATTTATAAAAAATGAGGATGAGTTATTACCCCATAAGTGTTATATTCCTCTATTTGATATAACTTGCATACCTCCTAATGAATACAAAGAAGCATTAAATTACATTCAACCTGCTATTGAAGCCAATCAAGCCATTCCTAAAGGTTCATTTTGCACTATACCTGAAAGTGTGGTATCCTTGGATACTCCACCAAATGTGACAGCGTATAGAAAGCCTTATCCAGTCCCTCTTAAGATGAAAAGCATTGTAGAGGACCAAGTAAAGGAAAGGCTCGATAACGGTATTACTAAAGTCGCCCCTGCTAATTCAGAATGGAACACTCAGCTAACTGTAGTCAAGAAGACTGATGCTAAAGGACAAATAAAAGGATATCGCGTCTGTCATGATCCCAGACATATGAATTGTTTGTCAAAGTCTATTGACCGAATGCCCTTACCTATCATCGGTGAGCTTCTTGAGGATTTAAAGGGTGCTACTGTCTATTCAACCTTGGATCTTAAGTCTGCTTTTAACTCATTAGAGTTAAATCCTAAAGATGCACATAAATTAAGCTTTACTTGGCGTGGTGTTCAATATTATCAACCTATAGGCACTGTCTTTGGCATTCGTCATGTCAGCTCACAATTTCAGAGTACAATGAGTATTGTATTAGAAGGTTTACCTTGCGTTCGATATTTCGTTGACGATATTGCTTGTTCGAGTAAATCCATTGAAGAACATAAAGAGCATTTAAATATGCTGATAAAACGATTAACTGAAGTAAACTTGATGTTGAATCCAGATAAGTGCTGTTTCTTTCAAAAGTAAATTTATCACCTGGGATTTCGTGTAACTCCTTCTGGTGTATGAAGAGCTATACCTGATAAAACGGCAGCGGTTTTAATAGTGTTGTGTTAGAAGTAATTTGCACCTTCGGCCCATTCAGAAAATTGCAAAGTGATAAGGCTACCGAATTTGTCAATAGGTGTATGTCATGCATAAAAAGCAATATTGGGTTTGACCATGCAGTATCATCCAAGATCTAATGGAGCTACTGAAAGAGCTGTACAATCCGCTGTGAAAACCGGAAATGTCTAGACCTCCGTATTTTTTTCAAACGTATTTTTTATACCACTTACAGAAATTCTGGCCAAGACCAGCAGGCCAGTATGAACACAACCATTCACAGTGTAAAGCACTGTTATTCACGGCCTGTGAGTTCCAAAAAAAAAAAAATCAAGAGCCCTGCTTAGGAGGTCGCTCTCCTATAGCAAAGACTAGCTGCAGCTGCAATACCGCAATAATATCTTTTTTTCATTTTAGCGTCTTTTGAAAGAAACAAGAGTCACTACTAAACAAACCTTTTTACATTATCCGTTACTTTCATAAGAGAGAAGAAATATGTTAAAGGAAAAGAAAAGGGGGAAGAATAAAGTGTGTGAATGAGATTTATTTGTAGATTGATAAACAAGAGCTTATGTCAGGATGATTTGATTGATTGTTTTATCATTTATAATGTTTGGGCCTTTACCTAAAATAGAAACATATGCAAACCCCTATTACTCTCTAATTGAGGTATTTGCAAATGTTTCTATTTCAAGTAAAGCCCAAACATCATAAATGATGAAACAATCAATCAAATCATCCTGACATAAGCTCTTGTTTATCAATCTACAAATAAATCTCGTTCACACACTTTTGTAATCTTATAAAATCAGACTCATTTTTCTCTTCTTTCCCTTTTTTTTTTTTTTTTTTTTTTTTTGAATGAAAGTAATCAATATTGTAAAAAGGTTAGTTTATAATGACTTTTTCTTCTTCCAGAAACACTAAAGTATTACCTCTTTCTTTTTAAAATGAAAAAGATACATTGCAATCCTTGTTACAATTAGCTTTGCCATATGATGGTGTACTCCCAGGCAGTGCTCTTGGGTTTTGGGCACTCACTGTATGAACAGATTGTAAATAGCAGAGATTGCACTGTAAATAGGTGTGATTAGATAGGCTGACTGGTCTCGACCGGGATTGCTGTAAGTGACATAAAAAATACGGAGGTCTAGACATTTCCTTTTTTTTTTTTTTTTTTTTATTTTGAAAGAAAAAAAAAACTTCGATAAAAATTAAGTCAAGAGTTTAATGACACCATCTAACTGTTTTTTATAGATTACTGGAATGTAACCAATCCTAATCAATATGACATTACATTCTATGATTTGAAGTTGTGTCAAACCACACCTATGACAAAATAATGTGCACATAAAGCACTCTTGCCAGACATGCAAACCTTGAAAAACGCATTTCTAGAAAACAAAGATTTGGTAAAATTCTTGAATAGAATTGACAACTACGTTAACTCTATCTCCTGAAATGCCGCATATCAGAGCATTTCAGGAGATGGAGTTAATGGGAATTTCCGGAAGACAACTGCTGTGAAATTATGGGATGAGCAAATGAAGAGAATAGAAATTGAGGTAATTAACAAAGCACGAGGAAAGGAAAACGTTTGTTTAACAATTCCTGCGAAATAAAGATTTAATAATACTCCGCAAGGGATGTTTTTTAATTTGAGTGTCAAGCTTAAAAAGCTCCCTCGAGGCTTGGCTACTTGGTTAGCATCTTTAGATGAAACTTTTAATAAAGGAAAAGCAAGCTTGAGGAGCAATGATAAAAATAAGTTAAAGAAGCAAAAGTCTGGTCGCGAAGTAAATGCGAGTACACTAGTAAGTAATTTCCCTGCAACATTTACGCAATATTAAAGGATTGTATTTATTTTAGTCTGCAATTGATAACGTGCTACTCAGCGATAATAATCTGTCTGTCGGTACAGTTATAAAAAGAAAAGCTGTTGAATTATTCAATGACGGGCCTGCTGTCAATTCAAGAGAATATAAAATTATGACGTTAGTATACGAAAGCTTGTACATGTTTCATGTACCTTGTTATTGACTCTCTTAAAATTTGTAGGAACGGTTTATCTTCTATTTTAGACATCTGTGATATCACGGAAAGCTCACAAAAATCCCTATTTAACGACAGTGACTGGGAATTTTTAGTCAAAACGTATACTGACAAATACGATATTACCTTGATTCCCGTTAATGATCTGATCCTCTCTACTTGGAAAATTGTGGTTAATGTAAGTAAACAGTAGTAGCAGCTAAATAGAATCCAAAATAACTCGTTCCTTTTTTAGAGCATTACAAATACAAGAGACATTAGTTTCAAATTGAAGTATATTTACCAAATTTTCCCAAAACACCTCAAAAAACACTATTTCTTTTGCTTAAAATTATGTGAACACATGTAAGTCTCTGATAATAGGATACTTTAATTGTTTAATTAGTATATTCATTTAATTGGTGTTAGGTTAAATCTCATACAAATGCATCCCACCATGTTAATTAAAGTTGATCCTCCTGCCTTCTCCGAAAATGATCATTTACGTGTAGTATGGTCTGATTTCTTTGAGTATCTCTTCCCCGCCTCTGGAAACATCAAGATTAAAACGTGAGTAATAATAGATGATTTGTAGACATAAATGACTAACACTGGTTTGTTATTAGTGGTGAAACTACGTATTATAAATCTGCTGAAAAAAATCTCAACTTTATGCACATTTGCCCAATACATCTAAAATAATAGGCTTCAAAATTGATCTTGGGCTGCTATAATATCCAATGTCTGTAAGACAATAATTTGGATCAAATGTGTTCTTGTTTGTTATGTCAAAGATTCGTGTTTGTTGTGTCGGTGATTCTTATATGTTCCGTATTTACATTAGAGTTGTTGTTACTATGGTGAGACAGTCTTGTAGTACAGCAGCTGCTATTCAGACATAACAATCGCGACATTGATATATGCGCTGGTGAACTTGGAAGCCACGATGGAGACAATAACATCATAGATGATGAAGGAAAACTAAACAGAGAATCAATTACAATGCTTTATCCCCAGCACGGTGAAATTTCAAAAGTTTAACCAGACCTTCCAACCAAGGTCAAAGGATATTTTGAACAACCTTATTTCAATAATTCTTCGAAACAAGCCAAATGTTAGTATGGGCTGGTCCGTTCAAAATGGTGGCTCCTCTTGTTTCTTTTGTGCTGTTCACTTGGATGCGGATGGTCTATACTTAAAGGTTCCCAAGTTTCAGTTTTCTCTTCCCTCTACGATTGCTGATTTTGGTGACTATACTGATTTCTTGAGTAAGCAGGCGGTGTAAAAGTGAGGTATTACACGGGTGGTGGGTTGTGTTGCGGTTGAAGCTGCTAAAAATCAGAAAGTCTATGACTGCATTTTCGATACCATTAAAGAGTTTCTGGCTTCCAAGCACTCTGGGCAAGCAGCTTTTGGTAAAGCCAATAATGATGAAGCAAACCTTGATCCACGTATCTATTGGATTCGGGATCTTTACTATACCCCTCCTTCAAACACAAAACCTGGTTTAACTACATACCTGTTTGACTGTGCCCCTCCATCATCAATTATGGATAAATTGTTAAGTTTATCGCACGAGAAAAAACAAGATCTGAATCATATATACAAAGACTGTGTGTTTGATGAAAACGGTTGGACCTTTTCTGGGGATCATTGTTTCAACACGATTATCAACGAGCGATCAACTTCCTCGTCATATAAAGCCAGTGATGACGAAGAGGGTTTTACCTCATCCGATGATAACCCCATCCCTGATTCTGATACCGCCGCCAGTGAATTCGATACCGTAATGGTTCAAGATTCTGATACCATCGCCCAGGAATTTGATGCCGCCACAGGTAATTCCGATGCCGCAATTCAAAATTCTGGTACAAACAACCAAAATCCTGATACGGCTACTCATGGCGATCGCATGGTTTCATCTCCTACTTCTGTCTCTCGCGCTCAAACGTATCAAGGTGGTGTTTAATGACAAGAACGACTTTGGACTCTTTTGGCGTCAAACGGAGTCAAATTCCTATAAAGAAACTGGTTATACTGAATCATGTATCGATTGGGTAGAACTCTATCTTTTCCAGGCCGTTAGTAACATTGGAAATCTATCCGAAGAAAGTACTGATAGTACACTGCCAAAAATCTATGGCTAACTCCTTCTGGCGAACATTAAACCATTAAGCAAATTGATTCGAAGATGGCATCCACCGCGAAATTTTCCAGCGGTTTATTCGCACCTTAAACTGCTACCGCCGGTAACGGTGTAAGCTTAAACTGATACCGGCCGGTTAACTTTTTGGCGGTCTAAGCTCTACCGCTACCGCTGGAAAGTTTTTTAGTGGAATCCCTTAAATATCTCATCAAATATTGGAGACAGTTGGTACTTGATGAGTAGAGTTAAATGGAGTATTTTATCACTTTTAATAACTTGTCAATTATTAATCTAAATGTTACTTTGGACTCTTATAAGATCCCTTTGTTTCGATAATAATTTACAAATTTATATTTTAAACACCATTACATAGCTCACAATAAACCCTTTTTTCATACCTTTTTTACACGTATAATTTACAAAGGTTCTTGTACCTGAAACCAGCACCAGCTCAGAGACTTCGAATAAAATCAGTAAAAATTAAAAACAGACATTTGAATGATTGCATACATAAATAAAGCAGTAATTATATGGATGATGAAGAGAAGTGTTTGACAGGTACCAAAAAGGCATTACCTGCTCAAATTGGGGCGATATGTGAGAAAGGAGCGATTGATTTTAAACTTTCGCAAACCAGAGGCTGTTCAGAAATAAAGAGCTTCTTATAAAAATAGAAAGATAGATCATGGTGGAGCAGCTGAAGTACCGGAGGTAAATGAAAGAATTGGTACGCAAAGCGAGCACTTCATGCAATTTATCAGTAATATTATGGACACACTTAACAAGGATGGAATGTTTGGTTGCTATCTTGTTTTAGGTAACGCCGTTATATACAAGGTCACTGTTGTCGAAGAACTCATTAAAATTTGCGGACAAAAAGCTGTTTACTCATCTTTCATAAATCGAATTAAACTTTTTTGGTCGAAAGTCAAAGCTAGCGTAAAGAGAGGAGACTGTCTCACTGTAACAGATAATTTGAGCGCTAGAGTTATTGAGTCAGTAGAACGGGCAATTGTGCACTGGGCTAAGCATTTTGTTTTATTTTTTCATAGGTGTTTGGCCCTTGAACCAATGCTTTAGTACGTTATGTTATAAATAAACTTTTGTTGAGTTTTTCCATACGCAAAGTAAAGATATTTAATCCGCGAATTGTTCGGGAAAACCCAATAAAGTAAAAATCGTAAAGGTATACGTCGTTTTTATTAATTCCGAATGTGAAATGAAAGAAAACAACCCAATCCTCTCCACTCTTATGCATTTTTGTGTTTTCTATAAGGGATAGTTATAATTATAAAAAATCAAAAAGTTGGTCGACATATTTGAAAAAGGTGGTCAATTTATTTTCAAGAAGCTGTACAAATTAGCTTCAAATATCTGACTCCTTTTTCATGGCAATTTAGCCTCGTACAATGGCACAATTTCTCTCAAAAAAGTGATGGGTGATTTCAAAAAGTTGGAAAATTGAGAGTGGAAGCACAGTAAGATAATAAATGCATTTTTGTTAATTTCGCTGAACAAATTTGACAAGTCGCCGTTTAAAACATTTCGAGTGTCGACACTGCAACAGTCTGTCGATCCATAGCGGGATGTGTGCGAGTGAACATAGTTTAAAGCTGGGCCCGTTTACAGACATATTTCCAGATCAAGGTTACAGCGCTGAAACCTGGAATCAGTTAAAAAGAAGACATTTTTGTTTTATAAAGGATTATAGAGAAGACAAAAGTTCTCCTACTTGAGTTATTTATTCATTTAGATTTACTATGCACTATTTCGAAAGTAAGGTTACTCTCCTTTCTCTCTTATTGATCCTGCTAGTTTTAAAATCTCTTAAATTTTTAAGATTTGTGAGAAGACTATCTATCATCCAAGAAAATCGATTGGCCACAATTTGCTTTCTATGTGCCTGTTTACACAGCCAGTAATGCAAAATCCGTAAAATCAGGCCCAGCTCAGGATTATAGTATAATTAAGCCACAGACTAACCAACGAATAGCAGTCTTTCCATTCCGGATCAACCAATCAATATGTTAAGTTCCTGAATTTCGCAGAATAAAAAGATCCACTTGAAAGCTGTACCAGTGATGAGAGCAATGAAGACATTTTCATTTTTTATGGTAGTTATACGTGTTTCGAAACTAGAATTCTCATTTCGATCTGTCTGATATTAAAGAAAGAAGGCTCTACATGAAATTACTTGATTTACGCCGATACAGCAATGCACGGCATTAGATGTAGTACAGAAATGTGGTTGGTTCGCAGAAGGCAGTTTTATCACACCAGTTAGAAAACATGAAACATGATTTTTATAAGAAATCAAATCACCCTTTGTATGCCAATGTGATCAGATAAATCACTGGATTAAGATCAATTAATCTATCTTTCTGTCGCAGCTGCCAGTGCACACTATTGAAAAAAAACTGAAATGCATGCAGAGTATGTGCGTGTGTGTGATTTCACGAAAATTTAAGCCCAAGTGGGGATATCAAAAAAAAAAAAAATTATTATTGTTGTTGATTGTTGAGTAAAAAGGGGCTGAACACTTCTTTTAAAATTTTCTTTCTTTGTTTCTCTTATTTGGATTGATGAATTATCTTGTCATGGACAGAGCTTCTGAAGCAGCCGCTAATGACTTGGCTGAAGTTCGTAAACTCATCGAAGGCATGAATGCACTTGTGAACAGCCAAATGCAGCAACAACAACAACACCAGTTGCAACATTGTGAATACCCAAACGCCATGCAGCAACAACAAGATGCAGCTGCTTTAATGGCTACTATCGCTGCAGTGGCTCAACAAAATAACCATAATGCTCAACAGTCCGCTCTAACATCAACTACTACCAATAATAATAATACCATGCCTCCAGAACAATCTCCTCGACCTACTTCCTTGACACCAGCAACCACTAATAATACAGATACAACAGAGAACACACCGCCACCGACTACCTCAGCAGCAGCGACAGAAGAAGTTAAGACACCTATTGCAACAGCGGAAACTGACGCCAGTTCCACACAACAAGCAGAAACCCAAGTGTACAGGTAGGTTCGGGTCGAGAGAGAGAGGGATGCATACGGCTGATTACTAAAGTGTTTCTTATGGTGCAATAGCAATCCTGCTCCACAAGCTGGCGTTATCATTGAAGTGACCCATTTGACCTACAATCGTACTTTATACTTTCAGTTAACACGTAAGTCTTCTGCCAAGCTATTTTCCTCAAGACATTACTAACAATAAAAAAAAACAGAGGATGCTACCATCGAGCCCATGATTGCCTGGTTACGTCTTTCTTTTGTAGATTCAGCCATTTCCGGAATGGTTCTTCAATATAAAGGCTTTGATGGATTATGGAAGTGCTTGTTAAATCGTAAGTTTGAAGGGGAGGATAGTGACATGCGTAGGATAGCTCAAGTATTGATGATGGTTTTATAGGTGACGATTCTTTAAGACGTATTTTAAAACAAAGCATGAAAGGAAACACAATGCTTCAAATGCGGGTTCCTCGTGAACAAGATTTATTAAGTGTAAGGAGAGTATCGTAACGTTTAAACGCAATACCATTAACCTCTTATATTTTATTTAGTCTGGTTATACCGATCGTCGACTTTTAGCATTAACAAAGCCTGATAGCCATTAAGAATGTATTATTTACCCAAATTCATTAAATCATTCATCATACTTCTTTTGATCTCTCTTTTTTTTTATAGTGTGAATAAGGTATAAGTTTATTTCTAGACTTTTTATTTTTTTTATATTTTGTATACAGTCTATGAGCTAGAGGGTGATAGTTCAACTTCGACACCACGAACAAATACTCTTTGGATCTCGAGATCATCATTCAAGAATAAAATATCAGCATCACTACCAGCATTTAGAGTTCCCTTCGTGTCTTGAATACCCACCGTTTGTGCAGGATGTAAAGTAGCAGCCTCGATAGCTTCAACAATGGAACAACGTGTGAATCGACGGAAATTACGTACGCACTGATCAATGGAAACTGTACTTCCGGCTAATGTGTCTGTATCCTTCAAATAAGCACCACTTGCACCACGGACTTCTACTTCCCGACCTGCTAACGGATAAACGCCTGGCTTCAAGTACGCGCCTGCAAGTGCATCCGTCACTAAAACGCAACCTCTTGGATGTGAATAATAGGCGATACGGACAGAGTTGGGATGAACATGAACACCATCACAAATGATGCCGTAAAAAGGACGCGGGTCAGGCTTACTGGAATCGGGAGAAGTAGAAGAAGGTGACGGATGTCTGTTTGCATGACTTGGTTGAGGTAGGTCACTAGCACCCAAAATACCTACCATACCGGGATCACGTTGATGAAAGGATTTCATCGCATTAAAGAGATGGGTAATAAAGGTGGCACCTGCCTTGACACCAGCTTCTGCCTGATGAATGTTTGCAGCCGAATGCCCAAGGGAAACAGTTATATTACGTTTGACAAGTTCCGGTATCACATTAAGCATGCCATCAGTTTCGGGAGCAACTGTCATAATCCGTATAGTATCACTTTTAATTAATTCGGGGCCATATGCTTCATCTAGTGCAGCTATTCCATTTTCTGCGTCCTGAATCATGGTCTCATTATGAGCACCCTTCTTTTCGAATGAAATAAATGGTCCTTCACAATGAGCACCAAGAATCTCGGCCCCCGTTTCTGCATCTCCGCTACGACGTCTTAATAAGGGCAAGACCTTCAATAATAACAAAACATGCATTAGATCCTTTCTTAAAAAAACAAGTATGTCTTTTTATTACTCTGGTATACACTTCTGGCGCACAGGTAACGACGGTTGGACAAAATGCTGTGCATCCAAACTGCAACAAACCTTTTGCTACAGCCGTAATATCCTGTTGCAACTTTTCATCGGATCCTTTGATGTCGGAAAAATCGAATCCAAACCCACCATTGATTTGAAGGTCGATATAGCCTGGTGAAATAATGGCTCCCTTGGCATCGATCACTATATCAGGCTCTCTCTTTTCCTCAAAGAATGAATGAAAGGCACTGATAATCTTACCGTCTTGAAGCCAAAGATATGAATTCTCTACAATTTCGTGATGAAGTAAAAGACGACCGTTGATGATTTTTGTAATTTTTCCTTCTGAAGACATGACGATTATAAAAAAAGATAAAAAGGGAAAGGAAGAAGCACGAGGAGGTAATAATTGGGCTAATGTTTGTGGTTCCCAAGTGCAACATGCGCACTTTAAAAAAAAAAAAAGGAATTTCATCATATTGATGTAGTTGAAAAAAAAAAAAAAACGAGAATCGCAAAAACAATAAAATATGTCACTTTGAGCGTTGGTTTTGCGTTGAGATTGAGCCTTATTAGTATAAGCCTGTTGAAATATATACCTTATTGAATTGCATAGAAGCCATGAACTCATCGGCTCACAGTAACTGCAAAAGGAATAATGGTTAATAAAAAAAATCAGGCAACCTTTAGATTGGATGATGCAAAAGACCCTAGATACATGTGTAATGTTAAATAAGCTTCGGGAGACCAAGAAAATAAATTGAAATTATTTGATATTCTCCAAAAAAAAAAAAAAAAAAAAAAAAAATTTCCGGGACTCTGTTGTCATTACTTGTAACAAAAGATATAACAAGGAAGGAAGCCATTATTACATTAAAGTAGTGATTTTAACAAAGCTCACTTCAGACTAAGATTGGAACCCTGTCCATTGAAATGAATGTTTCTGGTATAATAAAACTGCGTGGTAAATAAGCTGACAACTAAGACAAAGGAAGCCTTTTATAGTGCTCATCACCAGTAAAATAACGGTCAAGGTCTCTTCTGGTTGGTAGAGTATTTGTATCTAATAAATTTAGTGTTTATAAATAAGAGAAATCGGATTCCATCATAATTTAGCGGTGCTTTATGGGATTTGTTAACCCAGCGCGAGATCATCTGAGTTTCCAAGCTCCAGAAGGAAGGATTTACGTTAGGTCCTTCGAAAGGATCAGCTGGAGAAATACTAAATATGTTTAAATTGTAAAGTAAAACCTCGCTTCTGTATTTTTTCCCTTGGATAAACAATCCAGTACAGTTTAAATTCTGTTTGGCCGAACTTCTATGTTTTTAATTCATGGCCTGTGCGTCTGCTAATAAAAAAAACCTGTTTCTGGGCGACATAAGTGAAAAGAAGCCACCTTTTTTTTATCAAACCCGAATTAGGCACGACCAATATTATGTTTTTGCCGAATCCAGAAACAATAGATAGGGGAAATTCAGATCTTGTCATACTGACACGTTATTTACGATCGATGATGCAGAAACGTGTATGGCTTATTACTAGTTAAAAAAATAAAGAAAGCTGTCAACAAACAATTCTTGATACGCTTCCTTAAAAGATAAGAGTTTTCCCCTGCCAAGTGAAAGGCTTTAATTATAATAATGAAAAATAGAAAAAAATAAACGAAGAACAAACGAATCACACAATTTTTGTTTGTTTTATAAATAGTTCGATGTATTTATATATAACAATGCAGAAAGAGAAAGTGAATCTTCCCCAAAAGAGGTTTAATGATGTTGATAGCAGTATCTCAATGTGTGAGGCATCCAGAAGTTTGAATTTAATGATCACAAGAGTCAAGGCGTTTCTGGTAAACATTCCCAATGTTATGATTGTAAATAATAGATATTATAAAATCAATTCAGGTAGATGTTTCAACCTGGAAGTTAAGCTCTTATTATTTCCTGATACTCGAAAATTTCTATAGCTAGCACCTCTATTGTAAAAAAACCAATATGTTGCTTTATCACATACGTGCTCGATGTATCTATCGTATAGTTATTTTTTTTTGTTTTTTTGTTTTGTGTTTTTTGTTTTTATAATAAATTAACATCATCAGTTGTGCGTGTTTTACATGTGTGTACGGCGGCGATCGTTTTATGAGTTCTTTAGTTAATCTAGACATCCCAATTTATATTTAGCAAAGAAAACTCTCGATGCAAGTAACTCTGTTTCAAAAGTTCGTGGTAAATCATCCGAGTAAACTTTATTGTATTCATCATATGTGTTGAAAAACCCACCATGCTATTCTTTTTTTGTTTTAAACTTTTACAACATCGACCCGTGCCTTTACATAGATCGCAGGTGAGCTTCTAGGCACCGAACTGCAGCTTTTTTCTCTCCAGTCAAGTTAATGACTAATCATGATGAATATTTTTCAACACATGATTTTAGTGCATGCTCTTTTGGTCCCTTGTAATTTACTTTTGAATGATTTCACAGTTAAGGCAATTTTCGGTGCGTCACATGATCATATTTACGCTTTTTGCTTAGCTACAGTCATTTAGTAGTCAACCAACCTTACTTAGTGCTAGCTGCAATTCACATGATATTAAATAGGGTATGGATAAAGAAAGTATATAGGCACCGAGAAAAATATAAGTGATAAAGGATGGAGTATGGAACTTTTACAGTTGTAAGATATAAGGCATAATGAATATTATAATTCGCGTCCGGTGGAAGATCTTGAAACTGTGTAAATTAGTTTTTTTGAGTTTTTGCTCTCACCAACCACATTCATTTGTAGAAAAGAGGGGGGGATGGGGGCTGAGCAAAAGTAAAGTTATGACCTGATTTGGTGGACAGTAAATGAGCGGATTTCGGAACTTTCCTTTCAGAGAAATCTTGTAATTACTCATAAAACATGGTTCTTCTATTAAGAATAAAATGCCATTTTTTTTTTTATGTTATAAGACGCGAGTTAAATGTTTCGTATATAGGTTGGTCAAAATCGTGATTTTTGCAAATGTGGCATCAGCCCTTGAGCAAGTAAGCGTAACTATGTAAATATGTCACTCATAAACAAGTCATGTTTCGAACAAGACACATTTAAGGCTACCTTTTATTTTTGTATACCGTGAACAATTTTTATTCACCAACCAGATGGATGAAACAAAGTACACTCGTTTCAATTTATAGAGAGAGAAAGAGATCCTCTTGGTATTATGTAATCGCGTTGAAACGTTCAGCAGGGTCGGGAAAAGGGTCATTTAGCATCATTTTGCTGATCAAAGCGGAAAATCTCTTTTCCTTCGTTCTCTTCTTTCATGTCATTAGCTGGGATAAAACGGGGTTGAATAACAAAACGTTAAATGATGGAACAATGGAAGGCTGGTTTCAATTTTAATTTGACTAGTTTATTACTCTCTTTTTTCTTAAATGACAGATGAGACACTTAAGATATTTCACCATGTACGACGTATACAAATAAAAACAAAACAATGCTAAACTGATTGTTTTCTGGGAGAGTTTATTATACAATGGAATAATCAAACGAGTTTTTATTTTTATTTTTGTGGTAATACATTATATGAATAATTATAAATAGAAGAAAGGGAACACTTTCAAAGTAGTAGGTAGGGTGGGAAAAGTCATCAATATTATAATGATTGTTTTGACTTTGCAGTATATACCTTATTTAGTAATTCGGACTGTTCTTTTTTTTTTTTTTTTTTGCGCGGCCAAGCGAAGCGCAGGTCGAAGCAACCGACATGTATGGGAATAATAAACATTGAGTGAATTGAGAGGGGCTGTAAGTCCCGACCTAGACAGTACAAAAACCACTGAGTGAAAAAATGTGTATTAACATTGAGTGAGCTGGGAGGGGCTGTAAGTCCCGACCAACACAGTACATAAAACATTGAGTGAAAAAAATAATGATTACCATTGAGTGAGCTGGGAGGGGCTGTAAGTCCCGACCTACACAGTACAAAAAACACAGAGTGAAAAAATGTGTATTAACATTGAGTGAATTGGGAGGGGCTGTAAGTCCCGACCAACACAGTACAAAAACCACTGAGTGAAAAAATGTGTACTAACATTGAGTGAGCTGGGAGGGGCTGTAAGTCCCGACCAACACAGTACATAAAACATTGAGTGAAAAAAATAATGATTAGCATTGAGTGATCTGGGAGGGGCTGTTAGTCCCAACCTACACAGTACATAAAACATTGAGTGAAAAAAATAATGATTAGCATTGAGCGAGCTTGGAGGGGCTGTAAGTCCCGACCTACACAGTACATAAAACATTGAGTGAAAAAAATAATGATTAGCATTGAGCGAGCTTGGAGGGGCTGTAAGTCCCAACCTACACAGTACATAAAACATTGTGTGAAAAATATAATGATTAGCATTGAGTGATCTGGGAGGGGCTGTAAGTCCCAACCTACACAGTACATAAAACATTGTGTGAAAAAAATAATGATTAGCATTGAGTTAGCTGGGAGGGGCTGTAAGTCCCGACCTACACAGTACATAAAACATTGTGTGAAAAAAATAATGATTAGCATTGAGTGATCTGGGAGGGGCTGTAAGTCCCAACCTACACAGTACATAAAACATTGTGTGAAAAAAATAATGATTAGCATTGAGTTAGCTGGGAGGGGCTGTAAGTCCCGACCTACACAGTACATAAAACATTGAGTGAAAAAAATAATGATTAACATTGAGTGAGCTGGGAGGGGCTGTAAGTCCTGACCTACACAGTACATAAAGCATTGAGTGAAAAAATAATGATTAGCATTGAGTCATCTGGGAGGGGCTGTAAGTCCCGACCTACACAGTACATAAAACATTGAGTGAAAAAAATAATGATTAACATTGAGTGAGCTGGGAGGGGCTGTAAGTCCTGACCTACACAGTACATAAAACATTGAGTGAAAAAATAATGATTAGCATTGAGCGAGCTTGGAGGGGCTGTAAGTCCCAACCTACACAGTACATAAAACATTGTGTGAAAAAAATAATGATTAGCATTGAGTGATCTGGGAGGGGCTGTAAGTCCCAACCTACACAGTACATAAAACATTGAGTGAAAAAATAATGATTAACATTGAGTGAGCTGGGAGGGGCTGTAAGTCCCGACCTACACAGTACATAAAACATTGAGTGAAAAAAATAATGATTAACATTGAGTGAGCTGGGAGGGGCTGTAAGTCCTGACCTACACAGTACATAAAGCATGGAGTGAAAAAATAATGATTAGCATTGAGTCATCTGGGAGGGGCTGTAAGTCCCGACCTACACAGTACATAAAACATTGAGTGAAAAAAATAATGATTAACATTGAGTGAGCTGGGAGGGGCTGTAAGTCCTGACCTACACAGTACATAAAACATTGAGTGAAAAAAATAATGATTAGCATTGAGTTAGCTGGGAGGGGCTGTAAGTCCCAACCTACACAGTACATAAAACATTGAGTGAAAAAAATAATGATTAGCATTCAGTTAGCTGGGAGGGGCTGTAAGTCCCAACCTACACAATACATAAAACATTGAGTGAAAAAAATAATAATTAGCATTGAGTGAGCAGGGAGGGGCTGTAAGTCCCAACCTACACAGTACATAAAACATTGTGTGAAAAAAATAATGATTAGCATTGAGTGATCTGGGAGGGGCTGTAAGTCCCGACCTACACAGTACATAAAACATTGAGTGAAAAAAATAATGATTAGCATTGAGTTAGCTGGGAGGGGCTGTAAGTCCCAACCTACACAGTACATAAAACATTGAGTGAAAAAAATAATGATTAGCATTCAGTTAGCTGGGAGGGGCTGTAAGTCCCAACCTACACAATACATAAAACATTGAGTGAAAAAAATAATAATTAGCATTGAGTGAGCAGGGAGGGGCTGTAAGTCCCAACCTACACAGTACATAAAACATTGAGTGAAAAAATAATGATTAGCATTGAGTGAGTTGGGAGGGGCTGTAAGTCCCGACCAAGCCCAAACTCTTTCTTTTGCACCAATTGTCTGATCATACCCGTTTTCACGCACGGTCAACTTTATGTTGCTTTATCACGGGTCCGTAACCCTGCTAATCTCAAAGTAATCTTACTGAAAGAGCAGTCATTTTCAACACTCACAGACAACGTTGTATTTACTGAAGTACTAACTCGAACACAAAATTAAACATAAAATATTCATTATCAATAAAATCTATTTTTGTCCCATTTATAAACATTGAGTGGCGTCGGTGGCCCGCTGCAGGCGCGAGATCGCCCCCAGCAGGAACGTAGGTTATTTTTACCGTAGCGAAGCGAAGGTCAAAAAATTACCGAAGTGGGCTGGGGCCGCGATCTCGTAATAATAATAAAAAAAAAAAGTTTCTTTTTCTTTTCCTTTTTCGATGCATAAGATTATAGTTATCACTGTGTGCGCGCGTGTGTGTATATGTGTGCGTGTATGTGTATATGTGTGTGTATGTGTGTGTGTATGTTTATATATATATATATATATAAAAAGAAAAGAAAAATAGAATGATAAATGATACATGATATGATTTGCAATTTATATATATAAAGACATTAAGGAAAGGGTTTTAAAATACATGCGCCCTATTGTGTTACATCCACATGGTAGATTTGCTGTTTAAAAAGACATTATTGTACATCGTTTCAATAGATTGTTGTTGATGTTTCATCATGGTTTTTTGAAATTGATGATGTCGGTAAGAAGTCTGAGCGATGAATTCACCAGCTAAGCTTTCATCTCCACTACTGCTTCCACTTTGTGATGCTTCATCATCATGAGAGCCTAGGCTGTTTCTTCTGACAATCAAACGATCGGCTGATCCTGTCATTTTTTCTCGTGGTTGAATGTCAGAATCATGAACAAATGTACATCGAATTCCATACGGACATGATCCATCCATATGATATGAGCGACAAATCTGTGTCTTGTATCTAGTATGTCTTGGAACTTTACGTAGCTCTTCAGAACCATGAGCGTATCGACATTTTTTACCGTATCTTTAATAATAGGTTGTCAGATTTGTGTCCATTATAAAATTAAGAATAATGTTTACCTGCAGTGTCCTAATTCTGTCCAATTTCTACATGATTCGGTCTTGTACAATACGACATCTTTATGCTTCAACTTGTTGGGAGATTCGGTGATTTGATGTGGTGATATGATTTGTTGATGTTGATTGAATTGTTGTTGTGGCACATACAAATGCTGTTGAATCACCCAGCTACTAGGGTTGCTATGCATGATATTAGAGCTGTTATACATATGAGAGGGTAAAAAGAAGAAACAAAAAAAGAGAGAAAGAGTAGTTGGTAAATGATTAAAAAAAGTTGTGAAAAAGCTGAATATAAATAAACATTTTTTTTTTACGCCAAATGGGGCTACCTAAAACTTCGATCCTTCTTTTAAAATATTTATTATGTGTTTCGGTACCCATAAAACGTATAAATCGAAAACTTTGTTATTGTTTTGTTTCCCTTTTTTAAAATAAGAAGATTCACACGTGTGAACCACGCGTATGATACATGTATTATTATAAATAAGATTGACAGTTAACACCAAATGTGAATTAATCCATCAGATCCAGCTGACAACATATTTACATTTTCTGGATGATAATCTAATGCAGTTGCAACGCCTTCATGCGCATCCAGTGTCGATACGATATTTCCTTCTAATATGTCGTAAATGTAGATCTTGCCGTCTTCCGATCCTGTAAGCGCATAAGCATCCGTATTTGAAAGAATAGATTCAATTTTGTATTCATTGTGTTTATGGCCTTTAAATCTATTTTTAAGACATTCACAGAGTTAATAATAACTCTTACAATATTCTCTTTGTTCGCCCCCTTTTCTCTTTACTCATTTAGTAATCGTCCGTTGCTCTTATCCATCAGTCGCATTGTGCTATCTAGGCTGCTCACCAAGATACAATTTCCATCTTTGGACAATTTGGCAGATGTAATGGCAGGTCCGATATAATCTTCTTTTAATTCGCCCATTCTTAAGTCGTACGTACGCAGTTTTCCATCAGCACAACTACAACAATAAACCCCTTCCTTTTTTAATATATTGTTATCTTTAACCCTTTTTCAATTATTCAATTTACCCTGCTGCAATTTCAACGCCCTTGACATCAAGCGACATGACACTATCCTTACAATCTTCAATCACCTGAATTGGTTGAAAGTTGGACGATCGCAAGTCCCAAAGGCGGATAGTCGCATCAAATGATCCACTAAGTAACACTGTAGATTCCTCGTTAAATGCCACCGAGTTTACTCTCTATTTCCATTAGTTTTTACGTCTCGTTCTGTTGCACTTGCTGGCTTTGTATTACCTCCCAATGGGCCGTATATCGTCTTGTAATTTCGCCTGAACTAACATCCCATAATAAGACAGTACGGTCCACACCTCCACTCGCAATCTTTCCATTATCCGATGAACTGTATCGAGTGGATTAGTATATATAGTAAAACAATGTCTCTCATTTAGTTACACTGCTACAGTTAGCACATCTCTGCCATGACCATTATATGATTGAAGTAAAAGTCCTGTGGTTGGATTCCACAAACGAATGGATCTGTCGCGACCAGCAGACACGCAATACTGTCCCGACTTGTTATATTTAACTGCATTGATAGGTCCTTTATGACCTTTTAATGTAGATTCGATTTTAGTTGGGTATGGTGGCATTGTTTACAAAAGAGAATGAAAAAAAGGCTGAGTTATTTTTTTGACATTCTTTTTTTTTTCGTGTTTTTTATTTTCATTAATATATATGAATCGATTAGGTTTTGCAGATTTTCACGCAAGGCATTTCGGAGCTGCCCAGAGGGCTCATTGGCAGTCAATTTTAAAGCAACAAGAGTACGGGAGCCAGCATCAGCAATATGACGGCTATCAACAGCAAGGCTACGATGAGAATCAGCAGCAAACTTACGAAACAAGCCAACAAGAAGGCTACGACAGCTACCAACAGTACCAATATGACAGCTATCAGCAGGAGTATTATGGGACTGAGCAACAAGAAGAGCAACCACCATTGGACAGTAATGAACCATTTGGACAAGTAAGGGAGTACGACCATTATGAAGAAGAAGAAGAAGAATTGTCAAAAGAAGCGATAGAGATATTTCGATTTTCCGAAGCGTATCGATTAGAACGAGCACTAGAAAGACAAAAGGAGGAAGCGAATAATGACGAAGAAGGCATGAATGATTGGCAGTATGATGAATCAAACGTACTAGTGAGCGGAGGGTTAGAGGCACCTGCAACAAGTCTTGTTTTGACCAATCAAAAACAAGATCGATCGACCAAGATTAAGATTCAAGAAGATTTATTAAATTCGGCCTATTTACAATCATGTATGAATGGTGATGCACCAGTGCTTTGGCCTGTGCTTCCCTTGAAGATGTAACTAGAAGAAAAAAAAAAATTGATTTCAAATCCCCGACTTTTGTTATTTATACCCGCTTTTTCTTTTAATGACTCTTTTTCTCTTTTCTACCTTTTTTTTTTATTAGTGTGTGTACAATTAATTGAAATGAATAAAGCGGACGTATTTCCACCGTATTATTCAAGTGATGAATTTGTTTGGACCACACCGTTTGTTATTGGACCTAGTATATTATTAGGCACACTTGCTTTAGTTGGTTTACCTCGTTACCTTCACAACAGGTTTCACCAAACTAGTGCCACAACCACTAGACCACTTTCTACCTTTTCAAAATTTATTGTCCTTTTAGCTGTGATCATAACCAGTTCTTTTCTGGTCGATGCTCTGGTAATTGTCGCTAGAGTAATTGTGGATGACCATTGGACTTCTTCCGTCTTGGCTTACTACATCATTGTATCTTGGCTCGCTTGGACTCTCAGCTTGGCCGCATTGGCCGATGAAACTCAGAAATTCTCGCAATGGTTCTGGGTTCAATATCTATTTTGGATCATTGCTGTCCTGAATGATACCTTTGTCGGTTGGTTATGGATGATGGGCGTGCTTAAACCTGTACCTGGTAAGTTTTTTTTTTTTGTTATAAGGAGTAGTTTGTTTATGTCCACTGAAAAAGGGGCGGACCGGGAAGGAAGGGGTATAGAACGACTCTTTTTGGCTAATCTTTACACGCAGGTACCATTTTCTCGGCTTGGGATCATGTTTTACTGGGCATCTTTATTACACGATATATCGTTGAAGTACTCGTTCTTATGTTGTCAATTGGTCACTTATTCAACAATCCTCCATCCGCCAACGACGGAGAAAGATCAGCTCTTTTAAGTTCGACTGCACAGCAATATGGTACCAGAGAAACTCAGCCTACTGCTAGTACTAAAACACCTACCTCCGAACCCAGTCCTTTTGAAGGTTTCTTTTACAAGATGAAGAAGCTCTTGCCGTTTATTTGGCCTCATCATGATTACAAACTTCAATTGTATGTGGTGCTTTGTTTTGTATTGATGTCATTGGGTTTCGCTGTTAATTTATTAGCACCTCAGCAAATCGGTTATATTGTTGATAATTTAAAAGCAGGTGAATTTGCTTGGATGCCAATTATGATTTATGTTGGACTCAAGTTCCTTCAAGGAGGGGTAAGGAAAAAAAAAGTTTTTTTTTTTTTCTGGTAATTTACTGATACTTTTCTATTTTTGTGACAGTCGGGACTTTTGCAATCTTTGCAAAACTGGCTTTGGATCCCAATAGGTCAATATACCACGCGAGAAATTTCTTTAAAAACATTTAGTCATCTCCACAGCCTATCATTGGGATTCCACATCAATCGAAAAACAGGTGAAGTGTTACGTATTATGGACCGTGGTACAAGCTCCGTCGTGAACCTGTTGAATCAAATCTTGTTCCAAATCTTTCCTGTCTGGGTCAACATTGCCTTGATCTCTGTCTATGCCACCTATATCTATGCGCCTTCCTTTGGTTTGATTGTGTTTATGACCATGGTCATGTACATGTACGTCACCATTGCTGTTACAGAATGGCGTACCAAATACAGAAGAAGAATGATCGAACTAGACAATTATGCTCGTACAAAGGCCGTTGACTCGCTCTTAAATTTCGAGACCGTCAAATACTATAATGCTGAAAATTTCGAAATCAATCGTTACAAGGATGCCATTCTGGATTATCAGGAAGCTGATTGGAAGAGTTCCGTTTCCTTGAATATCTTGAATTTGGCTCAAAACGCAATCATCACTGGTGGTTTGCTCTCTGGTTGCTTGTTATTTGCATATGAAGTATCCAAGGGTGAATTAACCGCAGGTAACTTTGTTGCATTTAATATGTACATGATGCAACTTTATACTCCCGTAAGTTTTTTAAGGTTTTACGTTTTGTGTAATGTTCTCTTAGCATTAATTTTTTTTTTCTTTCTTTAATAGTTACACTGGTTCGGTACGTATTACAGAATGATTCAATCTAATTTCATTGATATGGAAAAAATGTTTGCTTTATTGGATGAGGTTGAAACTGTTCAAGACGCTCCTGATGCTACTGAAATGGTTGTTTCTAAAGGACATGTTGTATTTGGTAATGTCTAATTATCATCATAACTACAATTTATTAATTTTTTTTTCTTTTCGGGAATAGATAATGTTACGTTCTCGTATGACGGTCGCCAAACTGCTCTCGATGGTATATCCTTTACCATTCCCAAGGGAGCCACTGTAGCTCTTGTGGGACCTTCCGGCGGCGGGTAATTTTTTGACAAAAAAAAAAAAAAAAAAAAAAAAAAAAAAAAAAAAGAGAGAGATGCATTTATTAAGGCTCAACTTTAAACTTTAGAAAATCCACTATCTTGCGTTTGTTGTTCCGTTTTTATGACCCAAGCTCGGGTTCTATCAGTATCGATGACCAGAATATTCGTCAAGTGACTCAGCTCTCGCTCCGAAAAAATATTGGCGTTGTTCCCCAAGACACGGTTCTTTTCAACGACTCCATCTTTTACAATATCCAGTATGGTGATGTTTTGGCTGATGAAGGCGACATTTATCGTGCTGCCAAAGCAGCCATGATTCATGATAAAATCGAGTCTTTCCCCGACGGTTATGAAACCAAAGTGGGTGAGCGTGGTCTTCGTTTAAGTGGCGGTGAAAAGGTAATTTTATAACGTTATCATGAGCGGTAAAATACAGTATTAACGTGTTATCCATCAGCAACGTGTAGCCATCGCAAGAACTATTTTGAAAAACCCACCCATTATCTTACTGGACGAAGCCACTAGTGCACTAGACACGTAAGGATTTTATTATTATAATCAATAGAGTTACTCATATCTATCTCTAATAGTACTACCGAGAGACATATTCAACAAGCTTTGGCTGATATGACCAAGGATCGTACTACACTTGTCGTTGCGCATCGTTTGTCTACTATTGTCAATGCCGACTTAATTTTAGTGTAAGATAAGAAATGATCGCTCTCAAATATATCAACTCATAAAGCTTTATAGAATTAAGGATGGCAAAGTAGTAGAATCAGGTAGTCATGAGGAATTAATCAAGAAGGGCAGTGCCACAGATGAAGGTGTCTATTACGAAATGTGGCAAAAGCAGCTGTTTGATGAAAGTGAGACACAAAGCGAGACAGCTATGGAAGAGGAAACAGGTAGCACTTGCACCTTGGACGATTTAAAAAAGAAAAAACCTACACCAATTGAGACACTTGTACTTGACGAAGTAGAGGATGAGGGATCAAATAAAGATAATGTGGTTTCATCCCCTATACAAGTAGAGACGATTGATTTGGAAGAAGAAAGTACACCACCCGCAGTGGAGGAAGAACAGAGCATATCACCCACAATGGAAGAAGAGGAGAGCATACCACCAGTTGTGGAAGAAGAGGAGACCACAACTCCCGCAGCGGAAGAAACCACAACTACATCGGATGATGGCAATAATAAGCAAAACACTGCCAGTAGTAATTCTTCATCCAATAACAATAACTCAAAAAAGAACAAAAAGAAGAAGAAGAGAAGTAAATCCAAATTCTAGAAAATAAAGTATAATAGAGCTTTTTTTTATAAAAAAAACATATTCAGTTTCTTTTTAATATACAAGAGAGAAAAAGGATGCAAAAAAAAGAAGAAGAAAAAAAAAGGATATTTACAATTGATTACATATAAAAAAGGTAAAATTAGTACTTGAGAGGGTGTTGGCGGTGAAAAAGGTGCGTGAGGGTGATGGTGTGTGTGGGGCATGATATACAATTAGTTTGATGTGTAAATGATATTTTTGTGTGTGTGTGTGTGTGTGTGTGATAAAAGAGGGAGGGAAATAAGATCTAATCCCATCTTCTTCTATCCATTTCATCATCCGATAAAGACCCTCTACGTGATGAACTAGCAGAAGGTCGATGATAGTAAGGTGGGGGAGATGGTCTCCTACTCCCAGAGTAGTACCTTGGGCTTCTATAATAAGGTCCAGCAGAAGGCGGTGGATAGCGATAATAAGACGACGGGCTGTATGAACTGTAATGTGGAGGTCGAGAATACCCTGGTCGCACATACTCTCCATTACTAGAATACCGTGATGATTCTCCATATAATTTGTCTCGGTGACTACTACTGTAGGGCGATTCCGCTCGACTACGACGCGAGTAATAATATCCATCGTCTTTGGGTGCATGTGATAGTGGTTTATCGGTATTAGGAGCACCATTCACATGCTCATTTCGGCTTGGTGGTTTATCGTTATTGATAGGAGTGGCAGGAGTAGTATTGGTAGGTGTGGTGGTAGTCGGAATCAAATCATCTTCATTAGACAAAGCGCGTCTCTTTTTAAGAGGAGATGTTGGAATATCTTCAGCATAGTCCCAGGCACCATTAATATGATCTTCTGGTGGTGGTTGCGGTTGTGATTCCGGAGTGGATAACATGGGTGGTACCTGAGCCTGTTGCTGCTGTTGCTGCTGTTGTTGTTGCTGCTGTTGCTGTTGTACAGGAGAAGTCAAGGATTTCGAATATTTGTTATTGATGTCTTCTGATATCACACTGGAAGGACTATCTGTTTTATCCTTGACAATAGTTTGATGTTTTCGCTTTCGACTGATTTTCAAAACCAAATCAGAACCATGAGTGTCAATGAATTTCTCGATCTTGGACCGTACACTACTATTCATCGCGTGTATTTTTCTCGAGGATTGGATCTCTCGGTCTACAATATGATGCGTGATTTTTCGTGCCAATTCCTTAAAAAGATATTTGTCTCCTTTCCACAAGGCTTTCTGCTTGGATGACAAATACTTGGTCACAATTTTACCCACTTCCTTTTTCAGCTCGGTCTCATCCAGACTATTACTACTGACAATACCAGCATCTCCTGACCCTCTTCTACTGGTAGAAGGTGTAATAATCCGAGGTGATAACTTGTTTGTACGACTGACAATGGAAACAGCAGGGCTTTCGCTACGAGCAGATTCTAATCGTTTCTTTTCAGCATCCTGAATCGTCTTTTCCACAAGATCCTCTAAATCAGATTGATTTACACCTTCAATAGAACTCACCCTTTCTTCTGGGAAATTCCATTGAGTTTTTCCTGTGATGCGGTGATAATAGTAAATGGTGCCATCTTCGGCGTATGCAGATTTCCAATTATTCGGTAACTTTGGTGCGGCAGTGATGGATGCAGAGGGGGAATCCGCATGGCCAGGGGAATCAAAGTAAGACGAGGATTGTACATTATTGCTGTAATATTCGTTCAATTTACTACTCTTGTAATCACTTTTATACGGAGACGAATAAGAAGAATGACCTCGGTCATAGACATCTGCTTCTGAATTATAGTCGTGGTGTGATCCCTCACTAGAAACGGGGTATGTAGGGTAAGAAGGAGTAGATACGCGTGAAGGTCTTCCAAAACCATAATAACCATTTTTCACACATGCATCGATCATAGCGCGAGGTGCGGTAGGGATGGTAGAGCGTGGTGGGTATTCTGTTTTCCATTGTATCTCGTTAGCATCTGCGTCCAGTGAAAGATATTCGAAATAATCGTCATCAGGGTCAAAGAATTCTCGGCTGGAATCGTAACGTGGTGGTGTAATGATGTCTGCCGAAACTTCGGATAAGTGGTCGTCTTCATTTTGTGCGTCATGTTCTGTTTTATGAGAAGGTTCTGCAGGCTAATAAAATTCGGTGTGTGTATGTGTATGAGAGAGAGAGAGAGTGCGTGTGTGAGATAAAAAGGAAAGGGTGTGGAAATAAGAATAATAAATACGTACGGTTCTTTTGGGGATTCGATACACGCTCTTCAATTTATCCCAATCTTCCAATAAATTGTTTGCCAAATCTCGAATTTCGCTATTCTCATGGTTGGTCAGCCTTCCGACGATATCAAACATTTTGCAATCCTCAAGTCCATTCTTGTTGGCCAAAGGCAATTGTGACAAGACATGCAAGACCTTGATCAAAATTTCTGGATCATTCTTCCACTCACTCAACCAAAATTTGAGCATTTTAAGACCATGCAAACGAACAAACTTCCGTAAAATATCTCTACCCTGTGTCGAGTTCTTATCTGTCAATTCCAGTCGAAGCAATAGTTTCAGCACCAGATGTGATTTTCCAACCGAATCCAACATACGCTTCACAAACGATTGCACTTCTCGTGGATCCTGTAATGGTTCAGAGGCACGTCGACGGTGCATTTTTCGTAACATTTTCTTTTGTGTCAATGTCACGGCTTCGGCTGTATCGGAATCCTCTTCACTCACATCCTCATCGTCATCCTCATCGTCATCATCATCGTCTTCTTCATCTACCAGATTTTCATCCCTGGCTGCTGTTACTGCGGCAGAGGTCTTGGCTGCATCTCCCTTTAAGGAGCCACCAATATAACCTTTACAAGAAGCTTCACCACAATAACATTTCTGAGCAACCGCACTAATAATGGTAATGTTAGTGTAAATGAACCCAATTCATTTTCCTTTTAATTTTCCTTACCCATATCGTTCAAACTTATAATCAAATGTCAATTCTTGACCTGCCTTGATGGGACGACGAGTAAAGATACCAATACGCATGTTCTTACCTACCACCCATTTCTGTGTAACACTATTAGGATTGCAAGAATGGTTGATAAATCGAGCCAAGCAGCCTTTTTTGGTAGCATCAATAATCTAGAAGATGATTTAATGGGTTAATTGAGAGAAAGGGGTGACATTCTGTGATTTGATGCGTACCTCGTCTGTTTTCAGGGTCATGAAATAATAATGCTCTAATCCAGCTGCTTCATATTCTTTTGTTCTTCGGATGAATTCATGATTTGGTATGACTTCGCCGATATACTCCATAATGAAAGCATTACTACGCAAAAAAAAAAAAGAAGGTGTAAGTAAAAGCGGAAGAAAAATAAAGTGCAAAACAAAAACAAAACAAAAAAAGAGGCGAGCTCTTACGTGGGCAAATCCGTCAATGCTCTTAGACCAAAGCCTTTTTTATCAGTTCTGATGACATCAACGCGTGCATATTCCCGTAATTGGAATCTTCTATTACGACAGTATCTTTCGCAAGGACAATCATCCACCATACATTCCATAAACATCATTCTGTTGATACAATAATTGTCGTCGCCACAAGCGGCATCGGGATTATCGATATCAGGACGGTATTTACATTCACAAGGCATGGATTCTTCTGCAATAGATTTTCCCGTAGCTGATCCACAGTAAATGTTTTCTACAATATTGGTATACGTCTCCATTGCATCGGCTGTAGCGGAAGGTAATTGTGCTTCCTCCTCCTCCTCCTCTTCTTTTTTCTCTGGTGCTGTTTCCTCATCGTCAGATGGGTCTGTTGTTTCCCTTTCGTCTCCATCATATTCATCTTGATGTAGAAAATCCATTTCTACATGACTGAGTGACAAGTCCTGAAAAGAGTTTAAATCGTTACTAGAATTCGTTAATGAACCAACATGGCCATCATAACTAGTGCTTGTGTCTGGTTTCGAAAAAAGTAGATCAGTTTTAGATCACCATGGACTGTTTTAGGAGAAAAAAAAATGTGAGACTTTATTACCTTGATTATAACTCGATTGTCTATCGTCGAATCCAATTGATAATGTTCTCGAAGGTCTGTTCACAAAAAAGTCGTTTATTAATAAAATGTTGTTGACGTAGGGGTTATACCCTTATGCTTCTCGAAGAATATTTACACTAGCCTAATGTCAGCACTTTGCATGCTGGGTATTCCCGTTTTTTCAAAGTTCTCTGGGCGTGATATTTCTCTATTCCTTGTATTTAAAATAGTAAATGCTGTACAATGGGTTTTCTTTTTTTTTTTTGTCAAGAACAAAAAAAAAAAAAAAAAAAAATACGTACAGTTACAGAGAAAAAAGTGTAAGAATAATAATAAAAAAAAATGCGATTTTTTCCCTCTCCAATATTACCTCAAATTAAAAAAGCTACAGCTGTGTCTCCCAAAAAAAGTTGTCTAAGCCACCAATCATTGGTGCTTTTTTTATGTTCTCTGCAAACAATGAAAACCAAATTCATAGTCTACTACGCTATTATAGCAATCAATGCGCAGTAAAGCAACATCCCCTCTCCTCACACACACACACTCAAACACACATACACACATATTTAAAGAATATATACAATTAACAAGTGATATATTACACACTGTCATCATTGTATCATCATGATTCGCAAATTCTCTCTGACAACTGAGTCATTACGTAATGGCGTGTAATCCGAAAAAGCTCAAGGTCTACAATCGTCTTTTTTTAAAATAGGTGGTATTTGTGCCACAATACACATGTACGTAGTTGATGCAACATGCATTGAGCGATTCGGAAATTTAGCATAATTTTAGTTGTTGTTGCCATGGCTACTGCTGAAGCGTGATGAATGGAGTTTGAAATAACGGATTTAATGTTTATTACATTTAGTTTTTTTTTTTATCGTGTATCAACATGTTCCAATTTCTCGAAATATTTTCTTGCAGCAGCAATATTGACCTGTGTAGCTGCAGAAGCTATAAAAAAATTAATACAAGGCATGTGGGATTATAGAAAAATAAATAGAAAATAATGCTTACTTATACCGGTATCTGATATGATGAGTAATACACTTGTATTCTTTGTCAGCGTATCAAAAAATGCTGTGAAATTACTTCCTTTAATTTCCATTTGCTTGGAATAGCTCTCCTTACTATAATCAGAGATTAATGATTGATCAGGTGAGTGTATGTGTGTGTATGTGTAACCCTTACCGTGTGCACAGATTGAATTGTTTGATAATACTGCTGATCTTTTCAAATCGATGCACATCAGGATGATGAATCGTGGCTGAATTAGCAATCACTAAAAACGTTGTTTTTTCAAACAAGACAATTTCATCCGCTCCACAGATCTTGCAAAATGTATCCAGACTAGCTTGCAATGCATTGATATTTGGAATTAAGCAATGAATAATCTTTGCCCACGCCTGGATTGAAAGTATTAGTTTTTTTTTTTCACATGGTATTCTTTTGTGCTTACAGCATAAAGTGTTTCGTCCCATATCGATGTTTGGAACGCCTGGATTTGTATAGGTTCAGATCGTACTTGAAGTTCAAGCTTTTGCTTTTCAAACATCTAGACATAGAACTGATTAAATTATAATTTTAAACACAATAAATCGAGTCATACCTTATCTCGTCGGTCTTCTTGTATCAGATCCATCTTATGCATTAAGCAAAATACAATGGCATTGGGCGAGTGTGTCAAGATAGATTCTAAGCAAGACTGGTAATAATGGATATCTTTATCCAATTCGGCACTGACGGCATCAAAGACATAAATCAAGACATGCACGTCTTTAAATATCACAGATCGATACGTTGTCAAGTAATCTTTGAATGAATCGTCTTGTCTGTCCTATTGGTCAGAATGAAGGTTGTTTACGATACCAAACTTTTTAATCTCTTACCCTCCACAATCCCATAAATTTAACTGTAAATTACCGAGAAATTGAACATCTGTTTTATTATCCCATAATACTTTTTTTTTTTTTTTAGAGTTAGAACTATAAATTAAGAGAGTTGTTACTTTTGTAGTGGGGTATACCTAAAACATACTTGTAGGTTCTAGATTTCGTGTTTTGGTAGCCACATTGTTATGAAAAATAATTGATCGCATAGAAGTTTTGCCAGCCGCACATCTTCCCATTAATAAAACCTATCTGACTTTCTTAGTGTTCATTCTCTTTTTATGATTTTTTCCTTGCTCTTTTACCTTTTTTGTCTTTTTGTAAAACACCATTTTTTTATTTTGTAAAATGAAATAAAATAGATAAACAAAAGAGAAAAAGAGAGAGAGATAAACTATGAATGAATTGACATAGGCTGACACCACTCGTGATATCTTTGTCGGAGTCCGTGAGAAAACCTTACCACCCAACCTTCTCTTGTCAGCTGAAGAGGTCTGCAACCACATTTTGTCATACCCCACTTTTTTTTTTTAGACTCATCGAATCCTCATACAGTTGAAGCAATCCCGCCTCATCCCAAAATATTCTTTTCTCGTTCGATCAATGAGTAACAGTGCAAATCAACCTTCCATTAAACCTCAAAGCTTGAGTAAGGATCTAATGTAAATAGGAGTATGTTTCTTGACTGAGCGTTGAGTGACATGAGGGGTTGGGTTTTATAGTCATTCATCATGTATTCGTAAGTAATAAATTCTAAAGAACTATCTCTTGAAGGTGTCTATTCACCAAAAAAGAAATCCATGTGAGCTAAAAAAAATTGGCACCAATAACATAACCTATCCATCCAAGTATACGAAGTATTGGATTCATGCTTAAAATTGAAAATGAAAGGCCACAAGGGCACATTCAATGCACGCACACAGTAATCTCTAGATGTGGTGTGTTTAGCACATAGGAGTTTGTCAGCAAAACAAAGCTCAGAAGGAGGAATGCACCAATCAGACACATTAGGCGAGTGGTCACGCTGAGAAGGGGGGGTTGAATTTTACTTTCAACCCCACACTCTCAATTCTGTCTTGTAACCATAACTTTTTTTTTCTTTATTTATTTATTATTAAAAAATGCTATTCAGTGCCATTCTCAAGCAAGCTGCAACAAGTACTATTAAATCGGGCAGTGGAAATCCACGATTACGTTTAAGAAAAGCCGCCTTGACTTTGGTAAATTGAGGAATATTAATAAAAATGGAAGCCATTGAACATGAATCTAACCTCTCCCACCCCCCTGTTTAATTAGACACCAGCTGCAGTTTCTCGGTTAAAGGACTTGACAGAAGGACCCACACCACAGTACTTGAGAGTAGGTGTTAAACAAAAGGGTTGTTCAGGCAATTCCTATGATTTACAATTTACTGAATCCAAAGGAAAATTCGATGAAATTGTGAACCAAGATGGTAAGTGAATGTTTATTATTATGAAGAAGATATACTAAAAGCATTCCATGTAGGTGTTACTGTGTTGGTTGATTCAAAGGCTTTAATTACAGTGTTAGGCTCCGAGATGGATTTTGTTCAAGATAAACTATCAGAACACTTTGTGTTCAATAACCCCAATGCGAAAGGCACCTGCGGCTGTGGTGAATCTTTTACCACAGTATAAAATACCTAATTCCTCAAACTCTAGACAATTGTACATACCTAATTTAACCTTTCATCCCCCTTTTTTGCCCCAATTTCAAGTCTCCCTTCACCCCATCTCAACCCATGCTTAGAAAATAAATTAAACTATCTCTTGCATTACTAATACTATTTTTTATTTTGCATAATTGCATTGAACTACCGATAGCATTACTTTTTTATTTAATTTTTTTTTTTTTTTTTTTGATATAATATGTGTGTGTGTGTGGATAACTATACTATATGATAAATTGCTAAAAAGAACACCGAAATCATTCTTATCTGTCCTTTTATGCCTGATAAATCATGAACAGGAATGCGATCAATGCAAAACCTAAAAGGTGTGTATTACAATCGTACATGGATACACCCGATGACATAGGAGGAATCGTCGTTGTACTAGACGCAGTTGCGGTGGTGGTTCTGTTCATACTATGTGTACTGGAAGCAGAAGTCATACTGGATGGCATGCTCGATGAACCGTTTGATCTTGTAACAGGTGCAGTTGTAGACACTACTGTAGAGGTTGCAACAGGGCTACTACTAACCTCGGTGTTGGGGATACTAACTGTTGAAGTAGGTTCACTGGATGGTGTGATTGTAGTAACGGGGATCAAAGGAGCTGCAACCACATTTGTCGCTTGTACTTTATCTTTAGCGCCGGGTGCAGTAACAGCAGCAGTAGTATCTTGTTTATCACCTACAGAGGCTACAGGAACTTCAGCAGCAATATTAACTGGAGATACGGAATTAGAATCAACCACAGCAACAGGTACTTGAGAAACAACATTACGAGAGTGATCAACAGCTGGAACACTTTTTGGCTTACTACTTTCCTCTTCGTGAGCAATAGGTTGGTTCAATGTGGCTTCAAGTACAGGTTGAACCGCAGGCTTAGCGATGGGATGATTGAGATCGGCTACATTGGCAGCGGGTACTACAACTACAGGCTTAGAAGCAATATCTGCAGGTTTAGCATTGGTAGTAGGGACAGTCTCCTTGTCAGCTACAGGATGAGCAGTGTCTACCTTGGCAGTGACAGGGGCAGTATCTGAAGCAGTGTCAATTGCAGGAGCGATAGCAGCGGGTTCAGCGTCAATGGCTTTAGTAGAAGGTTCCAAAACTACATTAGCTTCAATAACAGAAGAGTCGGTGGCCTTTGCGTCAAACTTGGTATCCTGTTCTGCAATAGCAGCAGCAGACTTGATATCCGTTTCGGATTTCGATTTGATATTATCCGTTTTAGCAGCAGACTTGGTGTTCTCCTCAGCGTCATCAGCAAGCTTGACATCGATTTCAGCCTTCTTGGCCACAGACTTTGCATCAGATCCGGGAGTGTAGGGATGAGGAATGGCAGCAGCTGCTGCTACGGAAGCAGGGACACCGGCGGCCAAAGCAATGGGACTATCGGAAGGAGTCTTTGCTGATGAAGCCTTTTCAGCGGCTTTTGCTGCCTTATTATCAGCGTTCTTTTGCTGCTTTGCTTGCTTAGAGTTGTCTTGCATGTCTTTTGCATGATCAATAGCTTGTTCTAGAAAAACAGGGTTAATGAGCAATTTATGCCTGTAAGTAAGCAATGATTTTTACCTTGTTGAGCTTGAATTGTCGTCAAGCAGACGATAGCTACAAGTAAAAGAGGGAGAGTATTTCGGGTCATCTTTCGATATAAGAATGAAGGAAAGAAGAAAATATTGAACGGGGATTACGGGTTTATATATTACAATGTGAATCCAATTTATCAATAGTAAAAATGCTTGATTAAATAGTGTTTATCCCGCAAAAAAAAAAAAGTATATGGGTTGTTATTTATATATTTTAATATATCACACTGTACAAATTAAAAAGGAGGTATACTGTTCCAGGTGAACTTTTATGGTTTATGCGTTATGCTGTTCTCCTTTTGTGCAAGGCAGTGTCGATACTGGACTAGATCAGAAAAGGTTAATTTTTGTTTATTACGGACTTTAATTAGATTTTTTTTTCATACCTAGCAACGGGATCACCATATTGATCATATTCAGGCGTCACTTCGACAGTGGGTAACCCTGTGCATCTATTCAAACAGGATTAAGAAAGCATTCGTTTTGAAGAGAGGATCAATTACTTTAGAAATAAACGGACAAAAGGTGTACATTCTATGTTATTTATATTGGCTTCACATTGGTATTGTACCATTTCAAACAGTTTACAATGCTCTGGTATTCTCTTCATTTCGGTGTGTTCTGTCATTGAGGTACAAGGATAAAGAGAGTGGAAAAAAATAAAAATAAAAATGCGCTGTGACCTTTTTTAGAGTGTTATTTTGACATACCGGGGGTTGGATTTATTATTTTTTTGTCCTTCTTCCAACATGACACAACCGTTTCGTACATTGCTTGACTTGTGTCGGCGTCGAGGCTTTTTATACCAATCGGCCGAAATTTATGGCGGTTTAAGAGGAGCTTACGATTATGGACCACTGGGTGTAGAAATGAAGAAGAATATTTTAAACTCTTGGTGGCAAAGACACGTTTATAACCGCGACGACGTCGTTGGTCTTGACACCAGTATTTTGACACCTCATCCTGTATTAAAGGCTTCAGGTCATGTCGATGAATTCACTGATCTTCTTGTCGATTGTGCCTTGACCAAGGAACGTTTCCGACCCGATAAAGCACCTCCTTTGAGTCTAGATAAAAATGGACATATTCCCATTACTGCACCCAGCAAGGAAACAGCGCTTGCTTGGAAGAAAGCCATTGAAGATCAATTTGCACCCAATACCAAAGTCACAGTGGAAGGCAACCGCATCTTATTGTTTGTGGATCACATCGTTCAACCAGATCAACGAGGTCAGGGAGGTAAAATCGTTTTCCAAATGTTGGATGAGAGTTCACCTTTAGAATTAAACTATCATGGCTATGTCGAACCCGATACCAACTCACCTTTCTTGACCGACAGTCGACCATTTAATTTGATGTTTAAGACCTTCTTGGACCCTATTGATCCTATTGATCGTGTTATCCAAACCACCATGAATAAACCCAATGACTCTAAAACAAGTGTACGTGAGGCTGTGGATCAAGTCTTAAAACCTTCCACCGTCTTTCTTCGTCCCGAAACTGCCCAAGGTGTCTTTGTCAATTTTGAGCAAGTAGTACGTACCATGAAGACAAAACCACCCTTTGGTATTGCCCAAGTTGGTAAATCCTTTAGAAACGAAATCAGATTAGAACACGGTATCTTTAGAACTCCCGAATTCGAACAATTGGAACTCGAGTTCTTTGTGGCGCCTTGGGAAGCCAAACATTATTTTAAATATTGGCGTAAAGAACGTTACAATTGGTGGTTAGAGCACGCTACCAACCCAGAAAAATTCAGACAGAGAGACCATGAATCCGATGAGATGGCTCATTATGCTACAGGCTGTACAGATGTTGAATATCTCTATCCTTGGGGCTGGGGAGAAGTAGAAGGCGTGGCTCATAGAGGAAACTACGATTTAACGCAACATATTAAGAATACCGGTGCCAACTTTGAAATATCTGAAGAAAAACCTGCATTATCTCAAGAGGTGAAGGAATCAGGTGAAGGTGAAGCTGAATTAATACCAACAGAAACACCTGCTCGTTATATACCTCATGTTGTTGAAAGTTCATGTGGATTAAATCGTGCAATGTTGGCTTATCTCTGTGACGCATTCCATCAAATTGAAGACGGCAAGGGCAAACCACCAAGAAACGTCTTAAAGTTGCATCCACGTTTATCACCCATCAAGTGTGCTGTCATGCCACTTACTGGTAAAGATGAGTTCTTGCCTCTTACTAAAAAGGTTGCCAAATCCTTAAGACGAAAGGGCTGGTACACTGTCATTGAATCTCAAAAGTTAAAGATTGGTAAACGTTACTATCGTCATGATGAAATCGGTACTCCTTGGTGTGTCACTGTTGATTATCAAAGTCTGGAGGATGATACAGTCACTATCCGTGATCGTGATACTGGCCTTCAAGAAAGAGTCAACTGGAAAGATGTTCAGACTATTATCGGTGAAAAGTTGATGGAACCTGAGGATTTAGATTAATACTTAATAAAACAAAAAACAAAATTCTTGTAAATATCTTTTTTATTTCATTGTTTCTTCCTTAAGCCAGGTCTTCTTCATCAAAATCATCATCAAAACCTAAACATTATTATCAGCAAACATAAACTTCCTCATCTTTAGAAACTTACTGTCAAAGAAATTTTGATGAATAGCCGTCTTTTCTAGATGCATCATGAGCGCTACGGATTCTCCTTTCTCATCCATCGGATCGTTCCAACTACCTGGTGAAGCACCTCCAAGCATATCGAAACGCGCAAAATCTCCCTGATGTCTTGCAAACCTTGGTGACATGTTACTGTTATTGATTGCTACTAAATCTTCAGGGCTCACACTTTTTCCATAAGGAGAACCGAATCTTTCCTCTTCCTCTTCCTCCTCGTCACCTTCTTCCATCACTTGATCTTCATCGTCCATTTCTGTTTATAGCGTATTAATGTTTATTTACTGAAGCAAGCCATCTGTGCTTACTACCTTCACTATTTGTTTCCCATTTGACAGTACTCATTTTTTATATGCGTTTGTACAAAAAAAAAAGGCGTAAAAAACATTGTACAGTCGCTGCAATTCAAGTATCAAGGTTCCTACTCCCTATTGGCTGTCACGATTTACAATTGAATTCGGTTTCTCCTCAGGCCGAATCAGATACGGCTTCTTATTCAGCAAACGCTCTGTTAATAAAGGGCAGTCTTTTTAAGTTTATTTGATTACAAGAAAAAATAAAATGCATTAATCGTTGACAGATTTCGATGGATATTATTTTGGAACTGAAACTGACGGCATATAATTAGTTCTCGAGTATAGCAAGATCATCATGTTCTACACGATGAATGAGTAAGTTCTTTACTTATACATTATACCGGGAGAAAGGGTTGGTGTTTGACTAATATTTTAAAGGCATACTGCCTGCTTTAGCAATTGAGCAACAATTCCAAGACTTAGGTTTTGTGTACGGATATTTATTTGTAAAATGTATGTATGCGATGTATGTTGAAAATTTAATGGAAGAAAAAATCATGTAATATTCGATAGCAATGTAAAATCGATTGAGAAAAATAAGAAACCAAAAGTAAGAACTAGCAGAGTACGGAATGACTAGTCATGGTATATGGGCTCAAAATAAGACACAGTCGAGCGAATATGAGGTTTGTATCGGTCCCAGATATTTTGGCAATCCTCATCCTCGTTTTTATGACCTAAACATATTAAAATGGGCTTTCCAGATGTTTTCCCACTTTCAAGAGAGACTGGATTATTTGGTCCTACATATTATAAACAACATGTTTCAATTACACAACTATCGGATACTCACAAATAATAATAAGCTACCTTTATCTTATATATTGAATATACTTATAATGACTCCAGCATGAATATTTGAGGTAACATTTTTAAATAAATAAGATGACGTACATGAATCAATCAATGACTTAAGTGATAATAAAAAGTGATACACAATAATGATAGGAATGACATTTCTGTGATAAAAAGAATCGGTATCTATTTTTAACGAGTATTCTTTCAATAATCGAAAAAATATATATACAACGACTTCATAATAAAAACAGGTTTGTACATTGTACACAAATGACAGATCAGCATCACTCGATTTGGGTAACTGTTATGGCATGTTACCCATTGTCAGATATACAAATTCCGGAGGAATACTTTCTTTGGATAAACTTCGAGACATGATTGAAGCTATTAAATATGATGTGTTTACCGAATTGTCATCACAATCAAGGGTGAGGGCCATTTTATCAATCGAAATAAGTGATATTGAATAAGAATATGTGTCATAATTACTTCATTGACTGGTATTATAATAAGATACTAAACAAATAAAGAGCTCGTATATGCATCTGTCAATTTCACATCAATCACGATATAATGTATTAGTTAATTGCAGCCTTTGTTTTGCTAACCATAAAAAGTTATAGAGCTTAATGCTTTGTCCAATGCTGTGACTATTTCCAAAGTTAATGGACAATGACCATCAGTTTTATTTTTGTTTAGCAAGATTACAATGCTTCTATTGTCTGCTAAAACAATAATTTACATCCGTTAATTTACGTCCAATATTGAACCAATGAAAACTATCTACTTTATTTTATTTTTTTTAAATTATGCCGCAAAATAAAATTAATGATGATTTATTTAGCTTTCTTTGTCAGCCTTTACCCAAAGTAATCACAATCATTCTATCTAAGAAACAATTCACTACCATTTTTTCATAGTTGATAAAGCTTATTTATCCTTAAGGAAAATTACGTCTGTTTTATTAACTAAATTCTGTGTACACGCATTATCAAATTATACAATCACTTAAAACAGCATACATTATCTGCAAATCATGCTGTAAATTTATTACAAAATTGTGGGCACTTCATAGTTAATTGTCTCTTTATCATTTTATTTAGATAAATTAATAAAGATACATGAAAGTTTTTTCATTATTTTTAAGTGCTGTTATATAGGTGCTTCATTGTCAATAAAAGTATAAGTACCACTGAGAAATCACTTTTTTTGTTATATCCCCTTTTACTTTTTTTATCAAACTCTTGTAACAAAAAGACAAATGATAACCTTTTCAATCATCTATGTGTTGTTGAACCTACTTCTTTACTGTGGGGTTTTTTTTAAACTTTACGAATGGGCCTATCCTGTTGCCAAATCATTTATTGCTCATCCATTTCTGGTTAAAGAAATCGTCACTTTTTTTTACCAAGAATTCATCTCCTGGATTAAATCTAGTCTTAAAGATTTGGCTATCAAGTGTATACCTTCTCTCTGGTTGCTCATGTGTGCAATGAGATGGGTCGAAGTTAGTGTATCCAAAATTCTTACTGTAAACGTTGTGGTGATCAAAGTCTTGAAGTTCGCCTTTTTCCCTCTTTGGATTCTGAAGATAGTCTTTTTGGTTGTCCTTTCTCCTTTTGCTCGTCTGATTATCAAAACAATTGAATATACTATTGGGATGCCTATCATTGCCACTGCTGATACTCAGGTCTCTTTAATTCCTCGCTCTTTCACTAGACGTTTTACTGACGTAGCACCTGCTGGTTCTACTTCTTATTTTGATAGAGTGTACACTTGGGTTCGTTCTTTAGTCCAAGGTGGTGATATGCAAGCTGGCTCAGAAGAATCCCATGCAAATACTGTTGAAACTAACCCTTCTGAAACTAACCCTGTTAGACCCCTCTATCTTGCACCAAACTTAGGCGAAGATACTGAATTTGTACAAAATACGATTATGACACTACTAACTTGGATAGAACAACAAAAATTACCTAGACTAGAAAACTTAGCCGATCGTGATGGCGATGCAATCAGTCACTGGTTTCAATTTCAATCTCCTGAACTTCTTTGCAGAGGTGTTTTGACAGAACTGTTTTCGGTACACCGTGATACTCGTTTGGAGAAAATGCTTGAATTTTTTGCAACAGATACTGAGTCTAGAGATCTTGCTATTGCTATTGCTACTCTTTTATTGATTTCTTTTGATATTAAAATGCCATTGCCTGTTAGATTAATTGTTGGACATCAGGTACCTAACGTACCACGTAGACCGTTCGAGAGATTTGTCGAGAATATGGCAGATACTCTTCAGTCATCCCGAAGCACACTCATGTGTGATTTCATGTTGGCGAACCTCACTGATAGTACTATTGCAGCGGAGATTGTGAACAAGCAATGGACCGACAAAAATTCCACTAGTAACAAGAAAAAACCTGTGCCTGCTTTTATCACTGAATTTATTGAGCAACCCTTTATTGTGTCTGATCCCAAGCCTTCCAAATTTCGTTTTTTAAAACGTGCACTATTTTGGTTCAAGCGTACATTTACCAAAGCCGGACTTGCGCAAGATGCCGAACTTAAATTCCTTCGCTTATATGCCGATAAGACTCTCAAAGATCTTCATGAACTTCAAGAACTCTTTTGGTTTCAGCCTGGTCAACATCCTCGTCTTATCGCTACGCCTTCTTCTTCTTTACGTGCTAGTAGTATGGACACAGAAGACTATGAGGTTGAACATTATAATCTCGTTCATGAAATTTTGGAGGATGTACCGTCTACGCCGACAGAAATTCCTGATATTCCTCCCGAGAGACAAGTAAATCATAATGAACTAAGGGACCTTATAGACGCTGGTCCTGACGTTGATATTAGAAGACTTGATCGTAGTTATTATGCCCAACGCCTGCTTCGTGCAGGACAACGATTGACACATCCAAAATATGATTCAAATGACATGACTGTCAAAGGTGAAGTTATAGGAAGTCCATTTTCCTCATTGCGAAATATCAATCTGTCAGGTACTTATACACCTGAAATCAATAATGAAAGGCCCCCTATTCAATACCAGCAATATCCCGCTCGCTTAATTGAACCAGCAGCTGGATGTACTTGGGAGTGGGAAAGTGAAATTGCTCTATATGGTAGTAATCATGGTAGCGAAGAAGGTGAGCGTGGCTCTGATGGCGAAGACAATGAGCGTAGATCTGGTAGTGAAAAAAATGAATCTGGTTCCGATAAGGAAGTAATTGAGGAAGAAGAACACATTTCTACATATGCTATAAATCCATATTCTGGACGTATCGCTGCTGCCATTCCTCCAAATATTTTCTATGAATCTCAAGGTGGTTCTCAGGGTGGTTCCCAAGGTGGTTCTCAGGGTGGTTCTCAAGGTGGTTCTCAAGGTGATCCTCAAGGTGGTCCTCAGGGTGGTTCTCAAGGTGGTTCTCAAGATGGCTCCCAGAACAATTCTCAAGGAAATTTAGCTATGATTGAAGCTGAAGAGACAGACATACCAGCAAGAACTATTCGTTTACGTAGTTTCTCTTGGCCTATGGTCTCTAGTGGGTCTCAAATTCTGCCAAGAACCAATCGTCAACCTTCGGAAGATATCGTGCCTGGTATGAGCGATGATGCAATTCTGATGGCTATTCTTCGTGATGACGATGACGAGTATGTAAATGACCCTAATAATCCAATTACCTCTGATTTAATTGCAAGCATGTATCACCGTAATTCTTATGTTTCTACTTATGCCCAAAGCATCATTTATGGTTCGTTCGAAGCAGATTTTCATAGGTCATGTTCCAGCGCTGGCTCAGAGTATTTTGATAACAACGGATTTCCTATTGACAAAGACGGCATTTTCAGAGAAAAGCTGGATGATTACATCTCTGAGCGCTATAATAATCTTGCTACAATTACAGAGGCTGACGACGATCAAATTACCCAGGAAGGTGGTGAGCAACTTTCTGAGCAAGAACAGGAAAATCTTACTGAATTAATTACCAATGACAACTCAGAGAATGACAACAATAATGCATTAGATCCTGGGTCTAATAGTAATGACCACAGTAGCATGGATGGTTTATTGGGTACTGAAAATATAGAGCGAATTCAAGATATCACTTTCGATTTTCCCTCTCTGACTGAAGGTAATTTATCAGGTCCAACATCACAGAATCTTAATCCTGGTGTTCAAAATATTTTGGATGATTTATCTGATGACAATGTTGATGAAGAGCTAGCCCAAAGTACTATCGTTACTCCCCTCGAACAAACTCAAGATATTGCCCTGACCCCACCTGTTCTTGGTGTTCAAAATATTTTGGATGATTTAACTGATGATAATGTTGATGAAGAGCTAGTCCAAAGTACTATTGTTAATCCCCCTGAACAAACTCAAGATATTGCCCTGACCCCACCTGTTCTTGGTGTTCAAAATATTTTGGATGATTTATCTGATGACAATGTTGATGAAGAGCTAGCCCAAAGTACTATTGTTACTCCCCCCGAACAAACTCAAGATATTGCCTTAACCCCACCAACGCAAACTCTTGTTCCTGGCGGCCAAAATGTTTTTGATGATCTCTTAGTTGAAAATAATGAAAGTTTATTTTTGCCTCTTTCCCATGATGATGGTAACATCCCTCAAGTTCCGGAACCAAGTGAATTAATTTGTGGTGTTCCCCAGAATGTTTTGAACAATTTGGTGGATAGTAATAATACCGATCAATCTCAAGCAGTTGAGCTGACTGTAGCACCTGAAAATCTTAATACTAGTGTCGAAGGTAAAAATACTAATATAATTACGAAAAAACTTAATATTAACGAGTTTATTATAGATACTGTTCAAGATGCCCCTGGTAGCGGATTAGTTGATAGCAATATCGTTCCTGTTAATACTGGTATCGAAGGTAGATATACTGATATAATTACAAAGAGATTAATATTAACGGCTTTACTGCAGATGCTGTTCAAGAAGCTCTTGGTAGCTTATTAGATTTAGATAATGGAGAACCTGGCCATGAAGTGATTGATGATTTTTTTTCAACTCCAGCCGATAGAAACCGAAACCCAACCATCACTATAGCTGACATGCCCCGAGGACTTGGTAGAAATAGGCTTGGCTCTGGTCAACTTCGTCCTGTTACATCTGAAGAATTGGAGGAAATTAGACTTATCACCAATCCACCTGAATCTGATCTTCCAACAGCTTTTCAACCAGAACCATTCCGGGATGGTGGTGACATTATAGATCTTTTGGATCCTACTGATGATAATCAAGACAGTAATTCGGATGCTCCACCCACATTTGAAGAACTTAGAGCAATTGAAGCTGAAGATATACAAAACAATGCTGCTGGTCAAGATATATCACAGGGTGCTCGTGATGCTCCTGGACCTGGATCTGGATCCTCTGGTAGTAATAATAGCGGTTCTGGAGTTAGTTCATTACACGGTTCACTAGGCAGTTCACTAGGCAGTACTTTTGATGGTTCTGGTGGTAGCAATGTCGGTGGTATTAACAATAACAATGACGACGCAGGATCTGGTAGTTCCTTTGCTGAAGTATTCTTTACCCAAAGGGATCGTGCTGAATTCGAACAACACTTTGCCAGTCTTTCTACTGCAGTTTATAATGATGTTCAAGATTTACGCAAAAAGATGTCCACTATTACAAGAATTATGAGAAGACTGATGTCTGGTGAAAGTGCTCAGTTTTTAAACACCTTGCATGCGTCAAGTGTCAAGGGAGAAACATTAGCCGAGACAACTGAGATCCTTCAAAAGTTAAGACAAAATTTTAAAAGCACAGCGGATCATTTCCAGTACTATGAAGGTTATATCGAAGACTTCGGAATGGGGTATGCTTTTTACCGTGCTGTAGAGTTTGCAACGGATTTTATAGAAGAATTAGAACGTACTTTTGAGATGCTCGATGGAGAGAGACGTATTCACGGGACTGTTATGCGCAGAGTCAAAAAAGAAGTTGCTGAAAACACTCGTATGGTCAAAAATTTGAGAGCAATAGTACAGCAATACATCTACTCCTCTGTTCATCTCACAGACCCTCAAAGACGCAGAGAGTTTAGAGAATCTGTTGGTGCTCTTTTAGAATATGTTAGTATACATGGTGATCGATACGATTTTTTGTCTGATATTCAACGTCGTCGCAATTTAATAATCAACTAGAGAAATACTCATTACCTTTATATTTAGAATAAAGTGTTCAATTTTTATTATATTTTTGTACTTTTTTGTACTTTTTTAGGAAGCTCAAATACAATTAAAGGTTCCTTTTATAGAGACTAATATGATAAATTACGGGATAAATAGCTATTACATAGTGCATACATGGGTCGCTAAAAGACAGCCTCATTGTCATAGATAAACTATTTATCCACTTGTATCTTGGCGTCAGTTACTATCGATAATGGAAATTGCCTAATCGAAAACAAAAACTTTCATTTATTTACCGAACCATTTTTAGATAATGATCGGCGATACCAGTAAACTTACAGCAACTACCCCCGTTATCGATCAGGAAGATTTACGAGATAATTATGGGTTGACTGTCATTTTTCATAATGTATTCGTCTTGATAACAAAATATTACACCTGTTTACAATCAAAGATGTTATGTTATAATTTGAGTCTTATTTGACTACCTGGCAGCTACAAGAGAAATCAGAAGCATTGACAGATTTTTTTTTAAAAAAAAATTAAGGTTAACTAATTTTTTATCCCTCGGTTCCATCTAATAAATGTTTGTTCCTTTGTCCAAAAAACCCAACAATAACGCTCTACATTGATATGAACCCTTAAATCTTTATTCTCTGTTTCTATTTCATCTCAAGTCTCTTATTTTCTGTTGTTATAAGGTTGTCTTTTATCACTATTTAATTTTTTCTATCATTATCATTATTTTTCGATCCATCATGGTGCGGCAAAACTGTAAAAATCTTGCAGGTAAACAATAAAGACACGTATATTAAATATGTAGTTCTTATTTTTCATATATATGTAAAGATATCGATGATACGAGCAACACTGGATCCCTTATTGAAGATTTGGACTTTATTGTGGGTGTTTCTCAATTTAAAAAGAGTCAGTTCCAAAACGCATTGGAATGCTTTGAAAAGTCTTTAGATAAGTGTGGAGATAGCGAGGCTGCCCTTTTATTTGCGGCAACAATTTTGTACATTGGATTAGAGGTACAAAGAGATGCGGTGAGAGCATACACGCTTTTTGATAGAGCTTTGCTCTTTGATAGCGCTATAGCTCAGTATGTACTTGGGCTCATGTGTAGGTATGGAGATGGTGTGGAAGGTGACTATAAAAAATCCATTGAGTGGTTTATCCTGTCAGCCAGACTTGGATGCTCAGCACAGCACATCCAGAATATTTATCACTTAGTGGAGCCTTCAAGTGAGTTAGATGATACCATGTTTTGGTATAACGCCATGACAAATGCTTCCAATGATGATGACGAGAGTGTTTATGAGTTTGATCAGCATATGGAGTTATTGTTTACAATGATTAGACGATTCGAAGATGATTATTATATTAAGGTGAAGGGAAAACCTATACGTTCAGCACATCCTAAAGCAAACAAGAGCTTTGTTCAACGTATACGTCATTTATGGTACAAGTTAAAACGAGCGAAGCAAATGGTATCATGTTAAACAATGCACTTCCCCCTATTCATATTAAAATAAATAGCTTTGGTTTCACATCTTGTAAAAATTCTATTTTTTCCGACAGATCACGATTAATCTCAGAAGCTTTTTTTTTATAAATTACTGTCTATTGTTTTTTTTTGTACTTGGTGTTAGCGACTATTTTTACGAGCCCTTTGTCACTAATCGTTGATTCTGTTACTGTCTGTGCCTGTTCCTGCATGTGTGGATTGTACGCATCGTGACTGTTTCCTGCGAATATTCCTCCTCTCCTTTTTCTTGAATTTCAACTCTCCGCTAACCCATGCCTGCCCTGGCTTTTCTCTTTTTTTTTTTATTCCCCAAAAAACTGTCAAATTATGCTTAGAAATATTCACAGCTTGCAAAGAGTAACTCTGGGCCGATATACGACTGCAGGAAGTTGCGGTGTATTTAGTGTGTGTAAAAAGACTTGGTATTCCACCAAACCAGGTAAAAAAAAAAAAAAAAAAACTAAAAATTATGCGAACTTGTTTTAACCTTTTTTTTCTTCGGGTAAGTAGCTTTTGAACTGGGAGAGAAAGATACGACAATTAATGGAAATAAGTTTGACAAGGATGAATGGACGAATGTAACACCAGCCATTCTTTCCAAAGTGAATCGTCAACTGCATTTACAACCCAAGAATCCCATTTCCATCATTCGACAATTGATTGAATCCAACTTTACCGACTTTAAAACGTTCAACGAGTTTAGTCCTGTGGTCAGTACACGCCAAAATTTCGACGACTTGCATATTCCTGTCGACCATCCCAGTCGTACGAAATCCGACAATTATTATTTTAACAAGGAGACAGTCCTTCGTGCGCATACTTCAGCTCATCAATTGCAAGGCTTAGCATCTGGTGAGAATAAATTTTTGATTAGTGGTGATGTTTATCGTCGTGATGAGATTGATGCGTCTCATTATCCTGTTTTTCATCAAATTGAGGGTTTCTTTTACCTCGATAACGATTTGAGCAAGCTGTCAACCGAATTAAAACGTATTCAGGATATTGAGACACCCAATATTGAACTTGTGGATGATACAGTGATTAAGCCGGAGAATCCAGTGCAAGCATGCCATTCTGCCGAAGCCTCTGATTTGATTGCTGCCCATTTAAAGCATAGTATTAATACCATGATTCGCAATTTGTTTGCAGACGAGAAAGATTTAAAGGTGCGTTGGATTGATGCTTATTTCCCCTTCACCAGCCCCAGTTGGGAAGTCGAGATCCTTTACAAGGGAGAATGGTTAGAAGTCTTGGGATGTGGTGTAGTGAATCAAAAGATTATGAACGGAGCTGGATTAGATAATAAGATTGGATGGGCCTTTGGTATGGGATTAGAAAGATTAGCCATGGTCTTGTTTGGTATTCCTGATATCCGTTTATTCTGGTCTCAAGACCAACGTTTCATTGACCAATTCACACCTGGCAAGATTAACAAGTTTGTGCCCTTTTCAAAGTTTCCTCCTTGTATTAAGGATATTTCTTTCTGGCTTCCTGAAGGTGAATGGCATGAAAATGATTTCTGTGAATTGATTCGTGGTGAAGCAGGTGATCTTGTGGAGAATGTGCAATTGGTATGATTGTACTATGTAATGTACATATATAGTTATCTAAATCATGTCTATAGATTGATGATTTCAAGCATCCTAAAACCAATAAGCGTAGTTTGTGCTACCGTATTAATTATAGATCCATGGACAGGTAACATCTTATATTCTACATATGTGTATATTTGAATAGATACGTAACTTACTCTTTAATCATTAGAAATGTGACTAATGAAGAGATTAATGAGATCCAAGAAAAAGTGCGTCAAGTTGTACAAGATCAATTCAAAGTTGAGTTGCGATAGGCATGCATAATGAAATAATAATAATAATAATAAACGCGTGTAAATGGTCAGTTGATACGTGACAGGTGACGGGGTTTGGACCTCATCATCATTGTGGCTCTCTTATCATTACTGCGTCTTGGATTAAAGCTTTCCAACGATATAAAGAGGGATGGAAGGAAACCCTACACTCTGAGGTTGTAAATGGTTGCCTTAGAAATGAAATCCATGACCTCCTAGTCTAAGTTGTATTTCGTGATTTAACCGATTGAATCACCCACTCGCGGAAAAATAAAATAAAAAACGATAAACGTTTTATGAGGAAGATCTAAGGCACAAGCTCTTCATATGTTTCAGTTCTCACTTGGTGTGTAGATTAATTAAGGACTTGCTATTTAAGGCATTCCAAACTATAAAGAATACACCCACCCACCCACCTTCATCTTGTAAGATCGAGCACGAAGAAGCGGAATCAAACTTTCTACTTTTTTTATTAGTGACTGTCTCGCCTTTTTGGCGATTTAATGTCGCTCTGGTTGTTCACCTGAATATTTCTCATTTCTTAGTCAACCCCCCCCCCTTCTTTCCTTTGCCTATAATTTTTTATACAATAAAAAAAAAGGCAGCGTACTTACTTATAAAAACGAATGGATACACAGCTTGATCTTATTGAAAAGACACAACCAAAGTAAAAACCTTTTTTCATTATTATTAAGCACTCTATCAATAATTATTCACTTCTTTACAAAAAAAAAAAAAAAAAAAAAAATCATATAGAAGAGTCTTATCATCGATAGAAAATAGGAGTGAAATGTTTGAAGAACAAAGATTGAATAGTGAAGATTTAAAGTCTCAAGTTAATAATATCCGACCTATTTCCATGGATGTGCATGGGACGAAACGATACTCCATCCCACAAAATTACAAGGATAGCTTTTATGCGATTCATCACATTCATTCCCCCAATCCTACTACAGCCGTGCCAATGACTACAATAGTCAGCAGTCCGGAAAATACAGAACCCTTACCGAAAAAGAAGTCTATTTCTACTGCTACCACCACTACTACCACCACCACCATGCGTGGTCGTAAACGCCAGGACCTTACAAAGTCAACTGATCGTAAACGCTCACGCCAGCACACCACCACCGCTAATAAAGCCCGTAAATCCAGTCTTGGAGATCTAATCTCACCCACACTTTATAAAACCTGTGTGGGTCTTTGGCCCAAAGAACAACATTCTTTAGGGGATCTTGGGTACGATCATATCAAGGCACTCAGTAATTTACTCAAAGTTAGACTCTGTCAAGCAAAGTTCAAGATGATGGCTAAATTAGATGGTGATAATGAATTGTTTACGTTTTTAGCAGAGGAATATGCTACACCTAAGCATCAATCGACCCCCTCCATTCAGTTCTCTGGAAAGAAACAGAACAAGTCCATGGCTGTAGTGGTTGGTAACGGAAAGAATTTGTTTAGAAGAAATAACAATTGCAATCCATTGGATGTTTTGGCACCTTCCACAGAAGAAGCAACAGCTACTACACCAACAGGAACAGGAAGCGGCGCAGCAAAGACATCAAAAGCAGCAATAATTCCACCAGCAACCTCAGAAGCAACAGGAGGAGCAGGTGGAGGAGAAAAGCCCAAGAAGAGAAAGGTGGGCCGCCCAATTACAACTAATGTCAAGGCAAAACGATCCAAAAAGAAATCGGCAACTTCTGATATCGTGCCCGTAACATTATCGGATGGTAATTTTAACATTCTTATTTGTATATATTGCATATATTAAAATCTAGAATAGGTACATCCGTTTATGTATGTGAACCATGCCACAAGAAATACAAGAATCGAAACGGATTAGCTTATCATTTACAACGCTGTAAGAACAGCAGCAGTAACAAGGATGAGGAGGATAAATCCGAAAGCATCATCAATTGCATATGTTCACAAAACACGGATGAACACGGCACAATGGTACAATGTGATAAATGTCGGATATGGCTTCATTCAGAATGTGTAGGGCTTACAGAAGAAGCGCTTGATGATTCTTTCCATTGTACTAACTGTAAAGAGCGAATCGAGAAAGATCTACTGCAGACATTGATTGATACTCAAACAACAAGTGATCGTGAAGAACAAAGCATCTCATCCCAAGATCAAATCAGCCATCATTTACAAGAACTTTTCCGGACACCCAAAGAGGATGAAGAAGATGATTTGATGCATGCTCCCTTAGAGTATCAAGATGACTGTTCTGAAGCTGGCGTGCCTAGTTCAACTCAGTTACATGTTTGGGACGACTTCAGTTTCTCTTCCACCTTGGAAAAATCCAATAATGAAGCATGGAATGTGTTGGAAGAGGATTATGAAAATGACGTACCTAGTTCATCTTGGACAATGAATGAAATTGGCCTCTTTAATCAACCCCCTTCTCTTTTATTTTCGGACATGAGTAGTGCATTGGAAGAGGAAACCACTACACCCCTCTTGAGTGATTTAGCTACTCCTTTACCCGTCACTGAAACTACACCTGTGCCTGTCGCTACTCCCACTTCTGTAACAGATACACGTGAAGCTACCACTCCAGCACCTTTGCATACAGCAGATGGACTCTGGTTTCAATTTGCTAACTTTGACGACGATTACCAATGCGAGACATAGTTGTCCTTTTTTTTTTTCTAAAGAAGAAAAAATAAAACAGTTTATTATTTTTATTGGAATAGGGTTTCTTCATGCTTCTTTTTAGTTTTGACAGCACCTGGTTTTCCTTGAGCGTCAGGATGACTAGCTAATTCATGGGGTACCTTGGAAAGCGAGGACTTTGCAAGCATTTGACGAAGATCATACATTACATCGGCATCCTTGTTTGATAAGAAAGTGATGGCCACACCAGAATTACCTGCACGACCAGTACGACCAATACGATGGGTGTAATCTTTATATACAAGAAAAAAAAATGAGTTGGATTGTCCTATTTTAATATTCACATATATGTATACTTTACCTTCAATGTTCTTGGCCATGTCATAATTGATAACCAAGGATACGTTCTTGACATCAATACCACGACCAGCTACATCGGTAGCCACTAACACACCAGCAGTACCATTCTTTAATTGTGCAAGGGCCAATTCTCTATTAAAAGAATTTTTAAGAAAAATGAGTATATCGGCGAAATTTAACAGCTTGGCGATTAAAACAAACCTTTGTTCCTGAGATTTACCACCATGGAGCGTCACAGTGTTATGACCCAATCTGTTCAAGGTCTTGGACAAAGTATCCACACCACGTCTTTGGTTGACAAAAATAATCATAGGAGGAGCGAACTTGCCAGAATTGAGAATCTCAATAAGACGGTTACTACATAAAAGGTGTTAATACATAAAATAAGATACAAAAACACATAATACATACGTCTTTTTAGCCTCATCGTTAATCATTTCTACACGTTGCTCAACAGACTCAACAGCTTGACCAGCCATACCAATTGTGACCACAGCTTCTCTACGCAAGTACTTTTTAGCCAAACGCTCAACGGCGGTAGGCATTGTAGCGGAAAACATGGTGGTTTGTCTGTACTTGTAGCCAGCAGGAGGTTCAATAGGCATACTGTTTTCATCTTCGGGTTTCATGTTGGAAGCTGGTAAAGCATCCAAAATGAAATTCACATCGGCTTCCATACCCATATCAATCATACGATCGGCTTCATCCATAACGACGTAGGTACATTGGTTTAAAACAAGAATACGACGATCCAAACAATCCTTCAAACGACCGGGTGTGGCAATAATGATCTCGGCACCGTTACGTAAATTATAGGCTTGTTCTTCAATAGCGTGCTAAAAAAAAATAATGGGGGGTTAGACATAAGTAACACAATTTTTTTTTTACATATAAAGAGAGTATACTTACACCACCGACAATGGAAACACAAGTGAACCCCATGGGCGTAGCAAATTTGATGGTTTCTTCCTCAATTTGTTGTGCTAATTCACGAGTAGGAGCCATGATCAAAGCATAAGGACCTTCTGCCATATTCTCTTGGGTGATTTTAGGCAAGTCCGAGATATAAGTGAGCAAAGGAATGACAAATGAAGCAGTTTTACCAGAACCTGTTTCAGCAATACCAATAATATCTCTGTTTTGAATACCAATGGGAATGGCTTGACGTTGAATAGGTGTGGGCTCCTTGTATCCGACTTGATCAATGACCTTAAGCATTTTCTCGGGTAATCCAGATTCGGCCCAAGAACGAATAGGATGTGGGATTTGTCCACCTTTGGTAGAGATATTGAAATCTTCTTTAAAGATACGCCAATCTCTTTCCTTCATTTGATTCAAAGGCTTCTCTGACCAATGACGTTCATCGAATTTGGTCTTTGCTTCCTTGTTGATTGACATTTGATTTAATTCACTATAAAAACAAAGAGATTAGAGACAATAAATCACATAAATTGGGGGGTTGGGCTGTACCTGGCTCTGTCGACTTCGGTGGTAGTTCTACGTTCCTTCAAAAGTCGATCGTAAAATTCAGATTGGTGTTTCTTTTGCTCTTTACTATCGATACCAGCCATATGTCCACGACCAAACATTTGGGCATTGTGCTTGTTTGCGTATAACGGATTGAAATCGTACGATGTGTCTTCTCCTGCATCCCAATCAAACACAAATTTACGTTCATTCATTCTACGAATCTTTCTCTTCTTACGCTCTCCACCGAAATACCGTTCCTAAATCAACATATAAATGAGTTTCTTATTCAGCAAAAACAGAAAAGACAATACTTACTCGGATTGCTTGCTTTTCTTTCTCAGTCAGGGCAGCGTCTTCTTCTTCAGCCATAGCTGCTTCATCAATATCTCTGCTACGGCGGTCTCGCTTATTGTAATCACGTCTATTATTATCACGACTATCGTAACGCGAAGAACGAGTATCTTGTGTTTTTCTATACTCGTCCTCAGCTGCATGATCAAAATTCTCTCGAGCTTTTCGTTCTTCCAGCTGTCGTTGTCTCTGTTCCTCGACCTCTAATTGACGTTTTTCTAAGGCTAATTTTGCACGTTGTTCCTTTGTTAAAAATACAGGCTATACATAAAAATGAAATGAGTAACGTAGCTATCATGATTGAGTACAACTTTCTAACCTTTTCTGTTGCTTTTTTCTCCTGTTCCTTTTTTTGAATCAGTTCTTCAATGGAAATAGGAACTCTTTTTTTAGGTGCTGGTGCTGGTGGTGGTGGTGGTGCCATGGGTGTGTCTTCTTCTCTAACTTCGGGTCGGCTGTACTCGCGGCGACGCAGATCGTCTCGATCATCGCGATCTCTTCTGGATCGGCTATCTCTGTTGTAATCATCGGAACGGCGGTAATCTCTACGGTCGTAACCTCTATCATTGCCTCGGTCGTTGCGACTGTATTTATCAGAGTTTCGTGTAGGTGAGCGATCGTAACTAGACATGGTTGAAAGAAGAGCAACTGTTTAAAATTTTCGTCTGCGTGTATCCTACAAAATAAAAAACCGCAGCTTTTTTCTAAAAAAAAAAAAGTGACGTAACATTTTTTATATTTTGCATGTTTTTGTTCAATTGATCCCCCGCCTTGTTGTATAAGCAAGCACGCACACTTTGTGAAACTTGTGCAAATGACTCAGAATATAAATATATTACTCGATCTCGTTTTTTGATATTTTACGTTTTTTCTATCTTTTTGATCTCTCATCAAAATGTCTTCTACAGTGACAGAGACAGATTTGAAACAGGAAGAAATCGATCTATCGAATCAGGAACCTTATAAGCAGCCCGAACCCAGCCGAAGACAGGCGATACAAAAGAAGGCCTATGCATTGTTCCTCCGCTACTGGTTTTTACTGGGTCTTGCCATTGTCATTGGATTAGCATGGGCTTTTCCACAAGTAGGTAAAGCCAATGGTGATATCCAAGCGCAATATACAGTCAAATGGGGAGCCGTCATTATCATCTTTTTACTTTCAGGGCTTGGATTAGAAGTCAGTGTGATGTTAAAAACGATTTTGCGTTGGCGCTTACATGTAGTTGTTCAATTCATTAATTTTATTTTGCTTCCGTTTTTGATGTATGGTATTGTAAGGTTCTTTATTACGGTGCATGCTGATCTGGATATGACGGTGTATAAAGGCTGGATGATTGCCTTATCTACCAGCACAACTGTTTCATCAAATGCTATCATGACTCGTAATGCAAATGGAAATGATGGAGCGGGTAAACAAAAGATCACACATATATATATATAAAAGCTTATTTTAAAGTTTCTTTCTTTTTTACATATAGCATTGTTTAATGCAGCATTAGGTAACGTTTTAGGTATATTTGTTTCCCCTGCTCTCATGACAGGTAAAATTAGCTTGCATCTCTCCCGATTATCCATTCATTTTTTTAATTTTTTTTTTTTTTTTTTTTAAAAAAAAAAAAGCCTTCCAAAATGACCCTATTGTCTTTGAGCCTGGCACCGATCGAGGCAACCCAGATTATCTCAGTGTTCTAAAAACTCTGGGGTCCACAGTATTGGCTCCATTAGTATTGGGTCAATTGATCCGGTACCTTTTTCCGGTCCGGGTAAAGTATTTAGCTGCCAAATTCAAGTTTCCCATCATCAACAGTTTAGCTCTCTTGTGTCTGGTCTGGTCCGTCTTTTGTGATGGTGTAGCCAGTGATGCCTTTACTAAAATGACGGCCGTAGATATTGTAGCTATTATCTTTGTAGACATTTTCATGTATCTGTTTGGTTGTGCCGCCTGTTTGTTTGTAGCAAGGCTTCCATGGCCATTGAAGGAAGAGCCACAGTGGGTGACTCGATGGAGGTTCTCGAAAAAAGATTCTGTAGCCATCATGGTATGTTATGTTTGGGTAAAGACTATCAACAAACATAATTAAAATATGACATGTAGTATTGTGGAGCAACCAAGACAGTATCAATGGGTATTCCCTTGATCAATGTGTTATATTCCAGCAGCAGTTATGGAGTAGTTGGAGTTCTCTCACTCCCATTACTTATGTATCACATTTGTCAGTAAGTAAAAAAAAAGATGGTATAAATAACCTCGATTTTTTAATCTTGATATGGTATTATTATTATTTCAGGCTTTTTATTGGAAATTTTCAGGTACCATTATTAAAAAGATGGATTGAGGCTGATGAAGAAGATTCTTGCAGTGAGGCCACACAAGACGTGATCCCTTTATCGACGATTAGAAAAAGAGGAAATTAAACGGAGTTTTGAAGTTTGCTGCAAGTTATTTATAATGTTTAAACCAGAACCATTTAGGGAGATGGAAGAAGAGAAAGGGTGATGACCTATTTATATATGTTTTTTTATTTTATTGTATGTATATAAAGATGTGTACTGATATAAAAAAAGAATGGTACATAAGACATTTATAAAAGAAGGGAAACCAGCCCTGTTTTTTATCGCCAGAAAGTTTTACATGTTGGAGTTCATAAATGATGTGGGATAATGTGATGGGTTGAATGGAGGTGGAGGGGGAGGATAATGAAAGGCAAATTGAGGTGAATAATATGGTTCGATAAATGAATTATTGACGGGTACCTGCCCCGTAGACATGACTTGTTCGTAAGAAGGTGGTGGTGGTGATGGTTCATGGCTCTTTTCATGCTTTTTTAGAGATCGGGAATGATAGTATGCTTTTCCACAACCTGCAAACAGGCACACAAAAGGTCTCACATTTGAATGCGTCTTAATATGCGTTGTAAGTGAATCTGGGCGAGAAAACTTCTTTTCGCAATCTACAGGAACAAGAATTAATATCTATTTTGATTTACATCTAAAATCAACTTGCCTGGTTTAGGACATGCGAAGGGTCTTTCGCCTGTGTGTGTACGTAGATGGTTGTACATTTTATGTCTTTTTGTAAAAGGTTTATTACTTCTAGCGCATTTTTGCCACTCGCATCGATAAGTTGCCTGCAAATCATAAAAAAATAAGGTTAATACTAATAAAAAACAAGTTTTTATAATCATACTTTTCCACCTCCCACGTGTACTTCGGTAATATGAGATATTAATTTCTGCAATATATCAAACTTTTGACCACAATCCGACCACAAACAGGTCCGAATCTGTTCTTGTTCATCTTCCTCGGTTGCGGTTTCATCTACCGAATCGTCCGCCATCTCATCAGTGCTGGTAGTAGCCGTGGTGGTGATACAATGGTTTTCTTTTTCTAATGCAACCAATCTTGCAATTAATTGTTCTCTCGACATGCCTTCAAATTGCTTAGGATCTACGGTAGGATTATACATATAGTTATCTTCTTGTTGGATCATATTCGCCATCATGTGGTGTTCAGCAGCAGCAACAGCGGCAGCTGCATCATATCCGTTAAATTCGACACCAGAACAAGTGTGGATGTTATTGTTTAAAATACGCTGCTGTTCTTCTAGTCTCTATTTTTTTTGGTTATTTTAGTATTCAACATAAGCATTTTTTCCGTGTATAAACAAAAACATACAGTGTCTATCAATAATGCATTATTATAACCATTGTTTGGACTAGGAATACCAATCATCATTTGCGGGTTATAAGCAGCTTGTTGGTCAGGTATCGAACAAGGAGGAGAAGGAATAGACTGTTGTGTCAATAGACTACTCATGCCATCATCCTTGACAGTCATTTCAGTTTGGAATTGGTGTAAATTCATTTTTTTGAAAAATAAAATAAAGAAAGAGAAAAAAGAGAGAAGAACACGGAAGCTGATGATTGGAGGCATTTTAAAGTGACTTTCCTTTTCTACCTTTCTCCATTTTGTTGTTGTTGTTAATTTAGTCCCCCGGTATCTTTCCCATATCAGCATCCAGTGTTTGGCCATGGTCTTTTTGGCATATGAGTATCGTACGACACATGACGAAATATCCTTATAATGTGAGCTTGTTTGTCAGCCTAAAATCAGGATGAATGCAACTTTTTTTTTTTATTAATTTTTTATCCGAAAAAAAAAATAGGTTTGAATTCCAGACAAGGGCAAGGAATTCGAAGAAAGAGATAAGGAAAACATACAATATTCAAAAAAAAAAAAAAAGCGTTGCTATGGTTTGGTTACAGTGTATCTTATGAAAGTGGGTTTTGTTTGATTTAAACGGAGTGACGTAAAACAAATGACGTTGGTCCAGGAAGCATAAAATAAATGTTCGGATAATGGTGACACGCGATGGTTCCTTATTATTTACTTTTTCGCTTTAGGTTGTGTCACCATTTTAATTAAAAAAACATGTATGTAGATCCATTCATTATAGGCTTTTTTTATATTTTGATGTCATATTTACACTATTTTCACAAATTATCGGCGCACAATTTGGAAAAATAAAATGGCACATTTGAGAAAAAATTTGGCGCACTAGTTGAAAAAAGCTTGGCGCATCGAAAAAAATCAAAATTTGGCACATAAAAAGGTTTAATATTGTCGTATTTGAGGGCTTCTTTACTTTTACATTAATTTTGAATATGAATGATTCTGTATATGAAAACGTCCAGGGAAATCTTTTATAACAACAAATGCATGGAAGTTGCAGTCGTGGAAATTGAAGTAGACGAAGAAATGTATCCCATTGAAACGGTGATGTACCAGGAGCTCAAACCACCTGAAAAGCCCGAGAAAAACAATGAAAAGAAAAAAGACAGAGGAGATGTCAAGTTAGAGAACGACACAACAACCTGTGTCTACAAAAGTTACAAGGAAGTAAAGAGGGAGTAACTGTTTGCTTTGGTCTATGAAAAAGGCATGGGTGTTAGAGAAGCAGCCCTGAAACTTCATATCATTCCAAGCACAGCATTGCACAATCAGTCTGAAGAGAGCTAACTTCCATTCGGTTGAGCGCGACTGCCTGGAAAAGATCACAGCAAGAAAGGAATGGGTAGAAAAATGGATGGCCATCGACATGGACTACATGAGCAACTGCGTATTCATCGACGAAGCAACATTTCATATCAACATGAAGCGATCTATTACATGGTCAAAAGTGGGAGCTCGCGCCATTGTTAAAATACCAAAGACTAGGGGAAAAACAATAACAACCTTGGTTCCAACCTGTGCTTTTGGTGTTGTCAACATAAAAGTAAGATGTCCTCGAGTAATGCCTACTTCCAAGAAAAGAAACCGCTGGATCGAGTGGAAAAGCTCAGACACAGAGCAAAGGCACTTTTACAGGTCATTACTTTAACTTTATAAGCGACACCATGGACGAAATAGACAAGCACCCAGAGATTTTCAAGGACAACTACTTGATCTTGGATAATGCTCTAACCCACACAAATGATGATATCAGGCTTCTTATTAAAACTCGTGGCCACAGATGCGTTTATCTTCCTCCTCACTCGCCAGAGTTTAACCCTATTGAGCAATTCTGGTCTATTTGTAAGAGTAAGCTCAAATGAGAGAAGCTGTCGATGGAAGAGACACTCACATCTAGAATCAGAGATACATTCAATTAAGTGCTTATTAGTGATCTTAAAGGATTTTGCAAATACTCCTGTGATAGATTCAATGATTGCTTGAAAGGGATGCCTATCTAGAAATAAAGATCATTTGTCACATGTGTCGCATTCAATTTTTGTGCCAAATTTTTATTTTAGGCAAAGCTTGAATAGTGTGCCATGAATACTACGTCTGCTGCGGAAGAGCTGGAGAACAAGCGAAGTTCAATGAGTATTGCTTTTAGTCGCAAACGCACCCTTTTGCAGGGTAAGAGACGTGATGTTTGGATGCGCCCAACGTATTACTCCCCTCCTCGTGATGTGGCTGCTGATGGAGAAAGCTGTGGAGGATGACCATGTTGAGGATATCATAGATATAATAATAAAGATAATTATCACATGACATTAAGGATGGATAGTAGTATACAACTTAATCATAAATCACGCATTACCCCGCTTGTTCTCATCCTATCGTTGAGGTCTGTACAAAGGGCTAAAATTAAAGACATGTTTATTATTTACAATCACAAGGTTATTACATCATGATCCAATAATGCGCTGAGCATTATCCCTAGAACTGTTTGATTCTTCATATAAGTATCTGTAGTTTCTTCTCATAGACCAAGAGAAGGTTTTTTAAGTGTGTTTTTTTCGTATAAACTAAAGTAGCATCCTAGTTCTAACAGTATCACTTTGGTTTTATTTTAATTTTGTTCTCCATGCAAAACAGACCAAGTATCGGATGCAAATAATACGAACGCTGACCAGTTTAAATAGGTCTATCAAGATGGCGCGTGGAGAAACATCTTCGTCAAGGAATCAGGGGTAGACACCCATCGCCCAGATGAAGAATGACAGCATCATACCGCTCTTCACTGCCCTGTTTTTTTTTTCTTTTTTTTATCCCTCTCAATAACACTATGGAGTGGTTCGATGATTCGCTTGTAACGACATATCATGAAACAATTGCAACACAAGTGGTTCATGGAAACATACGCCAAAGGCAACAACAGACAGACAGATTATAGTGACACCAACGTGAGGCAAAAAAAAAAGTAAAAAAAAAACAGGGCCCATCCAATAAATGTGGCCTTCTCTCATTCGAAGACCTCTTGTCCAGATAAGCTTATTTAAATTTCTATCAGCAGATAAAATACTTGTTTTTTTTCTGTTACAATAATAGATTAAAAATAGTATCTGAAACCAAATTAGTGTTTTTTTAGTTTTATTGACTTGAAATTGGGGATCCTTTTTTTATAAGAAAATCAAAGGCCTGGATTGCAATTAGCCCTTGCAACATGGGCCAAGTCAGGAACCCTACGTAATCGATAAGATTTCTTCCGACAATCTTTATTGCACCATTTAGGTTACCATTGGTCCCAGAGTTGACTACCTATTTCGGCAATCCAGAAAGGGCAAGTTGTACGTATACATATATTATCTCAATCTCGGAGGAAAAATGGTGACATGATATGGGCTCCTTTTAGATAACTTTATTGTAGTCATTCGGTAATCCATCTCCCAAATGATCTATCGATGACATGTTTTCAGAAGCTTTGACATCTTTTTAATAAAGTGTGTTATCTACCTCACAACCATCGCGAATAAAATTATTGTGTGTGCTCAAAGTGTAGCTTGATTTATTACATTAAATCGGTAGCGTCTACTGTTCATTTTTATGCGGTCTACATGAAAACTTTAAGAAAATCCATACTAACAAATGTTTTAGTAAATGATGCAAGTTGAGCAAAATAAAATTGATTCACCGACATATTTATCGTCGCGACGCGCGCATACACACGCGGTTCGGGCAAAATAACGCGGGCGAGGACAAAACATTCCCGAAAAGCGAATTATTTTATTTTTTGGGATAAAACTGCGCTTTTTTTTTTTATCATAAAATGCCATTGAAGCGACCGATTGCACATAAACCCACACGACCCAAGAAAACACGTATAGTGTATTCCGAGTCTGAATCCGATGAAGAAGATTTTCAACCGGCAAAACCAAAAACAAAGAAACGACAAATTGTTGTTGACGACCACGACGACGACGACGACGACGACGATTCTGATTTTAGCGACGAGAAGATAGTGACAACTGTTAAAAGGCCAGCTTTAAAAACAATTCCCAACAAGAGTTTTCAAATTGGTAAATTCATACCCTTAAATAGACCAAAATCAACCTACGATGCCAAGTCTGCCCTCAGTAAAAAGTTCAAGGTGCCAACCATGACTATCCCGACAACAGTAGTGAACACAGAAGGCATGAGCAAGAAGAAGACTGCTTCTTTGAAGGCTGCAGCCAATGCGATCAAGGAAGCAGCTGAAGCAGATAGTAACTTTGGAGAAAGAAAGACTCTGGGAATTCGAAGACGACCAGGTTCAATGCGAGCACTATATGACCATACAGCAGAAGATGCCATTGTACTTTGGGATCCCGATCGTGATCATGTCGAACCTGAAGAAATTAAAATTTCAACTGATAAACCCAAACCCAAAGGAAAGTCTTTAGCCGAAATTCTGGGTTTGAAAAAGGAAGAGAAGAAGTTGGTACATGTGGTGGTGGATCCGGTCTTGACAAGAGTGCTTCGACCTCATCAGGTTGAAGGTGTCAAGTTCTTGTATCAATGTACCACAGGTCAAGTACATCCTGAAGCAATGGGGTAAGTTATATGGGAAATATGCGATATTGGTTTGAGTTCTAATTTATCTTTTTGTATGTACCAGTTGCATCATGGCTGATGAAATGGGTTTAGGAAAAACGGTAAGTAAAAATCTACTTTTAATACCAAATGGATAGCAATTTTAACAGAATATATGGAAATTAGCTTCAATGTCTTACTCTTTTATGGACCTTATTACAACAATCAAACCACCTTGGTAAACCAACTATCAATAAAGCAATCATTACGTGCCCCTCCAGTCTTGTAAATAATTGGGCCAATGAAATTGGTAAGAGAGCAATTGGGAGAGGAAGAAAGAAAGAAAGAGAAAGAATTAATGACGACCAATGATTTAGTGAAATGGCTGGGGGATAACCGAGTAAGACCACTTGTGATTAGCGATGCTAAAGCCAAGGATAAAGTCAGTGCAGTGAAAAGATGGGGAGCTGCTCAAGGTCGCATGATTAACCCAATTCTTATCATTTCATACGAGAGCTTGAGAGTATATACCCCTTACCTAAAGAATTCGCCCATTGGTCTCTTATTATGTGATGAAGGACATCGATTAAAAAACTCTGGCTCATTATTATTTGAAAAGCTAAATAGTCTAACCGTAACGCGTCGAGTTATTCTTTCCGGTACACCCATCCAGGTAAAAGTCCCAAAAAAAAAAAGAGAGAAGTGAAAAACCTGTATACTCATTTTCTTAGAACGATTTAATTGAATACTATTCTTTACTTGACTTTGCAAATCCTGGTTTACTAGGCACCATCCATGAATTTAGAAAGCATTATGAAAGGCCAATTGCACGGGGTCGTGATGCCGATGCCACGGACAACGAAAGAAAAATCAGTGATGAAAAAGTAGCGGAATTCTGGAAAATTGTATCCAAATTTACCATTCGAAGAACTAATGATATCCTTACTAAATACTGTAAGTCACTTATGAGATATATACTTATAGAGATTAATAATAGTTTTTCGTTAGTACCTGTGAAGTTTGAGCATGTTGTGTTTTGTAAATTAGCACCCTTGCAACGCTCTTTATACGATGTCTTTCTGACTTCACCGGAAATCCAAAAGATTTTACGAGGTCAGGGCAGTCAACCCTTGAAAGCGATCACGATCCTCAAAAAACTGTGTAATCATCCCAACTTGTTGAATTTACCTGCGGATTTGGAAGGCTGTGAAAAGGTCTTGCCTGAGGGTTACTCGACAAATCAAAAAGTGGATGCCTCTTTTTCGGGAAAGTTTATGGTGCTTGCACGGTAAATAAATAAAAAGTAGAGAACTTCTATGATATGAACTCACTCAACTTTCATTCCTACAGAATGTTATCCAAAATTAAAAAGGAGACCAAGGATAAGATTGTTCTGATTAGTAACTATACACAAACATTGGATGTATTTGAGAAATTCTGTAAACAAAACCAGTAAGTTCAGGCAGATTTTTTTTTTTTTTTGAAGAGTATTCATATTGGTGAATAGGTACGGTGTACTTCGATTGGATGGTACCATGAACACAAACAAGAGACAAAAACTAGTAGATGAATTTAATGATCCTGAACGCGAGGAATTTGTGTTTTTATTAAGTAGTAAAGCAGGTGGTTGTGGTCTCAATTTAATTGGTGCCAACCGACTTGTCTTGTTCGATCCTGGTATGTGTTTTCTATTTAAACTTACAAAGTTTTGCTCATTTTTCGATGAAATTAGACTGGAATCCTGCAGCAGATCAACAAGCTCTAGCACGTGTATGGCGGGATGGTCAAAAGAAGGATTGTTTTATTTATCGGTTTATTTCATCGGGCACGATCGAAGAAAAGATCTTCCAAAGACAATCTCACAAACAATCACTTTCAAATTGCGTGGTGGATGAGGCAGAAGCTGAAAGACATTTCTCAGTGGCAGATATGCGACAACTATTCTTGCTCCATACTAAATCTGAATGTGAAACTCATGATACTTTCAAATGTAAAGCTCTATAATCATGAATTTTCTTTAAACATCTAACATACTAACATTTACTCTTTAGGTAAACGTTGCATCAAAGGTAAACAGCATTCACCAGCAGACGTAATGAACTATGGTGACACAAGCACGTAAGTCCTTTTTTTATATTTATGTTAAATGCAAACTTTAACCTTATCGACTTCCTTAGATGGAATCATTACGATCACGATCTCATTCGACTTTCTGACCCGATTCTCGCAACAGAGGCACAAAAGGATATCGTATCTTATGTATTCCAATACACTTCACACATGAAGTAATAATGATTTATGGGTTATCGAAAATAAATGCTACATTTCTTTTATTATGCTTATTCTGCGGGAGGCCATGTTGTGGAAGGATCATTTTTGTAGGTTTCAAAATGATCTCTAAAATAAGTTAAACTGGTGACATTTTCCTTGTCTGGGTTATAATCATCAGCTACAGCATAAGATGGTAATCTTTCGCTGATTTCTTTTGCAAGAAGAGGCTCGAGATCATCTGCAGTAGATCCTTGAGGGAGTTTGTACCCTGTGCAATGGAAAAGGACATAGCCTTCTTTATTGCCCATCTTCATGAAAGGTGGGAATTTAGAAATACGGGTCCAGTTAACCTCAACATGATCAATGGTTTTAGAATCATCGAATTCAGCAGTATTACACTTGAACGTAAAGAACTCACCGGCTAGTTTCGAATACGTTGGGAAACAAATTAAAAATATACATATACAAGTGTGGCATACCTTCATACATTGCATTTGCATCATACGCATCGAACTTGTGGTCTTCTGTAGCAAGAGGGTTTGGGTAAAACAGGGGAAGCTATTTATAGTCCCAATTTTTCAGCATGAATTAAACATTGTTAATGTATTTTACTATTTACCTCTACAACGACATTTGTGGTGTTGCTATACTTGTTATGACGAGCGGTTAAGGGAACAAAAGAAGGAAGAGCCATCTGTACAGGGTCGTTGGCAATATGCACCACGGGCAAACCCTTTTCACCTGTCCAGGGGTTATCCCAAGTGGATAATTTTTGGCCTGTGGTTGGGTCAAGGTAGTAAGTCAACTCTTTACCAGATACCTTTAATTTATTTTCCTCGATTTTGGCTTTGGATACGTTCATGCCAACACATTGGAAAAGCTTTTTGGGGGCTTCTCCCGGAATAAACACGCTTATTCATAAAAACAAATTTAATACACTGCGTGTCTTTTACATCGTTATTTTAAAACTTACAAAATGGAACCCTCCCATTGAAAGAGGGTATTGGCTTCAGGGTCTGTCGCGTATCTTAATTTCAACAAAGAATTGACATCGTATCCTAAAGTTGGATTAATACGTAATCAATAGAAATGTACCAGTTTGTTTACTTTTGGGGGTTGTCATGATAGGATTAGAAAAATGTTATAACAGAAAGAAAGAACGTAGAGAAACTGAGTTGTTAAATTATTTATTACAAAAAAAAAAAAAAAAAAAAAAAAAAAAAGCAACCGGTTAAAGTTATTTCAGGTCTTTTGCTTTCAATTCTTCCTCCTTTAACTTCAAGTCGCCTGTAGAATCTAGTAAATGCATTAATACAATGTTACATTTTTAAAAGTTACACCAGAAATGTTACCTTCTTGTTTGTCAAAAAGGTCGTCCAAATCATCCTCGTCGTCATGCACGGTGTAACCCGAGACCTTGGCTTCTTTTGCCGTGGATGAATCGTCACTTAAAGCTGAAAAGGTCACTACATACATAATGTCAGTACTTTGTTTTCTCTTTCAAGTTTCAGTCTTTTTACCTCCTCCGTTATCTGAATCTGACTGTTCCTCTGTGTGCTTAGGAGGCGGTGTGATGGTAGATGCTTTGGCAGGAGGGGGTGAGCGAGCAGCTACGAAAAAAAAACTTAGTTAGGATATCTCCCAATATCAATTGAATCAATCTACCTACCATTAATCGCTTCTTCATCTTGTCTAGCCAATTGTCTAGCAAATTCCTCATCTGACAATAACTGGTCGTTAGGTGTGGACGTATTTGAATCCTTCTTGGGAGATAACAATGGATTACGGCCCACTTGATCTATTAAAAAAATGTTAGCAAGTATAAGAGCGCTTAAAATAATTGCCGCATATACCTTTGCCATCCCATTCATATAAATCCACGGAAACGCTTTGGGGAGTTGCGACAGGTCGTTGATTCTGTGAGAGACTTAAATTACCCATGCGGGATTCCAAAACGCCGCTCTGGGTAGAAGTTGAAGGTTGGTCAGCAGCCATAAACTGATTGTACAGGTTCATAATCTTATTCTTGGCAGCTAAAGGGGGATGATAAGGGGTTTAATAAACATTTCCTTCTGACACTTTCCAAAAATCCTTATTACCTGTGCCTGCTTCAATGACCTTTTCCTTAATAATGGGTAATTCCTCTATGAACGGAAGAGAATTATTGTTATTTTTTTCAGCTTGCATGCTGCCTTTATTTCTTTACCTTGGAAATTGAAAAGAGGTTGTTGAGGCTCTTGATTATTTTGAGGATAATGAGCATCCCCCTCACGAGCTAAACGTCTTGCATACTCCTCATCTTGTCTTAACTGAGATAGCCCTTCTGCTTCTTCTGGTGTAGGTTTATAAGTAGGATCGGACATGCCAAGCAAAATCTCAAAAGCACCGTCTAAATTTCCTCCTTGACTGTCAAGAATGGTTTCAATCACATCCAAGTCCAAGTCTGGAAATGCATCCTTCAACGTCTTAATATCGCCCGATAACTCCTTTGGTGGTGGTACTGGTGCTGGTGTTGTTGTTGCTGTTTGAGACACACGTTCGGCTTCTTCATGAGGTTGTTGTCCTCCTCTCATAATTTCCTCAGCTCTAGGAGAAGTTGCTTTGATTCCTACAAGAGGTTTGATTTGATGTTCAGACATATTTTTAATAAATTATAATAGATAAAGAGAGCCAAGCATTGTTTAAAAACATTCACACATATAGTGTGTGCGGGAATTAAACTCGAAAAATAGGCTTGTGGACACACAATGCAATGCACGTCATGAATATAATGCGCGTCATTGTATACCATCTGGTGTCACCTTTTAATTTTCCATACACCTTTCTCTTAATAGTAACCTCTCAAATAGACACAGATGTCACTTGGTTTTTGTGCCGTGCCTATGCTCCATACCAATTTGCAACATTTTGAACTGGTTTACCGCTAGTTTAACTGGTCCATTCGATTGCTGCCCATTCTGTAAAAACAAGCAATTTATTGATCTGCACCCCTGGATCATTGCCAACGTTAAGTGATTCTTGTAAATATTTTAGTTACCGAATAAAGCTTTGGTTTTTTCTAGAGGATATTCGGAAATCTCATAAAAGGATCTCTGGATCACATCCCAAACTTAAGACAGTGTAGAACAGAATTATACGTTTTGCTTATTTTTTTTATTATTATAATTATAATGCTATATTTTTGGTATCAAAGACGGATCGATAGAAACGGGATAAATTCACACTCTTCTTATGAGAGGTTGGCACAAGTTTACTTTCGCTTTGAGCAGACCTTTGTGGTAGCAAGGCATTCGGATCCTGCAACACATGGGATGCCATGTGCAACAGCACATTTTTCACCAGGATAAGCTGCTCGATAACATTCAGTTGTTTTGGGGGTGGCCAAACGCGAATGGCAAAATAATCCAGCACAGCATCTTTTATTGACACCACATTTTTCAGCTCGCTCGCTGCAAAGAGGATTTTTGATACAGAAACCTGCTCTAGTACACACGTCACCCGCTTTACAATTGGTTTTGCCATTCTTTTGCTTATATTTGTTACAATTGTTGACGTCTTCGTTAAACCCACTGACGGTTTCTTTAGAACAGCCACAGATACGAGCCACAGTTCTACAAATGGTGGCGCCTTTACCTTTGGCATCGCATTGAGATTTGTATGGGGCGCATTCGGTGTTCTTGCTACAAGTAATTTCTTGACATGTATTGCCGACAGACATATATCGGGGGTGATCGCATCCAATTGCTAAGCTAGATCCAATAAAAAGGGAGCAGATAAGAGCCATGGATAAGAAAGACTTCATTTTAACTTGTTAAAGAGACAAAAATAGGATAGGTATACTTTATTTTTTGTTGAAGAAAAAGCAAAGGTACTTATAGAGAATTGAAATTCGAAAATCCTAATGCATGTTGAAGTAGTTATCCATCGAAATAGTAGGGGGTTTAGACATAAATAACCAACGGGATAGAATTGAAGTTTGTTACATGTACAATGTTTTTTCTTTACAGGACTCCAACTCAACTTACGTTTGTAGCCATAACAGTCAGTTTGATATTGCTTTTATTAGGATTACATAATAAACAATTGTGTATCACAATTCCTCGATATATAACTGTTGATACAATACTGTTATTACATAAATATAGATATGCGTGCATACAAACTGAAGAGTAAACATTATTCCCTTGATTTTCAATACTTATTTACATCAGATACAGGGACATGAATCCCATGAGTTTCAAACATAAGTAGGAGCGTCTTGTTGGAATGCATAGTATGCTGATCATTTTCACACAGTTATTTATAACTGCTTTGTTTTTCTGTTTCTAGAACAACCATCTGCTCACCCCCGCCCCTTTTATTGATCAACACATTAAAGTCCAGTTTCTATAAAATTTTCAAAGAATTTATAATTGTATGCGTTAGCTACATTCACTTGTGTCGCTTTTTTTCAGGTAACACGAAAATGAGATGTAATATTAATCCATACAAAAATCTGATCTTTGTATTGCACAAATTTTGCCTTTACATACGCCAAGATAATCAATACTGGACCTTGCATGAGTAAACAAAAAAGTTTAAAGGGGGTCGGTGATATCCCAAAACATAGAAAAAACAATCAAATACACTGGTTATTTGAACCGAAAGTTTAGTGAGTGCCCAACTTCTGATAATTTAAATTTATGCGGCTAAAAACTAACTAAATGCCTTGTACAATTGTACACTCTTAAAAAATAACCCCCAATATGACATGGCATTCCGTTTGACAATTTCCAAGTTGAATATTTCAGATAGATATACCTAATAACATTATTATTTGTAGTAAGGAAAAAAAGAAGTACGTTGCCGAAGTTGATTTTCATAGACCTGCATATCTGGGAATATGTTCCACATTCAGCAGTCTTTGATTTTCCACATTATTCCACATGTATTCGTTAATTCAAAGAAAATCTATGGATTTAATAAGGTTCCTTTTCTTATATGACATTATCTTATAGTAAAAATCAACGGTAGGTGAGTGAGATGTATTTTGGAAATTTAAAGGTATACATAACTCCAAAAGAAAGCAAGATAACTGCTCAACATCTGATATATATTTTTTCTTTGTCTTAAGTAAATATCACTCAATAACTATAATACTCGCTTTATATTATTGTATTATCGATGAGGATGATGTACTATTAAGTGCGATCTTTATACCAGACTTCTGAAATACCAACAACATATTTACCATTGCACCTGGTAATTAGCTTTTAAGTATTATTGTTAGCTCAATTATGCAATAAAATATACATATGTACACTTTTGTAAAATTTACCTTTGTGGATGTTTCCAAGTCCTTAAATTTTTCCATGATAATTTTCATGTCTCAAATCATGTTAATCCATATGTTTAGGTAACAGTATATCTGTGTGAACAATCATCATAATCATAATTTTTACGCACATTTACGCCCAACATAGTAATACCGCATTTTTCCTGTCTTCATCATGCCGCACACATTTGTTCCGGATTTTTCTGCCGTTTCAAAGATGTCGTGCGTAAAAAGACAATATTTTTGATGACTTTTTTATGTCTAAAATAATTACATCACATATCTTAGGTAATTACGATGTTGGACATGTATAGTTATGCCGATTATTCGTGTCTTAATAATGTCTAGCATTAATACAGCATATAAGTTATGCTTACATAATTACTATTTTATCCACTTTTAAATTGACCTATAGTTTTATCAATACGTTTGCACTTGAAAAATAAAATTACAGTTCTGCCGCTCTCCTGATCACGTCATTGACTAATATTTTACTTGTATATTTGACTACGGAGGTAATATACCCGTGAGTCCAAAATTTCCTATTTTTGCAAATTTACGACAATTAATACTGCTTCATTTGATCCTGTCACTCATCTAATCAATGCCCAGCCAGCTACTAAACCTTATCTACCAAAGTATTGTTGTACAGGCTAGCGCAGTAACGGTCACTACCGTTTTTGAATTGCCAATTCATTAAAAATTGGACATTCATCAAACTGTTGTTGTTATTAAGACAGCAGAAATTTTGATTAAATGTTCCCACAAAGCAATTTTCTGTATTAATATTTTTCAGAGTAAAACTGTAAACATACAATGATGTCTTTTTAATTATTTCTGCATGGGGGTTGTTTATCCATAAATTATTCTGAGAATACGATAGTGACACACGTATGATCAATTACTGGCATTACCAAAATCACTTAAAATTACGTGTTACCATTACCATATACACTTTTGGTTACGTATCCCCGTCGCCAAAAACAAATTCTCGCTTCGGATAAAGCCCCCACCGATTGCATGCTCTATTGCTGCCCACGAAATAGCTGATTAATACAAGCTTGACGTCCCATTATCATGACAGTGAGTTATCAAAATAATGAAATTACAGAAAACAGTGACACACTTGATTACAAATTGAGTGACAGCTTCAAACAATTGACAGCACATATAAATATAATGTTTATGGACAACTTTTGAAAGTATTATCTTCAATATTAATTTAAATATGACTAACTTTCTCAACTTGAATCGTACAGGCGACAAAATTCCTTTAATTGGTTTTGGCACTGCTCGTAAGTATATGAAGTTCGCAAGTCTTAATAGCTTTTACTGATAATTATTACATAGGTATTACACAGGAGGCTACTCCTGATGTTGTTTACACTGCTATCAAATCCGGGTATCGTTTAATTGACGGTGCATTATTATACGGAAACGAAACTCAAGTAGGCCAAGGCATAAAAAGAGCTATTGATGAAGGCATTGTCAAAAGAGAAGAATTGTTTGGTAAGGCGTTATATAATAGCATTTATTAATGTATAAGTACTCTAACTCTATTATTTAGTAATCAGCAAGCTTTGGGCTTCCTTCCATAGTAAGGACGACGTAAGACGTTCATTTAATGTTACGTTGGGAAATCTCGGTTTGAATTATATCGATCTTTATCTTATTCACTTTCCTTTTGCTACGGAATCTGTTGACCTAAGTCTGCCAATTACCGGCTTCCTTAACAAGGACAACAAGTTTGTTCTCCAACGTACTCCTATTCATGAGACTTGGGGGGCTATGGAAAATTTGGTGGATGCAGGCCTTGTTCGTAATATTGGACTTTCTAATTTTAATGTACAAAGCATTCTTGATTTATTGACTTATGCAAGAATCAAGCCCGCCATCTTGGAGATTGAGCTTCATCCTTATCTTTGGCAAGAACGTCTCATTACTTGGGTAAAATCTCAGGGTATAGATATTATTGCGTATGCCTCCTTCGGCAACACGGTATTTGACGAGGTTCCCCCTGCTACTGCTCATTTGCCTATTCTCATGACCCAACCCACGGTAAAAGAAATTGCTCAGAAGCATAACCGAAACAATGGACAGATACTTTTATCATTTGCGGCTCAGCAAAACATTATTGTTATTCCAAAGAGTGCCCAAGAATCCCGCATGAAGACCAACTTGGATTTGTTCTCTTTTAAATTGGATGCAGACGATATTAAGCAGTTGAAAGCATTGAATGTACATGCTCGCTTTAGCGATCCTGTACCCAACACTTATGGTTTTGATTTACCTATCTTTGAATAAATATCATTGAATAAATATCATTTTTTTCTTGTGATCTCTTCTTAAATATACGTCACCATTTACAAAAATCTTTAATGTTTCGAAAGGGTAAATTAGAGCAGTTTTTTTATAATTAATTACGAGGAGGATGGCCATGTAATAAAGCTAGAAACTATAGTACTTTTTATTGTAACCATGAATAAAAGTAAAGGAAACGTGTACGCACTAATAATAATACAGCATTGATCATCATATAGTTCAAATAAAAAATTTGCCGAATTCTTCATTCACTAAAATAAAGTCTCTTTGTTTCATCCCCTACAGGATAAAAACCTAATTTGGCGGCGTAGGGGACTCTTAATATCCTAACACCCAATGTAGCATCCTCGATCTAAGCACCCACTAAAAGAAAATAACAAAGAACAGCTAGGTCCAACTACAACAGCGACTCTCGATGGGTTTATATAACCCAGATTAAGCAAAATTATACTCATGAAAGAATCACAAGAACATGAGTTGGAAAGTATAGCAGGCCCTACAAAAGTGTTACAGATGCGAACAATGACTTAAAATCCCAAAGTCTATCAGACACACGAGTTGCAGAGAGCCTTTTGGCTATTCACCGCAAAATTACGGTGAAGGTTAACAACGATTTTGGCCGTATCCGTGACGGATCTGGTCAATTTTTGACTATTCTGTATCCTGGACGGGAATTTTTGAAAAATGACCGTATCCGTGACGGATCTGGTCAATTTTCGATCATTCTGTATCCTGGACGGGGCAAGTTTATAAATTGACCGTATCCGTGACGGATCTGGTCAATTTTTTGTCATTCTGTATCCTGGACGGGGCAAGTTTATAGATTGACCGTCACCGTCACGGATATGGTCAATTTTTGATGATTCCGTCTCCGTCACGGCCACGGCCAATTTTTGACCATACCGTCACCGTCACGGATACGGTCAATTTTTTGACCATTCTGTGTGTTTGACGTTACATAAGTTTCCCACTCTTATTTAAAAGAGTTTTTTTTTAAAAACTACTCTTCTTTCCCCAAATCTTTTTCATATAAATATTCTGTAAATAATAAAATGTGGCATACTCTGTTACTATCTAAAGCTTTCCCGATGTAAACTATTGTGTGTGGTATTTCGGCATCTGATAGGATGAGTCATTGCTATTTTTTTAGTGTTCTGCTCGTGTTTATTGAAATGTGAGTAACTTGATCTCTTTGTTTGTGTTGATATATTCTGATAGTATTGTTATAGATAAAATGGCAATGAAGTTGGCTATAGGATAAGGTATATAAAATGATACATATGAAATATGTTAATCGCCTATTAATAATTTTGATTATAGGATTATCACTGTTCTATTTATTATGATACTCCACTACCAAACAATGGGCTACACCGTATTAGAATTTGGTCTTTATTTCTTTCTAATAGCTCTCATAATATATTCTTTTAATAAAATACATCGTAATATCTTTTATTATCAATACAAATTGTCTTCACACAAATAAATAAATTACTTTTTTTTATAAACATAACTATTAAATATAACTGTCCAACAGTACAACGGTGTATGTATTAACTTTCGCAATAGCAATGAGTGTTTAAAGATTCCGGAAAATATAGGATATAATCCTGAACAATTATATAAAATCCGTCAAATGCACGGTCAATAACGGAAATAAATTGACCCTTTCAGTCACGAATACGGTGAAAATAATAAAATAATGGCAGTATCCGTCACGGATATGGTGAAAATAATAAAATAAAGGCAGTATCCGTCACGGATATGGTGAAAATAATGAAATAATGGCAGTATCCGTCACGGCCACGGTGAAAAATGGGAAAAATTGGCCGTATCCGTCACGGCCACGGTGAAAAATGAGAAAAATTGGCCGCGACCGTCACGGATATGGTGAATTTAAAATCCGCGTCCGTCACGGTTACGGTGAAAAATTGGAAAAATTGGCCGTATCCGTGACAGGTAACTATTTGCGAAAAATTGGCCGTCTCTGGGATTTTGCGGTGATTTTCCATGTCGAGCTGAACATCAGTGAGCATGGCTGGGGTTGTTCCCTGATTAATGACTTTCAAATGTGTTGCGAGAACACAAAAGTGAGAGCCAAATGTTTGCACAAGACAAGTTTTGACATCAAGTACCAAGCCTTCACGTGTATGCCTACAAGTTGACCTACCCAAGGTTAGCATGTTGTGAATTAAGCTCTAACCCACCAAACAAGCGCATCCCGAATTACTCTTGCTGTGACACTCTGCTGAGTTCCATATGATGATCAACATAACCCCAACAAACAAAACAGATATGTAACGTCATTAGGACAGGGTGAAAACAAAGACATCTAAATCCCAAACATTTGGCGCTATGTGCTCACCGCTGAGAATGAAAGTTCGAAGAACCTCAACGTATCCAGATATAAATGATTGCATTTTGTACGAGTAACAAATGGCCAAACATTCTTCTATGCAAAGAATGTCTTGATAAAAGGGTCTTCTTTTCATAGAAGGATAAAGAAACTTTTTTATATGATACAATCGATAGCAATGGCAAGCTTATATTGTTTAAAAGCTTAAATTTGGATAATGACTTTATCAGTGAGACAATGCATTTTAAGTAACACCAAAACATCATAATAGCAAATGGCATGTAGCCAGCATTTGTTTGTGAAATATCTTACAAGACACATTACAACGCTGGCGGTAAGAAACTATTACTTGAACCGTCAATTCTCTAGGACATGCATTGTTACGGTAAGGACTTCATGAAGTAATATATTGCCTTTGTATAAGCATCTACGGATCATATTTGAGGGAAGAACGCAGCAGTTTACCTAGCATGTTATTTGACAGTTTCTATGTAGTTATATAAGGTACATGGGAACTAGTAGAAACTACAGAGCTTTAATGGGTGGTTTATGGCACGGACCCAATCATAAAAAAAATGGTTCTCAGCTGCGCTCTGAATGCTTGAGCGGGGCAACACACGTGAGTTAAAAAAAAAGAGTTGGGATTTTTTTTTTTTTCTAATTAATACATCTTTTTTTTTTATAAGCAAACGTAAACATTATGGGTAAATAATGAAATAAATGTACAGGCAAGAGATGACTTATAAGAGAGTATTGTGTTAGGTGCACTTTTTAGTAGTCTTTTCAGTAAACTTTGGGGAGAAAAGGAAGTGCGTATATTAATTCTTGGTCTCGATGGAGCTGGTAAGACCACCATTCTTTACAGACTTCAGGTAAAATAAAATATAAGGTAGTTTTTTCTTTCTTTTATGCTGACATTGTATAGATTGGAGAGGTTGTGTCTACCATTCCTAGTAAGTAAACAAAAGGCTGCTAGATTACAATAACAAAAGCACTCATCATATTTTCACCAGCTATTGGGTTTAATGTGGAAACGGTCACTTACAAGAATATCAAGTTCCAAGTCTGGGATTTAGGAGGACAAACGAGTATAAGGTAAGGATGGGGGGCTAGAATGTATGACGCGTGTTATTCTTTGATATTGATGCGGTGGAAAATTAGACCTTATTGGAGATGTTATTATTCAAATACAGATGCGGTTATTTATGTGGTTGACAGTGTGGATAAGGACCGTATGCAGACATCGAGGGAAGAATTACACGCAATGTTAGAAGAAGAGGAATTAAAGGATGCAGCACTTTTGGTGTTTGCTAATAAGCAAGATATGGAGGGAGCTTTATCAGCTGCACAAGTGGCTGATGCCCTTGGTTTATCCACCTTAAAAAACAGACAGTATTCCATCTACCGAACAAGTGCATTGAAGGGTGAAGGGTTGACAGAAGGCTTAGATTGGTAAGGCAACAAAATAAAGTACATATTGCATCTTTGACTGATGGTGAGGTCATTCCTCTTATTAATAATAGGTTAGTAAACATTATTCAAGAGCACAAGAAATAACTTTTTTTTTCTTTATTGAATAAAAAAAAAAAGAGAAATATATATATACTATTTTAAATTACACGCCTGAAGAAAGAGTTGGGTTTCACATTGTTCCTAGTAAACCCCCCTCCCTCTGTTTCCTAGAAACGAAGAATCGCCCGGATAATTTTCTTTGTCTGGTGTCCCAATGTGTGCCCGATTTTCTGGATGTCCTTCACGCTTGATTGGACTGGGTTAAAAAGGCAACTTAACAAGGTAACCTTCTGTGGGGCCAGTTATGATTCGGCACTCGCCGCCTCCTAGAAACAGATTTTTTCTTCATCACCAGCGTATAAGCAGCCTCATCACAGGCAGTAGAATATGAACCTCTTATCATCACTTTAGGGGGGATTTGGTATTGACTTTTCTTCTTCATGTTTAAACGGAGGAAAAAAAAAAAAAAAAGAAAAAAAAAAAAAAAAAAAAAGGAAAAAAAAATAACTGGGGAATAAAAAAAGAAGAAGAAAAGATTGCTTTTAAAAGGGAAAAAGAACTTTTTTATTATTATTTGACACGCCGACTTAAAATTAACGGTTTTCAGAAGTCTCGACTTGCAAAATCAGTTCACGAGGCGCATCAAAACGAGGCATGACGACCTCGATAAAATGGATCTTTTTGGGCTCAGACTGAACAATCTTCATGGCAGCTTCGAATTCACCACGCGTACGTACCAGAGATTCAACACCAACAGGCGCAGGTGTCACATCTTGTGCGTTTCGCAAAAGATGACCACCAAAGTAATCCAGAGTTTTGCTGTATTGCCACATTTGGAAATTGTTGTAGGCCCGGTGAGGACCGTGGATCAACTTCTCAATCAGATAACCATCGTTATTTAAAATAAAAATTACCGGTGTTAATCCTTGATGAAGGAATACGGAAACTTCTTGACATGTCAACTGGAAAGAACCATCACCACAGAACAAATACAAACGTCGATCACGTGCTGCGATAGCTGCTCCCACGGCACATCCCACCGAGAAACCAATAGATCCCCAGAGCACTTGGGAAATGAAAAATGCATCCTTGGGTGCTCTTAAATTAAATGACGCAAATTCAGAAGTACCGGTCTCAGAAACAATAATACAGTTAGGGTCCATATATTCAGGCACCTTGTTCCATAAGTAATTGTGTGTAATCTCAGTTCCTGCTTCAATGGGTGCTGGCTCATGTCGAGGTCCCAGTTCAAATGCACGCGCTGCTCGAGGAAGTGACTTGGTCAAAAGTGGTAAAAACTCCACCATAGAAACCTTGTCATAATTAGCATAGAATACCTTGGTAGCAAACGAATGAAGTGAAATAGTCTTGCCTTGATCTAAACTGTAGGTAAAACCACCTGTGTTGAAATCAGACTTGATCGAACCCAACTCAATAATCAAATCAGCACGTTGCACTTCCTTGGCAATCCCTTCAATCGTAATGGAACCTGCATAGCAACCACGGTAATTGTTCAGATCTTCAGGGATAATACCTTTACCCATAGGTGCTACATATGTGGGGAAGCCAGATCGCTTGACAAAGGCAATAGCCTCTTCTTGAAGCGCATGACGTTGAACACAGGCATCCACCATAATAATAGGATGTTGTGCGTTTGTAATAGCCTCCATAACTACCTTGAGAGCAACTTCTTGTGTACGAGCTGGGTTCTTGGGAATCGATAAGTTTAATGCTTGCATATCCACCTGTACCTCATAATTAATCAAATCAATAGGGATACCAATATAGCCAGGGCGTTTACGTAAGATGGATTGCTCAAATACACGGTCGATCTCCTTGATTGCGTTATCGTGGTTTAAATGGGTAGAGGCACATGTAATCTTGGAGAACATTTCAACAAACACTTGGAAATTACCGTTACCCAGTGAATGATGAAGAATAGCCCCCTCTGCTTGAGACTTGGTATTGGGAGTACCTACAATATGGATGACTGGAAGCATCTCGGAATAAGAACCAGCAATACCTGCTGCAGCAGAAAGTTCACCCACACCAAATGTTGTGACGAGAGCACCAACGCCACGGATACGAGCATATCCGTCGGCGGCATAAGAAGCGTTTAATTCGTTGGCATTGTTACCCCAAGTGAGATCAGCGTCATCTTCAATCAAATCCAAAAAGGGCTTTATAAAAGTACAGATGTTATTCTAATGCTAATGCTTTCACCCTGAATAAAGCCTTACCATGTTGTAATCACCAGGAACACCAAATACGGTATCTATGCCAACTTCCTTGATACGGTTTAAAAGGTAATCTCCAATCGTGATAGCAACCATCTTGTGTGAGTGTTTTTGAGAAAAAAAATGATAGAAACTGTCATTACCACTTACTTTCTGTCTCTTTATATACAATGCGATAGAAAATAAAACCCTAGTTTCTATACCAAAAATCCCTCGGGATAGTTTCACTTAGGTTTCTTTTAGAAAAAAAAATGTCTTGTCAAAAAAAAGTCGTGGTTGATTTTTAAATTTTTGTTTGTCTCTTGAAATGTGAAAATAAAGGGACATCACATCGTTTACAGACAGTAAGTTGATCTAAAGAAATTGTAAAATGAAGAAATTTTAATACGTGTGGATGCATTTGTTATCCAACGAGATATGATGTTTGGGATATTTCACCAAAAAAAAAAAAAAAAAAAAAAAAAAAAAAAAACTATTTAATAGTTATAATAAAAAAAAAACTTCCATGATAGCGAATGAGGATGATTTGTTTGGTTACTAAGTGTCATGATGTGTGAATGACAAATAAGAGAGAGAGAAAGAGAAATAGAAAGAGAAAGAAAGAGAGAGAGAGAGATGAAATCAAAATTGATCTTTTGTCTGCCTTCAAGAATGCTAATAAAACAACCATATTTAACAGCTAAATAATTTCTTTTTTGTTTTTCTTTCTTACTCCCTTTTTTCCCTTTTAACCCAAGTGATGGACAGCTCATATTACCAAAGCCAAATATTTGACACGATTCCCGAGGAAAAATTCAACACACCGGATGGATTAGTGTACAATCATTTACAACAAACATTACAAGTCCAAACAGATTTAAAAAATCAACACCGTGTGCAAGAATTCCTAAACAGTGCCGTAACTGAAGATGAGTCACTATTGGGCTTTGACGAGCTTTATTCGTCTGTCACCACTTTGGAATCAGACATGACCTATTTACAGCTCATGCAATCCAATCCTCCTTTTTATACCGACACATCATCATTTTGCCATCCGCTGGATAATCTACCAGAATGTGATTATTATCTTGACGATCATGATATGTTGGCAGGTTTAAACTGCAATGCATTTGTGAGTAATTATGTCCCATCATAAAGATTTCTTTCTCTAACTCTAAAAAAACAACAGGACTCCCTCAATACCTTTATGCCTACATACCCTTCACCCATTCATGACACAGCAGCATCCATGGCCATGTCCAATGATATCTATCGGAATAATTCAACGCCTATGCTTTCAGCATCCTTTTCCTTCTCTTCCTTTTCATCCGCATCCTCCTCCTCGTGTGATCCCAAACCAACCATGCCCACCACAACTACCACCCCAACCACGAAAAAATCCGCCTCAATGAGTTTTCTACCCGAGCGTAGCAGTATAAAACGCAACAAGAAAAAGAAATTATCATTACCCTCATCGGATAGTTACTACAGCAAACAGCGGCAGTTATCAGACACAGACGACGAGGAAGACTTTACAATGACTACATCCGCTTCTACAGGCTTAATCTGTAAAAAAGGGAGGAATGTCGATAAAGCATGTAACCATTGTAAACGTTCTCATTTACGGTGTGATAACGTACGACCTTGTCGTCGTTGTGTAGCCACTGGTAAAATAGGCTGTCAAGATGTAAAGCATAAACCAAGAGGCAGACCTCGTCTTCAAAAGAGATTATAAATAAATAAATAAAAACTTTTTTTTATTATGATTACTTTTCTGCACTTAATAACTTGGAATTTTGATCGTCGTGAAGTATACCGTCAGATTTTTCTACCATCAACTCGGTTTGACTTAGATCAACCGCTGAGTGTGATGTACCCAATGAAGGTCGCTCACTATGAAGATGTTTGAAGGAAGACATGGCTTCCCGGAATCCAAAATCCAGTGAGCTGGACGGAGATGAATTATGTTGCTTGTCAAATGCAAATAGTCTTAGTGCTGTTACTGCCTGCACGCTTTGACAATCCACAGCAATATCTAGCGCCGTCTAAGTGAAACATATTAGTGTGATAGAACATACCAATGGATTCCCTTTTGTTCTCCTTTACCCGATTAGATGCGTCCTGAATGTCTGGTTTAGCATGTCGCTTTAATAAGGCCAAGACAAGTCGTACATTGTTATTTGAGGCGGCATAATGAAGTGCGGTCCAGCCATTTTCATCCTGCTGATTGATATCACTTAACCTCTGCAAGAGAAATTCAACAACTACTTGATGATTTTCCTGCACTACCTTATGAAGTGCAGTCTTTAACCCGTCGTCTGGGTTCTTGTAATCTACATGTGCTCCCTGTGCTAGTCTACGCAACGATGTCTCGAAATCTTGAGCCACAACAGCGTTCCAAAAAGCCTAGAGTTGTAAATATTTAAGGAACGAAGGCATATTTAATACACAGCTTGAGCTTACCTTGTCTAAATTCTCTTGATCCAACTCGCTGGGCTTAACAAATGATCTTTTTACATACTTTTCAATAATCCATAAATCCCGATCACCTCTATTTGCATGAAATAAGTAAATATGTATATAAAAAGGAGGTGTTGTGTATATAGTGCGGGTACCTGGTAGAATCAGGATTGATTCGGAAGGATTCCATATCAATGGGAACTGATTCTTCATAAATACTATTGCCAATGTTGTTTCCCAAGCATAACATCACTTGAACCGTATCAGATTCCCACTTATCCAATATAACCGATCTAACTTTACTGACATGCACACCCAGACTACGATGAATACCTGAACATTCAATGCAGACAATGATGCCTAAATTCGTACATGCCCATTCAGGGTCTCTCACACCACAATCCGCACATGTATCATTACCAGGTATCATTCGAAGTTTCTTTAAAGATTCTCTATTATCATCACCCACTTCATTCTTTGCGTTGGATGACGCTTCAATCGCTGCCTTCAAAAAAAAAAAAAACAAAAAATTTAGTATTTTACTAGGAGATTTTTTTTTTCGGATGGTTTATATTACCTTGCGAAGGTTTGGTGATTGTTGTGTATAGCGTGGTGTGTTGTCTGAATTTAAGGCTTGTTGACTGGCTGTACGGATACTAGAAACCCATTCATTCATGTCCTGTTCATTTTCTGCTTGTAACACCAAAATTCTATTTTATATAAAATTCCAAATAAATGTCAATGACAAGCATTCATATATGCAGTTTTTTTTTTCTTTTGCTAGAGAAGCGTATAGTTTACCTGTTGGGTGAGATCAACTCAAAACAAAAACGACGATCATATGCATCAGTCAATTTCACACTGCATACCCTTAAATTATACGTATTTGATCCATCTTCATCTTTGGATGAAGTCTACATGATGTACATAAGTTTCCGAATTAAATATATATCGTGTATATTTATTTTTATACCTTGGGATTACGCGTGGTACATATTAATTCGCCATCAAAGATACTATAGTATTTCCGAGACCAGCTTTGATACACACGTCCATGCTTACGTTCAAAGAGGTAGCCTGATTTATGAGGATTGGCTGTACTTTCTGATTTAACGGTTTGCATTGGATTGTATTCTTCGGCAGCGTTCTTTGCAATCTTTTAGTGTTTGCTATTTTTTTTTTTTATTATTATTATTATTATTTTCGTAGGTATTACCTCTTCCACAATTTTTTGGTATAAAAGTCCTTCTTGTTCTTCCTCTTCGTATCGTTGTCTTGACTATATACATACACAAAAAAAAATATAGGTGTTAAGATTATATATCGTCACACTAGTAAAGTTTTTTAAATACATCATGTAAAAGGCCTAATAAAAAATAATGGTGAGATTAGCATGAATAAGAAAAAATGTGTATTCAAGTTAACCTGTCAAGTCACGCATGTAAGGTTCAAGGTCTTTAAGAATTTCGTAACCTTGATGATGAAAAGCGGATTCTGTGTACATGTATGCAAGCACCTAGTATAGATTTAAAAAAGGAGGTCAGATAAATCATACTTTTTTGAATACAGAGTGAAGGTTAGGAACATACATTTTCCATGTAATCCACCTTTTTTTTTGCCTCAATGTCGTTTAATTTTGAAACATATTCCATATAAGATTTATAAAATAATTTTCGGGCATCAGCTAATTCTTTGGCAGACTATAAATAGCAAGTTAATGCATTAGGCATTACACACGATTTTTTTTTTTTTTTTTTTTTTTTTTTTTTTTTTTTTTTTTTTTTTTTTTTTTACTTCTTGTAGTGTTGGATCTCTAGGTTTTTTACTCATGTAACGTGATAATGCAGAATCCACTTCATCACTAGATTTTTCAAATTTCTTTCGTAATTCCTAACTCTATTTTTTCAGTAACTCAAACATTTAGTTGACCTTCAATAAAATATACTGACTTTGATCGGTGCTACGGTATTCTTAACGAATAAATCCAATGGTGTAATAAACGTATCGACAACGTGTGTATTCTATCAAGGTTTACATCAATTAATCTGCATTATCCTCATACACTGTGATCTTACAAGCATATTTCGACTCTTTTCAACTTCTGTAATTGATTTCCCAAACTTTTCTAAAGCTTGTGCTATAATTTTGTAAAAATGTGAGTTGCTGTTAAAAGAGAAAGGTGTACAAAAAGTTTACCAACAATAGGGTCATCTTGTGCGTGTGCAAACGACATGAATTCACGAGCAAGTTCACATTGTTGTTGACTGTACGCTAATGACCCAATTTAAAAAAAAAAGATGAGTTTTTATATTTAGATGTTGTATGCTCTTTTTGTTACTTGAGGATAGGTCCACTTGAGAACGAGTCAATTTTATCAGGGTTTTCAGTGAATGTTCAAAATTGTTTATGGATTCTTCATGTGACTGAATACGTTTTCGAAAGGTAGGTGAGTCATCTAAACAGCCCCTAATGTCTAAGGCTGGCATTGAATGAAAAGAAAGGATGAAAGAAGCAGAAAAGAAAGAGGAACAAACCCAAACCATAAAAACCAAAAAAAAGTTGGTACTACATTGAATTAAAGTCACAAAAAAAAAAGGGAAGATATTTTTTATTATATTAAGAAGAGGCAAACTCATCCGTGTTATAATATTCTGGGTATTTCTTTACAAGTTCAAGCAATTCATTCTGTTGTCTAATCAAATTAGGTGTTAATTCATCATAGACATCTGTAAATAAATGTTTAATTGCTGGCTTCTTGCGCTTCTCAGCAGCTGTAAAACTAGTCAGGATCTCCTTCTTAACCTTCTTTCGATAGGCATCTTCTTGTTCTTGACTCCACCAATTCTTGTTCTCCAAGTAACGTCGGAGTCGAGTCACAGGATTGTCAAATTGGGCTCGTTCTTCCACTTCCTTTCGGTCGCGGTATTTAGTCGAATCATCCGATGTACTATGATGTCCAATACGATACGTCATAGCTTCAATCAACACAGGCTTTTGTTCCTTGATGGCCATCTCTCTGGCTGCTTTTGTGGCATTGTAGATGGCCCAAATATCATTACCATCTACTCGGATTGTATCAATACCATAACCAATACCACGACTGGCAATACCATCTCCTTTATATTGCTCTGAAGAGGGTGTAGAAATTGCAAACCCATTGTTTCTACAAAAGAAGATCACTGGACTCTTTAACGTAGCAGCCATATTTAATCCTGCATGGAAATCTCCTTCCGATGCAGCTCCTTCACCAAAGAAACAAAGACTACAAGCATCTGCTCCCGAGAGTTTAAGTGCATATGCTGCTCCAGACGCCTGAGGAATTTGAGTACCCAATGGAGAGGAAATTGTTTGGAAGTTGAGCTTTTTGGACCCATAATGGACTGGCATTTGTCGTCCTTTACCATAATCCAATTCATTAGAGAAACATTGGTTCACAAATTCATCTATACTAAAACCACGATACACCAGCATAAAAGCTTCTCTGTACTAAGAGAGACAGTTTAAGTTAGCAAAGGTAATTCCTGATTTCTTTTTAATTCTTTCGGAGCACTTACTTGACCAAAGATAACATCTTGGGGCGTTAATGCAGCAGCACTACCAATCATGGCTTCTTCTCCATAATGAGTCATGTAGAAACTGATGCGTCCCTGACGTTGTGCATCGTACAAGATACCATCCATTGTATGTAATAAAATCATACTTTCATAGCATTTTAAAACTTGTTCTTTAGAGAGATTTGGATCATGCTCTGGGTTTAAAACTGTGCCAGTATGATCCATGACACGATAAGCTTGTACGGTTTCTTGCTTTTGGATAAACTTCATCTCATTTACGAATTTATCAGTGCATGTCCATCCTGTTACGGGTTTACTGTCATTTTCGGCCACAGAAGACATGGCAATACTAGACAACTGAAATGAAAAAAAAAAAGATCAATAAATAAGTCTACGTGACATAGAGTAGAGACAAACCTTGGGAAATGAAGTAAAAGCTCGCTTTTGCTGGACAAGACATCGTACTGCTGTTCTTCTTAGTTGGAACATTTTAATTTTTTTTTTCTAAAAGAAAAAAAAGGGAGATAAAAGACAAAAAAAGACTTTTTTCTGTTTTTATTTATGCTTTGCCCTTTGAAGCGTGTGAAAATCGGAACTTGTTTCCATATCTGGACGTTTTTCGTGGGAAAAATAAGTTGTGGATGGCTTATTTTATGACTTGCTTAATTGTTACAATGAAATCATAGATTATTTTTCTATTGTATTTTTACTGGTTATTAAAGGCTTTAGGGGATTCATTTACACTGTACTAAAAACTAAATTATACTGTTTGGAAATCATTTTAATGTGTTTTTTCGCCATTCTTTTATTTTACACTGTAAGTGTAAACGCTTTCACTAATCGGAACTTAAAATAAGCCAATCGCTTCTGTCAATATTACATATTTTAAAGTCACTGTGAATGCTGTAGTGTAACACTTGGTGAAAATCTGAGTCCCCTAAACTCTATCATTTACACTTATTTATTTTAACAATACCCCCGTCCTTTTTTTTCTCTCTTTCTTTCTGGTGAACAAAGGAATGTAGAAAGAAAAATTCGAAAAAGGTTTTTTTATAATTTTAAAAATAGCAATATATCAAGTCAAGTGTTGATTTTTTACAAGTTACAATTTATCACTTTTTTTTTTTATGTAGCTCCTGTGATAATTTGAATTTGTTTATGAAGCTTATTACGAGTAAAAGTAGATTGAGAATTGAGAGATTGTAGCTCCATATCAATTACAAATTAGTAAATATTTACATACGTGTGTTGAGAGAAGTTAGATTTTTGATGTGTATGTTATTTACACGGCTCTAAAAGAGGTATTTGTGGATCTATTACTATTAGGATTGATTTCAGGTTTTAAGACCTATATTCAGGCTTTTTTTGTAGAAGAAGAAGAAAACTATCTGTCTTAAGCTTCCAGGTTCTTACCAATGGTATCATATAATTGTAGAATAAAGTAAACATGAGACCGTGGATCTGACTGAAAATCAAAAACTCTTACAAGGATTAAGTGGCATATGTAAAGTTTTTATTGGGTATTTAAGTTTAATTAGGGACCAAAGGCTCATCCAAAAGACTTAAAAATTAGATGACATTTGATCTAACGCGAGAATAAATGTAGCCATTAGCTTCAAAAACCGGTTCAGAAACTCCATGTTCTTTTAAATGTCATATTTTTATGGATACATAAAGAGGTATTCTATATTAATTTTAAAAAAAAGAACCCCGATATCTTAAGCCAAAGTAAGTACTCTTGAAATATAGTAAAGAACACTGTATGGCATCGATAATTCAACTTGGCACGATATAAGCCTTTGATGTTATTTACTTTTAAAAGCAAAGTTTTGATTAATATAATGGATATTTGAAATTTATATTTTTTATTGCATTGTATATGATTTAAAACCCAATCGGGCCCAATAACAGAATTTAAAAAAAATTCCTTTTTCCTGCAAGTCTCCTTTTTGAACTTACCTTTCTTATTATTTGAAAAAAATGTCAATGGACATCCAACCTTATTGTCCTATTCCTGTTACTGTAACAGTTCCTATCGAGACCTACAAAACTGTGATTCAAGAATCTGTTTCCAAACATGGTGTAAATTGGAATTTCAACAAACGACAAGATGCTCCTACTAGAAACTTAAATGGTAGACAAAGACAGCCAACCTATGTCTTCAGAGAGTACTATGCATGCCATCATTCAAGCTCCAAAAAAGAACATGCTGGTGTTGTCCGAGGCGGTGCTTCGGGCCAGGTACGCGGTTGGCAGAAGAGAAGCAAGAAGATCAAATGCCCAGCCACTCTGAAGGTCGTCTGTTTGCCAGGTAGTCCATCAATGGTTACTGCAAACTTGCAGTGTATGTCTTGACGCTACCCACAGCACTGCCAGTTTTTCCCAACGGAATCCTCTATACGATTGTCATGCGCCATCCTTTGACAGTCACTGGTTGTCCTATAGTTTTTTTTTTTTCTTCTTAATCGATCAATCAATGGGTCCATTGGTCAGCTTCTTGGGGCTGTTGAGAAATAATGTTGGGATCTTGAACATCTAGAAGATCACCATCGATGCCAGTACTACCGAGTTGGGTGCAATCCAAGAAGTATACCCTTTGGCAAGTGTGCAATGGTGTTTGTTTCATGTAGCAAGAGCTTGGACAGGGAAAATCCGGCAATTGGTCAAGCCTGGAGATATCCAACACAACAACACCGTCCAAAACAAAATCATCGTGGATCTAAAGGCAATGATGTGGAAACGTGACAGATCTGTCTTCACAAGAAAACTGACGGCATTCATCACCGAATACTCTGTGTATCGCGATTTTTTTTTGCAGTACTTTAAAGTCGGTACCTGGAAAACGATGCGTTTACACGATGGTCCGCCGCATACCAACCAGCCATGTACACCGACATGGAGACGAACAACTACGTGAAGAGTTGGCATAATCAGTTCAAGACAGCATATCTTGGTAGAAAAAGAAACCGCAGAGTTGATCGACTGGTGTTTTTTTTTTGGTAAAGGATGTTCTGCCTGAGCACAACAATAACATCAATCGCATCTTTTTAAAAGTTGGAAGAATGTGTCCAAAAAAAAGAAGACATCGCAAAAGAGAAATGCAAGCAGAGGCCATCAGTGCTGATGCTTTGGAACAAATGATCGAAACTGCGAGAACTGATTCTGATGGTAGAAGTGTCTATGTTGTCTCTTCTTTCTCGACTTCAGGTGTAAATTATAACGTTGTGGTGGACGATTTCTAAATAATCTCTTGCAGCTGCCCTGACTTCTGTTTTAATAATATCGCATGCACACATGTATTTGTAGAAGTGTGATATGTCTTGGTTGTCTGTATTTGAAGGTAAACATAAATACTATTGAATTCTTTACGGCTTCATTTCTTTACCAACCTTAAATTGAATAGTTTCTTTGGATCCCACTTTCTCAACCATTCCCCAGAACTCGCCTGATACCTCAGCTCTTCTTACTCCAACTGAACAAGCTCCTCTTACCGCTCCAAGCAATTCTTCAACAGATATTGACACTCTGCTTTCTAACATTCATATACTTTGAACGAAACTGAGCTCGAAGAATTGACCAGATTCAACCACTGTTTTCTCTCTCGTATAGATTCCACAAACATTCCTTCCAATTCTAATTTTACTATTAATAATAAACGCGCCCCTTCCCTCTGCCTAAAAATCAAAAGCAAAGCAGCCCTCTACTTTTAAAACCCGCTCAAAAATTCGGGCGCTGTAACACACACTACGGCTACGTCACTAAAAAACTTTTGTAGAAAGAATTTTTTTTATAGTCAACATTGTTGAAGACGTAGTCTCTTTCATACATAATTAATTCATTCTGGTTCAACTTAAAAAATCTAGACATGCTATATTAATTGTTTTTCTTCGCATTTCAAGAAACTTTACGAGCTTAGGAAAGTATTAGTTTTAAATCATCAACATTTTTGGCTTTTATCATCCCTTTTTTTCTTCATGAACAAACACAGCGACGCATAGCTATCATAGCTCATGTTCCCGCCAAGACTATGCTGTAGGACTTTGTAAGGCATAGGAGTGGCTTTCGCTGTGAACGGTCTCCGTAGGCTTGCCAGATATCCTTAGCTGAGACGCAACTATTAGCACAGAGTTGACTTGTCTGTTTGAAACAGACAAGGCGTCTATCGAGGCCGTTATGAAGAAAAATCGTAGAAATCGAATGATATTAAGGACACAGCGACGCATAGCTATCATAGCTCATGTTCCCGCCAAGACTATGCTGTAGGACTTTGTAAGGCATAGGAGTGGCTTTCGCTGTGAACGGTCTCCGTAGGCTTGCCAGATATCCTTAGCTGAGACGCAACTAAATGGAAAAAAGAGTTGACTTGCCTGTTTGAAACAGACAAGGCGTCTATCGAGAACGTTTTGCCTTAATGTCATTCTTTTTCGATGCTTACAGAATGTGTTCTAACTCTTATTATTAGTACTATTATACATGTATATAGTCATTCTACCGTATCACGCTTCTTACCAATTAAAAGAAGAAATACAACATAAACCATACATAAAGGTAATATAAGTTACAACTAAAATAGCTTAGATAAACTAATGCGCTTTTTTAACGTAGCAATTTAAGGAAACCTCTGTTAGACTCTCCAAAAACATGGTGTAGGACTTTGTAAGGAATAAAAGTAGCTTTATCCGTCAAGCCTACATATTTATTTTTACTACTGGTATAATGCATAACCAAGTGATTATTTTTGTCGAAACGCGAATCTTTTTAAATTAATTCGCCATTCATTCTTACTGGTGTGACGACTTGTGAAATCTTCAATCAATTTTAATTACATGAATTATATTTTTTTAATAAAGCACAGTTTTATCTCAATCACAATAATAACAACATCAGCATCCCTCAGACCTCTTTTAGTAATATCCGCAGTTTCTAACTATTTAATTAATCAGACAAGAATCACCCAGAACTCACCAATTCGTGACTTCATTATATCACTGGTCAATATATTTATAGAAATTAAAAATAAAATAAAAAAACTAATGGTGTGGGGGGGAATACATCGGTCCAAGAGAACTCATACCATTGCTGTCTTCGTTTTTGGTTAACTTCAAAATGATGGGATTGACAATGTTATCCAATCTTGTGACCTTATCCAAATTGTACCTGTTTTGCTTCAGAACATAGTGATGTTCTTCCTTTAAGGAAGTTATACTTGTCACCGACTGTTCTATGAAGCACTAATAGAATAAAATATCAATATATTTTTTTGTTGATATACGTTAGGCAATAGTTTTTGTTACCTTAATGGTCCAAAAGAATTGAACTAGCTGGGGTAGGTATTCATCTACATCATCATATTCGGGCTTAAGATTTAAGGTTGCCTCCCTCCAAAGGTCGAAAATCCCTTCCTCTTTATAGCTGATGCTCCATAGATGTAGCTGTTCATCTATTTACAAATTTTAAAAAACTTACTTAAATTCTATTAAATCAAGATGCTGTATTACCTGCACCATTTAAGAAAAAAACCTTTACTTTGGAAAACTTCTCAACAGACGCCAAGTAGAATTCATCGGCTATGCACTTTAACATGGCCAGCATACCAAACATACCCTTATGGTGGTCAAATTTGAGCTTCACCCGGTCAGTGTTGCCAAAGTGACCGGATGTTTCCACAATCAGTATATCGATCTTTTTAAGACCATATAGTTTAATCAGACCATCCGTCTTATAACAGCTTTTTTCATCGACAAAGATTCCGTTGGCTTTGAGTTGCTTGGTCATACTTTCCAAGCGTGGTTGGGCAGAGTGAAATCCAGCCTTACAGTTATGGATGGTAATATTTTTTGCAACTACTGCTAAGTACGGCCAAATGAATAATTGGTTGAAAGTATCCTCACTTTCGTCCTTGTCAATAGGTGAAGTGTATGTTTCATGACTATAAAACACTGTAAGATGGTGTTTGATAATTAAACCGCAAATATGTAACTTACAGCTCAATAAATATTCCTTCTAAAAACTCTAACAGCTTCATCTCTTCTTCTTTCTCTTGAACTAATGCTCCTATGAACACAGAGAATTCTCTAATTTTCTTCTTGAATTGGCTCAAGGCATTCTACATCAAGAAATAAGAGTTTATTACAAATATAATCTTAATTGATAATTATAATTACTTACACAATCAACAACGGAATCGATGTGTTGTTGATATACAGTTGGTATTGTAAACAGCTGAACACTGTGACCTTCCAAGTGTCTATCGTAGAGGCTTCGATCCAAATAAGGTTTCGAAGAAATACCATTTCCAGCTCTAATAATATTATTAGCCTCTGGGCTAAAAGAAAGACATGAATATTTCTTGGTTTAAAAAAGTTTGCACTATATCCTAATTACCTGTATGGATGGAAAGCAGACTTGTGGTGCTCCAAGAAATTGAGCCAGTCATTCCAAATACTTGGTTCCTGATTCAAATAAAAAAAAAAAAAAAAAAAAAAAAAAAAAAAAAAAAAACTAGATGGTTAGTCCAGGTAAAAGGCTATTGTTACAGCAACCTACTTTATTTTCATTATCGTCTTCATCCTTCTTTTCTTCTGCTTCATCCTTCTTTTCTTCTGCTTCATCCTTCTTTTCTTCGGCTTCATCCTTTTTTTCCTCTGCTTCAAATTTTCGCTTAGAGGAGTTCTCCTTTTAAAAAGACTACATTAAAATTCCATAAAATTTGGTATGTGGTTAGTGGCCCTTACCGTGTTAATATAATGAACCTTATCTCCAATAATATTGTTAAAGGTGCCTCCAGTTATTGTTCCGTTGATTGTCACAGCTATTTTCCTTTTTTTGGCGGCGTTTCGCGCTATTGTAGACATCAATTCAGCTTTTGTTGGCTAAATTTAAAAGAGTAAGTTTTCTATTAATTTTTTTGGATATAAGGTAAATTGTATACCTTTTTTTGTTTAAGCAATGAAGTAGCATATTCTTTAATACAAATTGGGGTCTCCTGTAATTGTGTAATCCAGTTCAGATCACTGTCGTAGTCCCTTGATATTTCTTGGATTTTTTTAGATTTATTCAAGTCTTGATGCGTTTCCTCAAAATAATGTTGAAAATCCCAGCTATAAGCGCTGTTCAACGCAAAGAAATGACGAGAACCTTCCTGTATATTCGTAACTTTGTAATCTTTGTAACGATCTGGTAGATTCATCTTTGTTGCTAAACATAGAAAAAAAAACGCCAATTGACACTGAAACAACTCAGTTTCGCGTTAAATTGTGGAAACTGTGTTTTCTGTGACTCTCGTGCCTACGATAATCCTCGCTGACTCTGATTCGTCACTGATTGTGGTACGGGAAATTGAAGTCACTGTTTTTATTGATCAACAACAAACGCCAATAGATCTTAGGTAAGCGGGCTAGACTAAATAAAGCCTATAGATGTTGTTGCATCTACACATGGCGTTATCGCTTTTAGTAACTGTAATTTTGGTGCAGTAAGCTACGGTGTTTGTATATACCTTCCACCATATTCTGGTGTAAAGAGGGAAGCTTTCGACAATGTAGACACATTAACTCCAAGAATCGTAAAGTCATGTTCGGAAGTAACCCTCAAAGACTGCCAAGGTTAAATTAGACACTCTGTCTCACTTTTTGATTGTTGTTTGGTCCTGAAAGAAAAACTTTAGCCTTTTAACTTTCTCATTTAATAAAATGTTTTTACCAAAAATAGAGGTGCCCTCAAAGAGTAAACAACATTTCTTAAATTGAGCAAAAAAAAAAAAAAAAATTAATGATCAAGTGATGCCGTGACGGCTCTCCACCATAGAATTTACTAAAGGACCAACGCGATTTCATTAAAACAAAAGACGCTTGTTATTTTATCATTTTCTTTTCAAGTGAATAATTTTGTAAACATGAGCAACATTTCATTTTTTACCTACATATGTATATGTATTATTTTGACCAAATTTAGATTGACATTTCAAACACTTTTTTTACTATTTTTGTAAAAAAAATGGGCTCTTTATTTTCGGTTTCCGATCTTGAGAGCACCTAGTGCATTGAATTTTTCTCAAAAATACCCAAAAACGGTAGCTCAATTTTCCAAAAGTTAGGTGAAATACAGTATGTAGTTTTTTATTTCATGAATACTGAGTAAAGTAATAAAAAAGGGTTGTGTGGGATTGATATTATGTGAGTACAATGGAGGGTTTTGTGTGTGTGGGGGGATAATGAATAATGTGAAAGGGGGATATAAATATATATGTATTTTTTTATCCAGTAAAGATCTTGGAAACCAAGTATAAACAAGCACCAATAAAACGTACAGCTGATAAACCAGCGACAGACCAAAGAATAAAGCCAAGGTAAGCAGTAGCTCTTTCCTCATATGTACCAGCCCATTTAAAGACCTCTTGTCCGTTTGTGATCAGCGTCACTAAAATCATATTGGAAGTCACCCAACATGTAACCAACTTCGTTCTAAAGGATTTATAATAATCCTCTTGTTTCGTCTTGGCATCTCGGTGACTGACTTCAGGTATCACGACAGCCTTCAAATCCATACAAGCCTCATCGTATTGTTCGTTCAAATCCTTTTGTTCTGTGGGCGCTGCTACTTCAACTTCACTTTCACCATCTTTACCCTTTGAACTCTTTACAACACCTAAATCAGTAGACACACCGTTGTCACCCTTGGTACCCCAAGAAACATCATGTGTGTTACAGAACGCATAAATATTAAGCACATTGATATAACTAGGTGACATAAAGATGTAAGGAATCATACTGGTGAGCATATGCCATGGGTCCAGGAAGAGCAAACTAGCAACAAGATACATGACATAAGTAGAGCAGACTGAGATGACAACGTTACGGAAAGTGTCCTCCTGGATCAAGGCCATAAAGATAGTACTAGCATCTTCCGATGCCTTTGCAAGCTCCGCTGTAGCATAAGCGGATTGCACACCTCGCACAGTGATCCAAATAGTACAGAACATGACGTAGAGCATCAGAATAGCGAAAAACACAATAATACCCGTGTAAGCCCATTTGAGACCTTGAGGGCGATTACCGAGCGCAATGATAAATTGAAGAATAAGAAGCATGACGTAAATGTAGTTAAGAACCGTATGAATGATTTGACCAACGTGACCGCTGTAAGGAGGATTGGGTGTGTCGATAATAGAAGTAGTCATGATATAAAATACAAGATAAAAGTTACCAATGGCGAACCAGGAAAAGAAAAGATTGTACAGTTGGTAGAGATCGTTAAACATGAATAGAATCTTTCTCAAAATGAAATGATCCGAACTCCACACTTTACGCCAATGTACCATCGAATAAAGACCAGCAAAGAACGAACCGTTCAACCAACGACGACGCTGAGAAATGAATTCATCCACCTTATCGGGTACATCAGTTTCGCCTGACGCGTTAGAGCAATAATGTAAGACCCAAGCGGCGTCTTTCTTGGCTACCAGCTCGTAACACAAGATACGATCCTCGGCAAGATACATGTTAGCGGTAAAGATATCTGCATCTGCACCGTGCATCTTTTCACCTAAAAAGTACTTTTCAAGAGGCCCGACGCCGTGAATATCGTTCTGAAGGGCAGTATAACGATACGCAGAGAAAGCACCAGGTAAGACAGAAATATGACCAAATACCGATTCAAGGGGTTTATCCAGAATATTCGACATTTTATACTCAAAATTCTGAGAGGCGACTAAAGGATTCAAAAGGTGCACACCACCTCTACCCACCATGGCTTTAATCTCACCACACGCACCAGCAACATTACGGTTAATATCAAAGGATTTCCAGAGATTGTAAATGGAACGAGATCCTGGTTTGGTACCGACATCCAATAATACACAGACATTGGGACGAATGAGAGGACCGAATGCTTGGAAAAACCAACGATGAGAGTTAATCTTCTTTTGATTCTTTTCCTTGAGACAGAACAAGATTTGAACAGGCACAACACCCTTCTCTGAGCCTCTGAAATTCATGTCAGCATCCACAGAGAGTTGAGTTGTATGCTAATTGAATGAATAAAAAAAAGTTTAGTGTAACGTTACATATATAAATTAAAACAAGCAAACCTCGTAGATATGAGCTGTTACAGGTTTTCCTTCAACCACATTTTTAGCTAAACCGTCTTGATAAACACCCATTGCAGCCAGCACAGACAAAGTACGAGGATGAATCTTGGTTCGACCATCAGAGACGATGCAGACTACGACCTTCTTCCAACCTTGTTGTCCCCATGTCTTGGATCGTTCTCGACCACAAAGATGTGCGATGTTTTTCATAACACCATTCATGGTTCTACAAAATAAAACCTCATCTTCCTATTAAATATAAACAAATATAAATAAAAAAACGCCATATTTTTGTTAATATTTAAAGTTTACATTGTACATGGTCAGGACAATGAAAAGCTCGGTCTCTCTTCTCAACAAGTTTTGTCTTAATTGATAATTCTCTCGAAGGAAATCAGCAGGATCACAAGTAGCAGCAGTGTATCGCATATGAGTGAATTCATTATCATCTCGACGTTGCACTTGAGAAAGATATTTGTTCGGTACAGGATTATCCAAAACCAAATTGCCACCTGTCAACTTAACTCTTCGAACTAAAACACACACACACACATACACACACACACACAAAAAAGAGTAAGTAAACAAATAAATAAAAAACGCACGTTTTTTCTCCTTGATTTCCTTACCTGTTTTGTATCTTCTCGTTTGTCTTCTTGGAGCAATACCGAAATCGCCAGGTCCGCCACCAATCATGTTTGATGGAGGAGATCCAAATCGCGTGCCACCACCGCCGCCATTGCCGCCATTGCCGCCTAAAGTAGTTGCAGTAGAGATAGATGAATTATTGGCAGCCATTAAAGGTCTTTGCATGTTGTTGGAACCAGGTATAGATGACTCATAGTATCCTAAATCATTATCATTACGTGCAGGTTGTTGGAATCCGACATTTGCGGGTTTACTATTGTATGAGGTTTGTTGCATTGAATACTCCTCGCCTGGTCCATTGAACCTAGGTCTTGCAGGTAATCTTGCGGATGGTAAAGGAGGGTTGTTGCTATCATTGCTGGGGTTGTTATATTGATACATTGCAATGATTGTACAATAGAAATGAAGGGAATGGGATAGTTTGTTTTTTAAATGAAGGGAGGTGAAAAAGAAAAAAAAAGAGAAAGAGAAAAGAAGGTAGATGCTGAATAAAATTAGTGGGGAATTGGTTTTAAATAAACTATTACTTGCATCAATTAATAATTGGTAACACAAATCATAAAAAGCCAGGGCTTGTGTACAGTTGCTTCCTGTATACCAAGTTGCGGGAATCAAAAACTAAATTACTACGAACAAGCATCCTATTACTTTTTGTTTCGGCCCATCATTTTATTCTATTTTATTTTTCTTTGCCTATATTGGGGAGTTACTTTTGATCGACCTATAAATCTCTGTGTTGGTAAACAAGAAGTAAAGTGGGAGATCACTCTAGGATAATCGCCGTTTAGAACCATATTTACTTTTTTTACCTGATAGCCGAGACCCATTTGGCTTTAATTAAGCAATTGAAGGAAAGGCTTGTTTCTGTTTGCCGTAAACAAAGGTATGGGTAAGCTAAGCAATTTAGATGTCAAAATGTGTTCAATGCTCATGCTTCCCACGTGTAACGCCGTTCGAATGATAACGTTTTTTTTTTTTTCCTATACAGCAACTCGAGGTGGTTGTCAAGCCATCCAAATAGCTCTTATATTAATTTTCTCCAAATACAGGATCCTTTATTTTTGCAATTGTTCTTTAATATCACATAATAGATACTGCTGTCTATGTCCGTTTTTTATATTTAACTTTAACTTATTGTTATTCTTGCAACCTCAAAAATCTCGAGGGAAATCATAATCGTTTTTGGAAAATGGATTTCATTTACAGATAATGGTCTAGCCATTTGATTTCTTTAGATTTTTTTTTTCTCGGTGTTTCGTCAATGTGAAATTCTGATCACTTGATGGGCACTTGATTGTGCAAATTGAGCTAAACCTGTATCATTTTGTAAATGGGTTTGATTATACGATGATTATGTATTCCTACATCTAAAAAAAAAGCATTATTATTTGTTTTACCGTGATCCCTAATATTAGACCTCGTGTGTAACTTGATAGTTACTCAGACTTTAATTACAGGTAAAGACCCACGCACCAAGAAATCAACCTTCTCTGCTGTATGGCTGATGCATTTTTAATTATAGATTCATCGTTGTGCACACGCGCTATTTGTGTCCATCTTTTTTTCCTTTCTTCTTTTCTTTTAAAAAAAAAGGCTCAAAAAAGGAACAATAGCTTGATGAAACGTTCTATCGGTTGATTCTTTTTTCTTCGTTCAACACAATGTCTCTTGACATTTATGTCTGATCTTTTTTTTTCGTCTGTATGTTAGACCACAGATGAGGGCCACTCAGAGAATACATAATTTACTGTTTATTAAAACTAACGTAACAAAATTGGGTGATCCATTTGCGCCCAATTTACCTTGTAAGAGGCAAGGTGATCGTTTATATTCCAATGGCATTGTCACATTAATTGCTAATTTATTTTTTTCATTCAGTTTTCACCTATTCGTTACACGGCTTTACGGGTTGTTTTCCTTTGAATCCCTGTACGCACCCCGTCCAATCACCATCCATACTCAGTTACACACTGCATAACCCAGCTTTCCTGCCCACCCCGCACACATGAAAAAATGCAAGTGGTGTTTCGACCCTGATTATGAAATCATCATTTTATTTTAGCTTCCTTTTTTTTTTATTTTTACCCCATTTATTCTTACTTATTATTTCTCGGTAAATGAGTATTCCTACTTCAATCCCTGTCATTCAACAGCCAGATGATTACGTACGTGGTGTTTCCTTCGACACCATGACAGACCATGACCAACCTGATCTCTCGTTTACTTTAAGAGGAAAGAACCAAGGTTATCAACGCACAAGACGTAGCCGAACATTCATGGTAGCTACTGACTTGGCTAATTACAGCGATTATGCTCTGGATTGGGCCATTGAGGTCAGTTCTTTTATTCAAGTGTATTTCAAAAAGAAAGTGGGTATTCATCTCGTTAAATAGAATATTGTAGATAACGGTGACGAAATCATTGTTTTAAGAGTTCTCACGATCGATATGAGTGGTTTGTTATATAAATATTAAGGAAACACATACAAATGTTTACTGATTTATATATATAGAAAATAGACCTAATTTGCCAGCCATGCTAAGACACGAGGAATTACAATCCAAGGAAACTGCCACTGTGGTCATGAATAAGATTATGGCTTCTGGTGGTCCGGATATCAAGGTAAAAAAAATATATAAGCATAGATCATAACTACTAGAGTAAGCTGATGATTCTCTTGATCCAGATTAGTGCCGTGATTGAATTTGTGATTGGCAAGGTTCAAGAGACGATCCAGAGCATGGTAAGTCATGGGGAGAAAAAATGGTTATTTCAGAGTTTAAGGAGTATTGACGATTCTCCATAGATTTCGGTGTATCAACCTTCTATGCTGATTGTCGGTACAAGAGGCATGTCAGAGTTAAAGGGTATGTTTATCAATAGTGTGTCTAAATACTGCTTACAACATTCACCTGTGCCTGTGGTCGTGGTCCGACCCGAAAACAAGGTCAAAAAGCAAAAGGACAAAAAGTCGAGCAGTAAAAAGTCGAAACGTCTCAGTGGCATGTTTCGTATCAGTAGCCATTCCAGTATCTCCAGCTTAAATTCCAAGGGCTCCGATTCGTCAGACAGCAGCTCTGATGATGACGAGGTTGCTGGTGTCGAGAAAAAAGTACAGCGTCTGTCTGTGTTTGATAAAATCGGTCGTCATTCACGATCTTCATCTCCTTCTCGTCCTTCCAAGAAACAATAATATAATATTGATATTTTATATTTTTTTTTATATATATATATACAAAGTACAAGAGTTTATTAAATAATAAGAGATATAATGTAATAGTAATTAGTGGTCAAAAAGAGGGTGGCATTGAAATCACAATGAAGGATTAGGAGGGTATTTTTATATGGTGTAATTAGACTCGCTCAACTTGGTCCACATGATATTTCTTTGCAACATCAACTTGACTATCATTATCAGAGCTATCAGACTGTACTTGAGTCTTATAATCCGTCATGGCATTATCGCCAAAGCCTTCCAATTGTGGGTCAGGTTCCATACTTTTACCTGGACCTGAGAACCATTGACGGGCACGGAAGTGATAATAGGCAACAGATAATGCCATAACACCACCAAACACAACAATAGCATAGTTCATGTTTTGAGGTGTCACTGGGTATTCAGTAGGGCAAACAAACAAGATGGAGGTAAACAAAATCCAAAAAAGACTCGTGACGTTAATGATATCTGAAAAGGGACCCAAATGGAAAGGTCCACGCTTGAAAATCTTTCGAGCCACAGTTACACGAAGCGCAATAGGAATAAAGTAAGCCATAGAAGAAGCAATCGTATTGACAGACACAATGGCATTAAAAGCAGTTTCATTGATAATGTAAAGTAAACCAACCACAATGGCAAAAATAATATTGAACCAGACAGCCCAGACGGGTGTCATGGTTTTTTGATTGATGGTTGCTAATTGTTTGGAAAAGGGCATAGCACCATCACGAGCAAAAGCATAGACCATGCGGGAGCTACCCAATGTCAAGGCTGAACCTGAGAAGAACATAGCACCCATAATGATTGTCGTAAAGACAACAGTCCATTTGTACCCAACACCGTCCAAAAATACTTGGGTCATCGCAGGACTGATGCTAGTATTGACAATTTGTGTTTGGAAGTCTTGAACACAGAAATTGACGGCAACCAAGAAGGCAAGACCAACAATGGAAGCGGCACCAATGGCATAGAGAATACCACGGGGAGCACTACGACCTGCATCACGCGTTTCATCAGACATGTGGGCTGCACTGTCAAAACCAGAGAGCGTATATTGACATTGCAAAAGACCAATCAAGAAGCCGTAACCACTGGAGGAAAAGCCAGTTTCGTTTTCAAAGTTGGTAAAGACCCATTTGGCACTAGCCTTGTTGGGTGTCAACACAAGAGCAACAATAATCAAAAGAAGCGTGCCAATTAAATGCCAGTAAAGAGAGGTCTGGTTGAAAAAGCCATTGTACTTTACACTGACAGAGTTGATGATACCATGAACAACTGCAATAACAACAAAAATGCCATATTGCCAGTAAATAGATGGGCTGTTGGTTTCGTCACTGATATTGATGATAGAAGCAATGAATTGTGCAAGACCAAGATCAGCTGATGTAATAGCCACTATTGCACAGAAAAAGAAAAATGTGTTAATTAAATCTGATAACGGTTAAAACAATGTAAATTTTATAAATCATCATTTACCAGTCTAAAATATAAAAAAAAAAAGTTAGAAAGTTTTGGCGTTAAAGAAAAAAAATGGACTTACCAAACCCAGCCAGTTACACCAACCAGTTAACCAACACATAATTGGAACCCACTCGGGAGGGGCGAGCTTGGACACCCAGATGTACAGACCACCTGTAATAGGGTAAGCGGAACAAATTTCAGCTAAGGAAAGACCAACACCAAAGGTAAATACAGATACGAGGACCCAGCCCCATACAACAGCAATTGATCCTCCGGCTTGCATGGCATCACCCCATAACTACATAGGATGTTAATATATCAGCGAATATCGTAAAGAAATAAGAAAAAAACTTACAGGTGTAAGACCTGAAAGAATAGAACAACAGCCAAACGCAATCGCAAAGTTTGAAATGGTAGACATGGTTTTGTCCATTTCCTAAAAGGGCAAAATGGGTCAGTTTTTTCCTAACTAATCAAAATCGACAGATCGCCCTGTTTTCTTTACTTGTTTGTAACCCATAGAATGCATGAGTTCTTCCTCAGTTTGGAATTGAGATTCTTTTACGCCGGTTTCGTTGACTTCATTGATGCTCAGGGTACGGTCCATGCCAACCATATATTAATTAGAGTGATGAGTAGCGATATTCTCGAGTAACTGGGGAAAAGTGTATTTGGTATAAAAAAAACTAGTATTAGTTTTTTTGGGTTTACAAAGTTTGTAAGAAAAAGATATAAAAAAAAAAAAGCGGAAAGTTAAAGAAAAAAAGAAAATCTGAATTGTTATGAAATAAATCTCCCTCCCTCCTTTTATACAAGAGAGATCATTGAGGGGGTGAATTATAGAGCCAAGTCGCTATTTTAATCTCTTATTTTAGACCTTTATTCATTTGTTCATCATCTTTCATCTACTCCGCTATTTTAAGATTTGCCTTTTTGTAATCCACTAATTTCAAGTAACGAAGCGATGGACGAAAACGGTAAGAAATACCATCGTGACTTGATGGGTGAGCCAAAAAAGGGACCCTGACGTCCTTCATTTTAGGTCTTGAAAGCTATCTTATCAACATGTGGCCCTATAATATTTGACCGCTGACAAATATGTTGTCGCACTAAATCCATGTAAAGCAATCAGTTGATCAGGAACGGCCTTTACCCCCACAAAATTCATTTTCCTGCAGCCTTTTCTTCCTTTATTCAGTGTCCAATCACAGTTATAATCTCTCACGCAGCTTCCAAAAAGAGATCATACATGACTAATAGACAGGTCTTTTCGCCTGTTTTTCGCCCTATTATGTTCCGTCATTAATATAACTTGCTGGTCCCTATCAAGGTCCAAAAATTAAAAAGCGGCGCAAAGTGGTCCCAGATTCATAAATCCCTCCCATTGTATATGATGCGTAAACACGGTCTGCATGTCCTTGTTTAGAATTACAAGCGAGTCATGCAACATTTAAATTGATAGGTTCCCGAGTTTCATCATATCCTTGAGCTCGGTTTCCCTTCTCTTTATATATATATATACATGTTGTATCATTATGCATGCATTGTTATAATTAAGTCCTTTAGTTGTACGTATGAATGCATATGCTTTTTTAAGCTTAAATCCGTTCATCTTACAAATTATACCGGTAGTTTAACTATTCCGTATGGTCTGCATTTGGATATCTAATCATTTCGTGGGAATCACTTAAGTATTTATTATTAAGTGTGTTTTTTTGGTTAGTTCTTCGCAAGAAATAAAAAACATAAGAAACTAAAGAATGTATGTATTCAACCTTGATCTAATAGATGACAACACGTATTAAATTTCTATAAACTAATCCAATTGATACTTTGAAGTCTTGGCTATTTTTTTCCCACCTAGTTGTGGAGTACAAAAAAAAAAAAAGAAATAAAAAAAATAGAATCATTGGTTTCTTTGAGTAAAATATCATATCATCATGTCCCGATTGTTACAACGATATACATTGAAATGAAGTGTTACTTATCACAAAAAAAAATCAATTGTCCTACATCTTTGTGATATACGTTTGATCGCATTCTTCATCTAAATAGTGCCTCTATTTTTTAAGTGTGTAACAACATGAAAGGTTATACAACGAGCACTAAATCGATGATACGTTATAGCAGTGTATCTAATTTCGATAATTTCGATATTCTGCGCACACGAAAAACTTAACGGCTAATTCATTGGCATTTTAAGAGTTAGTCAATCCGAATAGGATATCTGAGAACGATTACGTCCAAATAGAATGGCTTACAAAATCATAATTGCCGTCATTTAACCATACTTTTTTTTTTATATTTGTTTTGGACATAATTGGTAGAACCTGCCAAACTGTCACATTTTCCACGCGTGGTTCTAATGACCACCAAATACGCAAATGTATCTACTCGTAAAGATATTGTGTGAAATAAAGCAACAATACTGAGGCACCAGATAAGACGCAATATCTGATAATCGGGGTTGCAAATATGTGGACCCAATTAACGTTTGTACAAGTACATCAGTTGCAGACTATCTTATCTGTTTACCTCTCACAATGAACACAAAGAAATGTAATTTATTAACAATAAAAAACTATATAACAATTTCTTGTACTATCAATGATATTTCATGTTAGAAATGTACCCTGTATCTGTGTACATCAGTTGTAGCTATAGTACAGTCCCAGGATAAACATTGGATCAAAATTCAACAAATTATTTTTTTGTTTATGCTGACTTCGTGAAGTCGATAATTTCTGAAAAATCTGGTCTCTGTTTATTTGTAATCTGATTAAAACAGCTTTATAAGCTTATTCAAGGCGATTTAAACTTACTTCTAGTTGAAGTAACACCACCCGTATAACCTATTAAAAGAACTAAGATTATCTGAAGTAGCATTTCGTATTGACCATGTTAGACCAATCCTACGCATATACTAATTTGGGAAAATCAATTACCCATTAAGTATCTTGCATACACTGACCTCCTACTTGACCCGCGGTCTAAAAGTTAAGCTATGACCCTTTTTATATCAGTTCCGGACTTTCTCAAAAACTACGAGCATCTAGTTTTTTGTGTGATCCTCCAAGCATGAAGAGCATTTGACAGAAAAACTTAAATTTGTTTGTCTATACTCAAGACAAACATTGTGTGACGTTTCACTCTGATGGCGTTAGTTGTGTCGCCATTTTTTGATAGATCTGCTAGATAATTAATATCCACAATACTGCATGTACCGTTGCTTTGTGGCTATTAGTAAAATATATATTTTTATTTATTTATACATGTATTGAAACGGTTTTTTGAATCTGTGAGAAATCCTTTCTTTCTTCAAGCGGTCTTTGCGGCTTCTTCTTTTTCAGTCAAAAGGTCACCCCACACGTTCTCAGCTTCATCCTTCTTGACATCTCCGAAAACAACATCATAGACGTCCTTATAGGTGTCACAGGGAACACCTGTTAAACCTTCCTTGATGTATTCAGGCAAATCATCCCAATCCGCTTGGTTATCCTTGGGGAATAAGATGGTGTCAACCTTAGATCGCTTGGCAGCAATTGTCTTTTCCTTCAAACCACCAATCTTCAAAACCTTACCGGTAACAGTCAACTCACCTGTCATGGCAATGCTTGCACTGACTGGTCTATTGAGAGCTAATGAAACTAAAGCAGTGGTCATAGTGACACCGGCAGATGGGCCTATAGGACAGTCATTAGCCATAGTTACAGTCACGCATTGTTTTTATACTTTACCATCTTTAGGAACGGCACCTGCAGGACAATGCAAATGAACCTTAGCCTTATCGAAAAACTTGTTTTTAGGGAAATGGGTTGCCATTAAAGATTTAGCAAATGTATAAGCAATACTAGTAGATTCCTTCATGACATCTCCAAGTTGACCAGTCTTTGAAAGATGAGGTGTGGATTTAGGTCCAAGAGAGGATTCAAGAACAGATTCAATATAAAGGGATGTTCCACCTAACAAATTTTAAGGATCAATGTACGTTTCATAAATTTTTGTTGTTAATAAACCTACCCATGCTTGTCCAAGCCAAACCCATTACGACACCAGGAGGTGTTTGTTCATAAAGACGCTCAGTTTGATATACTTGAGGACCAACATAATCCTTCAAGTTGGAGCTATCAATATTAATGGAAACATCACCAGAAACAGACAAGGGCTTTTGATCAGCGTCTTGGAGCTTAGAGTCTTCAGTAAGAGCTTTGTCATCTTTTTCTTCCTTAACCTCCTTGACTTCTTCTGATTCCTTATCATCTTGTCCGATTTCCTGTACTACCTTATAAGCTGCCTTTCTAAAAACCTTGTCGATATGTTTTTTCAAATTACGAACACCACTTTCGCGACAATAACTCTTGATCAATGAATCAATAGCTTCGGGAGTTAAGTTAACATTGACATTTTCAAGACCAGCAGCCTTCTTTGCGGTAGGGGCCAAGTATTTTTCAGCAATAGCTGCCTTTTCCTCGGCAATATAACCAGACAGTTGAATGACTTCCATACGATCCAAGAGAGGACCAGGTATCGTATCCAAAACATTGGCGGTACAAACAAACAAAACTTTAGATAAATCAACAGGAACATCCATATAATGATCCAAGAAACTACTGTTTTGCTCGGGATCTAATAACTCCAAAAGGGCAGATGAAGGGTCACCTTGATGACCTCTACCAAGCTTATCGATCTCATCAATCAAAATCAAGGGATTTTCAGTCTGGACTTTCTTCAAGGCTTGAATGACCTTTCCTGGCATAGCACCAACATACGTACGACGATGGCCCTTAATTTCAGCTACGTCGGTCAAACCACCAACAGAGAAACGGAAAAACTCGCGATCCAGGGCACGAGCGATACTCTTACCAATAGAAGTTTTACCTACACCGGGAGGGCCGGAAAGACAGAGGATTTTTCCTTCCACTGTTCCTCTCAATTTACCAACAGCGACGAATTCCAAAATTCTATCTTTTACATCCTTAAGACCGTAGTGATCTTCATCCAAAACGGTAGTTGCATGGCGGATGTTGTAATTTTCGCGAGAGCGCTGACCCCAGGGAATTTGAGTAATCCAGTCAAGATAATTACGAGTGACATTGAATTCAGAAGCAGCAGGTTCAAGGTGGGCAAGTTTGGTGATTTCCTATAAAAGATACTATTTAGCTTTTTTTCTTTCATATACCAGTACCAATACTCTTAATTTTTACTTCATCGAAAACTTTCTTAACGGCAACAGGCATTGCGAGTTTAGCAGCCTTTTCCTTAAACCCTTCTACAAGCTTATCCTTTCCGTCACTTTCCAAACCAAGTTCCTTTTTGATACCTTTTAATTGTTCCATCAAATAGTATTCACGTTGGCGTTTCGCAATTTTGCTTTCGACATCCTTGGAGATCTTGTTTTGTAATTGAGCATTCATGAGTTCCTTTTTGAGTACAACAAGAGACTTCTGAAGTCTTTCTTCGACGGGCAATGTTTCCAACACCTCTTGAAGTTCCGATGCTTCACCAGCAGAAACAGCCGCAGCAAAATCGGCAAGCTTAGAGGGTTCGTCAAATACATTACCAGCAGACTGTGCCATACTGAAACTAGCAATTTGGTCTCTAAACAGAGGGTTCAAAGACGCAATCTCTTTAAAAACAGAAACAATTTCAGACGTAACAGCTCTGATGTATGGACTCTTTTTGGAAAATTCGGGTTCTACAAAGTTGTCAACATTTACAAGCGAAACAGCATAGTCATCTGCCAAAAACGATGTTGCATATTGTGACTCGGGTTTAGCCTCTGCTGCTTCATCTGCCATAAATTCATCTGAAAATGATATATAAATACTTCAGATCATTGCTCATTTGAGTATAATGCTTACCAGACTTTTGAACAACTGCCTTTTCAGGTTGAAATTCAGATTCAATACTCTTTTCGGCCTTTTCGATCACCTTTTCTCCACTATGTTCAGATACTGCTTCTTTAGAAGTAACCTCTTCAATAGCAGCCATATGATGTTTATCCTTAATAGGTAACAATTCGTTAATTTTAATACGTCGATGGGGATAGAGTACGGCAGTTAATCCAGTTTCCTCTTTTCCAGAAGAGGCAGGGAACACGCTAGTGATCTGTGCAAAAACACCGACTTGGTGGACTTGATCGATATTCGTAATCGTGTCAACATCTAAAGTTTCATCTTTTAATAAAAATGCACCGACATAAGGTTGGCCACGCTTCATTAACTCTTTAATGGCTGCAGTGACTGTGGGCTCTTTAATGACCACTGCCTTGTAGAAACCAGGGAACAAAGGTCTTCCAGCAATAGGCAAAGCCAAAACTTGTGGATATACGTCAGGGACAACGGGTTTTTGCAATTGATTCTCAACAGCCTCCCAATTGGGGTTTTTGTTAGATTTACCATCGCCACCGTTTCCATTGTTGCCGTTTCCGCTTTCGCCTCCTGAAGTACTTCCATTATTTCCTGGTGGTGGTGGTGCTTGGTCTGAAGGGTTGTCTTTGGGATCGCGTTCCTTCATTTCAACTGCACTATACGATGAAGCAGCGCGTCTTAAAGCTGCAGCGTTACGAATAGGTTGTAAGCCAATGCACACTGGGCTGTTTTGCATAGTGCGAGCAATGCCCTCCCCTCCCCAAATTGATACGTTGGCTTGACTACGGCTGGAAGAGAATGAACGTAAATTTAAGGGTTTGGTGTTTGTCATGGGCGATTGCAGTTGGGACCATATTGCCTGATTCACCTTGGAACGAGGTATGGTTTTCGAAACATGAATCAAGAAGGAATGACTCATTTTTGAAAATAGAGGAAATAAAAATTAATAATAAAAAGAAGGTTGAAGAAGCAACTGCGTAAAGTATCCGCACTTTAAAGCCAGACAAACTTTGAACAAGGCTCGATCTCCAGCCAATCCACTCTCATGAATTACTATGCTTTTTATGTAGCCAATGGAATCCCTACTTTTTTAGACCTATTTCCCCAGCCTTGAATATGTTATTTCTTTCTCTCACTATGTTCGACGCTTTACACACTCAATCAATCATACGGCCAAAAAAAAGCATTTAAAAATTTCAGAACCATCGATTATATGTTACAAAAATCTACAATCAACCTGATTAAGGCAAAAAATACACTATTTTTATAAACTATACGCACACTCTCAGAAAAAAGTTGCTTCAATTTCTGCATATGATAAATGCAAACGGATTTCAGGCACCTACTAATGTCCTCTTTTATTTTTGAATTAGGTTTCAAACTTGCTCAAGATTTGATTTTGGTATCTCAAAAGATCATGGATATTACAAAGGCCGAAACATTAGTGATGGATGCTGAACGTAATTTTTTTAATAATGCTACTTCAGGCAATATGAACGCGGGTAGTATGAAGCAAGCTTGGGATTGCCTCAAGATCTTGCCAGCAATGACAGAAATTCAAAAGACTTTTGTCCTAATTAATAGTATACGTCTACTTATCCGTATCTATTTACCCCTTTGTTTTAAAGCTGGGCGACAATTAAACAGCTTAAGATCTTCAGGATTGTTTAGCAACTGGGCACTGTCGAAATACTTGAATTTATTTTCATGTAAAAATTGATCAATAAATACTTTTTGTAGGCTTGAGTTGTTTCTGGATACAAAATGTTTGTAAGTTCATTACTATTTTAGAATTTACGCTCTTTGTTACCTTAATAATTGCTTGAGATCTGTACAGTTAGTGGTGAAGCCAGCATAATCAATTGATATAACGCATATTTTTGGATTGTTGTTTAAAAATTTCAAAAAATCTACTGTGCTTCCATGAGTGTTGTTCAATTGTGACAAGATATGGTTTACATCTTTCAAATCGCGCTTTAAAAATATTTGCTTCGCTGTACTAAGGGGAGAAACAAAGACCTTATCCACTAATGATCTTTTGTACAATACATCTATCATCCTTTGTAAGCAAAGGACTCTGTTTTCTGTATTTCCAAAGGATTTTTTACAATAACCAATTACTTGATATCCTTCTTTCTTCATTTCATTTATTATCTGTTGGTGTTTTGGCAATACTTCGACAATATCTTTTATCACAGAATCTATAACAACAGCCAGTAAGTTGCTGTGTTCTTAATCGCCAACTTCAAACTTACCGTAATATTTGTTGTCTAAGACATACAATTGTCTGCTTCGAAGTTTTATCTCTTTTTCTTTAACCTTTATGCTTTTTCGTTCAGGCTCAGTTGAGATTAAATCAACTTTCTGCGAATTCAACCATTGGCTAAACCCCAGAGGAGTCTTTTTGTCGAATATATGACTATATTTCCAAATGATTGATAAGATATCCTTATCATATACAGAAAGCAGTTGGTAGCGAGGGTCAGAGAAGCATTCCTCTTTTGGTCTAAAAATATAATTGATAAAATCAACGACTTGACTTTCATTTTCTACATTGTACATTTAATTAGAAGTCAATGAATTTTTGAAATTGCTTTCTAGCCTCACATTTACCAAGTATGATATCTTTCTTATTATTTGTATTTTTGCTGGGTATAACTTCAGTTAATTCTTCTTAAGTTTTGTACAATTTGTAAAAAGCTGGCGCGCCAAATACACGATGGTTGCAAACGAGCATGGGTTCATATGGATTGTTAACGTAGCAGAGAGTAACATCGGGTGATGTCTCCACATTGAGAAGACAAACTTTAACATTTTCCTCATTGTATTGTTTACAGTAAAAAATGCAACTGGCTTCTTCTTTAGAAATCATTTTTAGTAATGAAATAGGGAAATGTCTAGACCTCCGTATTTTTTTCAAACGTATTTTTTTTTATACTACTTACAGAAATTCTGGCCAGAAGACCAGCAGGCCAGTATGTTTGCACCTATTTAAAATGCATCCCTGCTATTTACAGTTTGTGAGTTCCAAAAACTCAAGAACCCTGCCAAGGAGGTCGCCTTCCTATAGCAAAGACTAGCCGCAGCCGGGATATCACAATATATCTTTTTCAATTTAGCTTCTTTTCAAAGAAACAAGAGTCGCTACTAAACAAACCTTTTTACTTGGTTGGTTCCTTCCATACGATAAAAGAAGTATGTTAAGAGAAAAGAAAAGAAGAATAAAGTGTGGGAACCAGCTTTATTTATAGATAAACAAGCTTATGTCAGGATGATTTCATTTGTCTATTTTATCATCCATAATGTATGAGCCTTTACTTAAAATAGAAACACTTGCAAAAACCTCCCAAGCAAGTCAGAGCTTGGTAATTGTCTATCTGCGTTCCAGTAGTGAAGCAGATTTTATGGAAAACAGAAATCGATCATCCTATAAAGTTTAGATGATATGGCATGTCAATCGACGTGTAGACCATCGCGTGATTCTAAAAAATACGTTTGAAAAAAATACGGAGTTCTAGACATTGCCATGAAATAGACCAGCTGAAAAAAAGATTCTCTAAGCAGTGAAATGGACCGGTTGCGATTTAACAGTTTTGGGCAATCTTAAAAGGGAAACTGAAATGCCACAAACTGTTAACGGAAGATAAATTATCTGATAGAATTGCTGAGGTATGTAATGCCATACCTGTTGAAATTGTATACAACTTTGCCAGTCATTTTAAACGACAAACCATTCAATGTTGTAATAAAACTCCATTCTAATCATTTTGAAGTCAAAAAATACAAATCATTTTCAGGTCAGACATAAAGGGACAATCAATTTTAGGGTTAGTGCAGAAAGTGACATTTATTATTTGGTTACGGACATTTAATTTTCTCAAAGTGACAAAAATTTACCGTTCTCACTGTATTTTATTTATAACAACAGTAAACAGGAAATTAGAGCCATTAAAAAATAAAAAAATTGTTGTTTGTTTTTTTTTGGGGTGGAGGGAGATATGTTGATTACACATTTATCCGATGATCTTAAGCAGTAAGCACTGTGTAACATGAATTGATTTCCCAGAGATTGTAAAAAGGGTAGGTAAGGAAATGAATGCTGATTGGCCCGAATACAAAAGTAATCAATAAAAGTAGTATAATTATCATAAGCCAAGGATATTGTGATTATGAAGGAGATGCAGATTACATCAGCATGAATAGGGCAGCCAGTAGCTACGTCACGCGTGACTTTTTTAAATAGAGTCAAGATGCTCTCTCTCATTGCATCGGGGGAAAAAAAAAGATGGAACAAGAGCCAAAGATTGGGAAAAATTAAATTAAAAAGCCCCTGCAAAAAAATATAAATTTCTCTTTTTTTTTCTCTCTCTTTCAAAACAACAAAAAAAAAATTAGTTAAAGATGGCCGAAAAGCATTCAGCAGTTCTTGAGGAAATCAAGAAGAACATTCAATCTCTCCATGAGAAGTTTGACGCCCTTGAAAAGAAGGTACAAGGAGGTGTTCCCAAGCAACAATTACGTATGGTGATTATGGGTCCTCCTGGTGCTGGTAAGGGAACCCAAGCTCCTGCTATCAAGGAAAAGTTCTGTGCTTGTCATTTAGCTACTGGTGATATGCTTAGAGCTGCCGTTGCATCAAAGTCTCCTCTCGGTGTTGCTGCCAAGAAGATTATGGACGATGGTGGACTTGTTTCTGACGATATTGTTGTTGGTATGATCCAAGAGAACTTGGACACCAACCCCGATTGTAAGAATGGGTAAAGTATTTTGTTGTGTGGTTCTATGTCTATTAGACACATGTGTGGGGAAAAAAAAGGGTTAAATTAGGGGAGGGTTGTCACACACGAATATGTTATCTAATATTGCATGTGATTATACAATAGTTTCATTCTCGATGGTTTCCCTCGTACTGTTGGTCAAGCTGAAAAGTTGGATGAGATGCTTGAGTCTAGACACAAGCCCTTGAACTCTGTTATCGAATTAGTTATTGATGACAACCTCCTTGTCTCTCGTATCACTGGTCGTTTGGTCCACCCTGCTTCCGGTAGAAGTTACCACAAGGAATTCAAGTAAGTTACACATTTACCATACTTGAGCCGAGAAACAATACTAACCCTACCTTATAGCCCTCCCAAGGCCCCTATGAAGGATGATGTTACTGGTGAACCTCTTATCCAACGTTCCGACGATAACGCCGAAGCCTTAAAGAAGCGTTTAGATGCTTTCCACAAGCAAACTGTCCCTGTTGTTGAGTATTATAAGAAGAAGAACATCTGGTACGGTGTTGATGCTGCTCAATCTCCCAAGGCTGTCTGGGCTTCTCTCTCTGCCATCTTTGACAAGACCCTTTAGATTAATTGTATTTAGTTTTCTTTTCTTTTTTTTTTCTCTTCCCCTCACAACCAACTTTCGTTTCTATATAAAAATTTACTCCCCCTATTAAAAAAAAAAAAAATATCATCAAAGACCATCCCAATGAAAAACCTTCTTTGGGATGGTTGTCTATGATGATTTTTTTTTGTATGCAAAATAAAAACATGTCCACTTTAAAAGTCACAAATATATTATCTTTTTTTTTTTTCTTGTCTCTCTCTCTCTTTCCTTTTGTATTACTGCGGTTTTTTTTTTTAATAATGAGTAACTCAAGTTCTCCTTTATCTGTTCATGACTCACTTTCAGAAAGTGACGTGGACGGCACAGAAATTAACCATGAACTGGAACAACTTGGTGTTGATTTGGTAGACCAAAACGACCTGGAAAAGTCGCTCATGGCCAAGGTAAAAAAAGAAAAAGAAAAGCACTTTGCCTTTCTTTATATTCATGAATACCTGTTCCATAGGCCGACCAATTAATGACCGAAAGAGATAACGAGTTGGACCAGAAAAGACTAGAGAAAGCCCAAAAAGAAATCGCGCTTGCGCAAAAACAACTTGACAGTCTAAAGCTTAAACTCAAAAAGGAACCCGACCAAGAAAAACTATTACCCAAAGTCACGCAGCAAGTCAAGAAATTAAGGGACGCAACACAGGATAAACAGGATATTTTGAACCGTATCAAGGAACGACAACAAGTGGTGACACCTCTAGACAAAAACAGTCGACAAGAAGATGAGACACAACGCGAGTTTTTGGTTCGAACAGGTAAAATCACTCCCTTTTCAAATGTGCCCTCAGAAGAAGCAACACATAGGTCCAAACAGTATGACACTGATGCTACTGCAAATACTGTCTTTTCTGGATCCATGTCACATCAAAACTTACATGCTCCCGTACATACCGCCTCACTAAAACGAAAATTATCAGCGGATGAGGATGACGATTTCGAATTAGGACAGGACGAAGATGATGATTATGCAGTGGATTCGGGGGATGAATTTGTGCTGGATTCCGACGATGAAGTCCTGAATAAGAGACATGTACCGAAAAAGTTGGATGAAATATACGACGATGATGGATCCGAAGTGCATTACCAAAAAAGACTTAGCGAATGGGTTCAGAATCGAAAGTTGATGCGATACGGGGATGAAATGGCTGAGGATGATATTGACGAACAATTCACACCGCATCCAAACTTTGAAGATATACAATTCGATGCTGGGGATGCTGGTGGTTTAAGAGTACCGGGTGAACTCTGGGATTGTTTGTTTGATTATCAAAAGACGTGCGTACAATGGTTATGGGAACTACATCGTCAGCATGTGGGTGGTATATTGGGTGATGAAATGGGTTTGGGAAAGACCATCCAGATCATTGCCTTTCTATCCAGCTTATACTACTCCAAAATACTAGGTCCCGGTCAGCCTTCCATCATTGTCTGTCCTGCAACTGTTATGAAGCAATGGGTCCAAGAATTTCATAAATGGTGGCCTCCTTTAAGGGTAGCCATCTTGCATTCAAGTGGTACAGGTGTCAAAACTTCAATCACAAACAATAAGGTCGCCGTTCTGGATAGTGACGAAGAGTATACTTACAATGCAGACGATGATACGTATGAACAGGATCGTAGAGGAAAAAGTGCTAAAAAGGGTAAAGGGAGATCCTCTGTCAAGAGCATTTTGACCACCAAGGCAGGAAGAAATGCTGAAGCGTTGGTAGAGGAGTACGTAAAGAAAGGTGGTATTCTGATCACAACTTATAGTGGTGTTCAAACCTATCGTGAAATTTTGCTCAAGCATCGCTGGGGATATGTGGTTCTAGATGAAGGTCACAAGATAAGAAACCCTGATTCAGGTACAACATTGGCTATCAAGCAATTTAAGGTAGTAAATTGGTATATCTGATTTATTTGGATGACATCTAATCATTGGGCTTGCTGATAGACACCACATCGAATTATTCTGTCCGGTACACCTATCCAAAACAATTTGAAAGAATTGTGGTCCTTGTTTGATTTTGTCTTTCCAGGTCGACTTGGCGTAAGTAACAATTGTGTATATAAGCTTAAGCTTGGGATTTGAATGCTAATATTTATATTTCGTTATCTGTAGACGTTGCCCGTGTTTCAAACCCAATTCTCGGTACCTATTGGTATTGGTGGATACGCTAATGCGACCAATGTACAAGTTCAAACTGCATATAAATGTGCATGTATGTTACGTGACCTCATCAACCCCTATCTACTTCGCCGTATGAAAATCGATGTTGCATCCGACTTACCCAAGAAAAACGAACAAGTCCTGTTTTGTAAACTCACGCCCTTTCAGCGTCAGGCATATCTGGGTTTCATTCATTCCAAGGATATGGATGCTATCTTGGAACATCGTCGACAAGTGCTCTATGGTATTGACATTGTGCGAAAGATTTGTAATCACCCTGATATCATCAACTTGACTTTGCCGCATACGGATCCAGACTATGGTAACCCCGAAAGAAGCGGGAAAATGGTTGTGGTTCGTGCCCTGTTAAAGATGTGGAAACAGCAGCATCATCGTGTCCTGTTGTTCTGTCAGACAAAACAGATGTTGGATATTCTGGAAATCATGATGAGGCGTGCACCGTATAAATATTTGCGAATGGATGGTACAACACCTGTCAGTCAAAGAATGGCCTTGGTAAACGATTTCAATGCTAGTCCGGATATCTTTGTATTTCTTTTAACTACAAAGGTGGGGGGTCTTGGTCTGAATTTAACAGGTGCTGATCGAGTGATCTTGTATGATCCTGACTGGGTAAGAAAAAATAGTCGTTTATTATTATTATAACTTTTTTTTTTTAATTCATTTTGTGTGTATGTACATAGAATCCTTCTACAGACATGCAGGCAAGAGAAAGAGCTTGGCGTCTTGGACAAAAGAAAGAAGTCACTGTATATCGTCTGATGACAAGTGGCACCATTGAAGAAAAAATCTATCATCGACAAATCTACAAGCAGTTTTTGACGAACAAAATTTTAAAGGATCCGAAACAACGTAGATTCTTTGATGCAAGTAACTTACAGTCGTTATTTACGTTGGCGTCAGAAGATGCGGTAGGTACGGAAACAGGTGAACTCTTTAAAGGCACCGAAATCAATTACAGCAAAAACAAGAGAAAGAAGACAAAGAACGGTGATGATCTGAAACAGTTGACATCTATTGAAGGTGTAAACTGCTTGGAGCAATAGTAAGTTGAATCTCATTGTGGCGTTGAATGGTTAGCACTGTAACTTATTTACGTATATAGCGCGGGAGATCAATTAGAAGCAGACGAAAGAAGAAAAGAGAGAGAACAGGATAACGAAGACCATGTATTAAAAAGTTTGTTTGAAATGACAGGGATACAAAGTGCTTTACAGCACGATCAAATCATGGATTCGGCCTCACACGATTCTATGTTTGTTGAACGCGAAGGTAGAAAAAATCATGTAAATTAAACATCACTTGACATTAGAAAAAAAATACATCTTTTTACATTATGTAGCCACTATCATTGCGGAACGAGCGGCTGCTGCACTGAAGGAATCAAGGCGCCAAAGAAGACAGCAGGATATAGGTGTTCCTACTTGGACAGGACGTTCCGGAGCAGTGGGAGCCCCAAGGCCAAGTAAAAATACCTATAAAGCATCTCCTGTACCTAAATTTGGTTCTGGTAGTGTATCAGGTTTCAAAAGCCGTGATGCTACCGCCAAACCCTCGTCTGGCAGTCTATTGGCAAAAATGAGAGCACGCAGAGCCATGGAAGCAAACGATAACAGTCCAGCACCAGGTAAAACACGATGCGTTTATTCTATAAGAGCTTATATTTATGACATATAACAGACATACCATCACTGACAGTGCTTGATGATACGTCTCAAGAGGGCATGATTGTGAAGATACGAGACTTTTTATCGACGCACAATGGACGTGGTACATCACAAGAAATCATGAATAATCTACAACTCAATATCAATCAGGAACAAGTGGTGGTTTTCCGGAAAATGTTGCAAGCCATTGCTAAATTTGAAAAGGACCAAACCGGTAAAGGGGTCTGGATTCTTAAAGAAGACTTCTTTTAAGTTTTTCTTTTTCATGCGTTTTTGACGCTTTCCTAAATACCCCCCTTTATTTTTCTTCCTGAAAGGTAGAGTGTCATAGATAAGTGAAACAAATATGGTATTTTTTTTTTAATAAATTAAACAGAGAATGACCGTGTATTAGATCTTCTGTAATACATCCAATATGCTGTACCTTTTGTTTAAATAACTAACTCAGTATTAATTTTCAATATTATGGAACTGAATATTTGTATGATATGATGTATGTGTATACTTTAAATAAATTCTTTGGCTTTATAATTGATTATAAATAATCAAATACATCTATCGAAACTCTGTTGACAGTTCTTATACATACGACTCTACTTTTAAAGTGGCCACTATTAAGTAGGTAACCATCTATTTTTATTTGCAAATCGATTTGGCTGAGCTTTAATTCATGTGCTGCCAGGTACCACAAAACTTTCATCTGGCAGTTGCCAAGTAAAGTTGTGAGCTCGCAACTCGTTTTAATGACATCTTTTTAAAAAGGTACAGCAGATGTACTATCAAATAAAGCAAATCATATATTTAACGAAGGTACAATAGTAACAGTAAAATACCTCTTATTAATGCATAACGGACGTAACACATCAAAAGATATGATTCACTCGAAATCAGTAACACTGTTGCATGCCATAGCTATAATTTGAAAAGTCTCAGATCCGATAAAGGAGTTTGGATTCTTGCAGAAGAAGGCTTTTTCTTTTGTAGTTTATGCCATGCGTTTAAACTTCCGAATACACACTTAGTCCCATTTATTTTTGCTTTCTCAAAGGTAGACTTTTGTAATAAGAGCACTTTTTATTTATTTTATAATCGTGACTTCACTCAGATACGCCTTATTTTGATTTGCAGAGTTTTATTTATTTAGATTTCCTCTCTTTTCCCATCAAAAGAAAAATATACCTGTTTTATCGCGTAGTATAAAAATTATTTTTTTGTGAAAGACCCTATTTGTCTATTATTATTTTTTCTCAATACTTTTTTCAAATATCCTGATCGTTAGTCCAACTTATACAAGCAGCTAGATTACCACTACCACTACTACACAACAGTAAGTAGTTTATACATTTAAAGAAAAAGTACATGTTTACTCAGAAGCACTCCTCTTTTCTTTCCTTTTTTCGCAGAGAAACGAATGACAATTGATACGTTCGACCCTGAAGACGCTTTGCTGGATATTAGTCGCAAACTATCTAATGTCAGCATTCACAAGCTACCTACCAATGGCAGTGTTGAGAAAGAAGCGGTAAGAGTATTAAAATAACGGAGTTTTTGGGATGTTCAAGAACCGACTGCTTGAATAATGTTTTTTTATATAAATCAGTTACCTACAATCAAGTATCTGCTCTTTTCCTCAGACAGAGATCAAATCAAGCAAAGTATCCGATTGTTGCGTAGATACTTGACACAAGGTAACATTTGAATTTATTTAATCAGTAGCAAGAGACTAAAACAAGCAAGAAAAAGGACATAGTGATGAAAATAGCGTCAGTGATTTATTAGAGCTAGGTATTCTACCACGTATAAAGGAACTGATGGAAGCTGATTTTGGGAACGTGATAAAGGTGAACTATTTTTCCCCTGATTCTATTAAAAAAAAGACTCCTTTAATTTAACCTTTTTATATATGCGGCTGTAGTTTGAAGCTGCTTGGATTGTCACCAATGTTGCTGTAAGTAAATAAAAAAAAAAAGGTACAAGATCCAGAAAAAAAAATTAACTCTTGTGGATAGGCTGGTACTACAGAACAGACACAAGCTATAATTAAGGAAGGCTTTGTCGATCTATTACTTCAATGCATGAGCGACAAGAAATCTAAGTTAGATTTAAAGGCACAAGCTGCTTGGGCTCTCGGAAACGTTGCTGGAGAATCTGCTTCTTATCGCGAAGAACTGATGTCTAAAGGGTTCACACATTCCATAGTCAATGTGCTTAACTCTGTCTATGATGAGATTTATGATGAGGCAGTTGACAATCAACAATACAATGGTAAAATGGTCTTTTCTGGTGAAGAATTTTATTCAAATATCGAAGCACTGTTATGGGCCTTGTCCAATATGTGTCGTGGTGGTTTCCGCGTTGCTGAATTCTACCCAAGCGTAAGTTTTTTTATATATATATATATCCAACGTTAATTACGCCCGACTTTTTAACTTTGCTTCTTTTTGCAGTATTTACCAATGTTCGATGTGTTCTCAAAATATATTGTGTTTAACTTTCCCAAAATAGAAATTGAAGTATGGTAAGTGATTTTTTGATAATGATTTTACCAAAGGGGACTTCATTGATCTTTGTTTATTTATTTATTTTCTAGCTGGGGTTTGTCGCGTATCTTGTATAATATGCATGATGTGTTGGAATTCCATAACGCCATGGTTTTGACCGATGATTTATGCGAGAGACTAACTGAACTTTTACGTATCGGTACTCCCAAAGTAGTTGTTCCAGCTATTCGATCTATTGTGAACATCACTTCCGGTCCCAACAGCAGTGTTGCTGGACTATTACGTACACAATTGTTGGAAAGTATTACTCGACTCTTAGACCCCATTGCTCCTAATGAAATCCGTAAAGATGCATACTTGGTTGTGTCTAATTTGGCAGCTGGAAACGATGAGATGATTAAATATGTTGTGGATCATAAGGTCGTGATGGGAAATGTTGTGGCCCATATCACTGTGCCTGGACATACCTACAACTCAGATTCTAATGAATGGACGCCCAATTTGTGCAATGCCTATTATTATAGAGAAGATGAATGGAAAGTTACAAAAGAAGCCTTATGGATTATTTGTAATATCATTTCTCTTGGTAGCGATTCTGCGGTCTGGTAATAACGAGATGTTTCTCTCAATGGTAATATAACTATTGATTTATTTTAATTTTATAAATGTAGGGATTTACTCCATGAGAATTCAAGTTTACCACGCACATTATCAGCTGTATTGGCTTACCCGGAACTGCCGCTGGAGATATGCGAAAAGACAGTTGAATCACTTATCAGTTTAATTCAAAGGTCTAATAAGTGGATCGATGTACGCTTTCCCAATGGAAAGAACCCATTTGTTCGAATCATCATTGACCAGGATGTTCATGAGGCACTTCCCCATATCGAAGAAATGCATCCCAGAAACACGAATTTGCATGATATGTGTCTTAAATTAGACAAACTGTTACTTGCATCGGAAGAAGATGTAATCAAAACTGTCAACATATCCGATATTGCTGGTATGGCTAGTGCTTTTGGTTTACCTACCATTGTTGAAATTAAATCCAAAAGCAACAAAAGAAGAGTCATTCGTGGTCGTGAAGATGGTGATATTAGACTAATCGAAAATGCAGTCGGCAATTTGTGTATTTGAGAAATAAATTAAGTTTTTTAAGCCACAGCATTCATTGAAGGTTTTCTTTTTTTTTTACACCCCCTTCTACTCCCTTATTTCCCTTACATTCATTTGGCATGTCAAAACCTGTCTCTTCTCTATTGCAACGTCTGTCTTCAACCTACAAAACAAGAAGATTCCCTTGGAAGAAACATGCTCTCATCGGTTACGATTTAAACGGCAACGAATATTGGGACTGCCCCAACCCTTTAGGTAAACACAACGCGCTTTATCTTTACGACTTGTACATTGACACTAAAAATGAATAGGTGGAAGAATGAAGCGTTGGGTTCAAATGCACGATAAAGACGATAATAACGATTTAACTCGATTTTCACAAGACTCAGTGCCAGGTAAGAATTAAACCCCCGTAAAAGTCCTCTCTCTTACGCATGGAGACCAGTTCAATGGCAAGCTTGGTTACGACATAATAGAAACGTGGCGCCAACCATTCAAGATCTGCTGCAAGATGAAAGAAGAATTGCCATTGTTCAAGGTAGAGCCAAGGCATTAGACGAAAATTGGGCAAAGGTAATAAAATTGAAGAGCACGCATATTTTAAAGAATTTTGGGAATTGATTTTGCTTTGTCATCAGCGTAAATTGGAATTACAAGAGGCTCAAGAAGCAGAGCAAATGGAAGTCAATCGATTGGCCTCTATCGAGAGTGGTAAGATATAAAGTTAGAGAAGAGTGAGTTTTGGTGTACTGATTTATATACATAGCTGAGGAACAAAAGGCTCAATCAACACAGCCTAAGGGTCACGGCGAAACATTTACACCGGGTGAATGGGCTCCCAGTAGATCAAAGAGATGATAAAGCCCAACAAGTGTATATCTTTATTGTGTAATAAATCGTGAGAAATATATAATCGCAAGTGTTGCATGAACTGATTAGTTGTTTCTTATAAAAGGCCACCTGTTCAAAAAAAAAAGTCTATTTCTTCCCTCTTTAACCCTTAGAGCATTCCCAACCGTGGATTAGATTAATGGATTATATCAGATCTAATACAATTTTTAATTAAAAGCATTCCCAACCGTGCATTAATTTTTTATTAGATTTAATTATTTTTCTACTTTTCATTACATATTGCTTAAATCTGAACAATAAATAATCCAAAAAAAAAAAATCATTATTTTTCTTTCCACACATAAATTTTTCAAATTTTACAAGTAAAAATGCCAACTGATCCTCTCAAGCGCAAGTCATCACCAAACTGGACTACCAAAGAAGATATGCAGCTGTGTCTATCATGGATTGCCATATCTAAAGATGGAATCGTTGGAAATGGACAAAAAATGGCCACCCTTTGGGCTGGTATCAGGAACAACTTTCGTGAGAACTTTGCAACGAATCAAGCCGCTGTATTGGTAGATCGTGACGACGATAGCTTTTATACCAGATGGAAAACCATCCAAAAACTGGTTTTAAAGTACACTTCTTTCTTTGACCAGGTTCAAAACGGTCCTTCTCCCAGTGGCTCTGGGCCCAACGAAATGGTAAGTAATATTTATTATGATTGTTTATAATGTAAATTTATCGATTACTTACCAACCAATCAATCAAAATAGATTGACAGAGCAGACGTGCTCTTCGAAAAAGACGTTGGTAAGCGATTTAATTTGCGGCACTGCTGGAAAATTCTTCGGGCAGAACCAAAGTTCAAGTCGATGCTTGAGGTTTCTGCCATCAAAGCCAAAGGAAAGCGAAAGGCAACAAATTCTTCAGCTGTGGAAGATGACGTTGACGAGGTCCGACCTATTGGTCGCAAGAAAGAGAAACGTTTGGCAAGCGGCGAAGGCTCAAAAGCCGCAAGTGAAAGTAGAAGTGCCAAGAACATCGAGCTTTTGCTTGAATGCAACAGGGAAAGGATAAGATTGTTACAGATGACAAGAGAAGACGAAATTATGAAAAAGGACATATACAGCGTAGATGATCTTGACTATCGTGAATTACTGATCGTACAGAAGAAGAGAATTTTGGCTCGGATGTGGGAAGAAGAACGTCGTCTTCAAAAGGAAAGTGAATCATCTTTGCTGAGAGAAGCCGAAAAAGACGAAGATGGGAGTAACGTGGAGGTACCAGAAGAAGTAAGCGAAGAAGTAAGAGAAGAAGTAGAAGTAGGGGGAGAAGAAGTTGGGGAAGAAGAAGAGGTAGACGAAGAGGTAGATTAAGAGTTACAAAATTCGGTATAAGATCTATAAAATAAAAATTAGTTTATATTTAAAGAAAGAAAATACATTTTGAAGTGGATTAAAAAATCGATTGAACTTTGGAAATAGCTACAACTATTGTCCAAGATCGAAGGAATGATTGTTCATCCATCGCTTCGCTGATTATTGATTGGTATAAATACTTAATACTTTTACCAGTGTTTTCAAAATTAGATAAAAGTTTCAACTTTGTTCTTTGTTTATTTTCTTTCATATATGTTTGTATGTATGTATTAAGTTTTTATTAATTTACGGCATATGTAACTACATGTTACCTTTCCTTTGCCATAAATGTTCAATTAAATCTTTTTGTAATTGGCTGTGGGTATGGGGATCTCTAATCGAGAAGTACTGTTCAACGAATTCATCAAATGTTAACTCCTCCCGAGATGATGAAGGTGTGGCAGAATGAGGAGTATAAATCAATTCAAGACCTTGCCCGCGTTCATTTTCCACTATTTTGTTGTGCAGAATGATGCAAGAGTTCATCACAGTTTCTATATCCCTCTTTTTAAACATCCGAGCTGGTCTTTGAACCATGGCGAATCTTGCTTGGAGAACACCAAACGCACGCTCTACATCTTTTCGTGTTGCCTCTTGCCCTGTTGCAAAATACTACGTTAAAGTCTTGTGTTAATATCAAAATAACCAAGTTTAGCTTCAGATAATATATGTGTACCTTCGATTTGGCTGTTTGCGGGTTAGGGATGGTTTTTACCAAAGTTGCGTACTTTGGGTAAATACCATCCGCCAGGTAATACCCCTTCGTGTAGGTATTGCCATTCACCTCAAACCTGACATCGGGGGTTACACCTTTTGCCAGGTCTGCAAACACAGGAGACCGATTGATGACATTAATGTCATTAAGTGACCCAGGGAGTCCGAAGAACGCATGCCAGATCCAGAGGTCATGTGAGGCTACGGCCTCCAGAATTACAGAGGGCCTCTTGCTCTTGCCGGTATACTGGCCATGTAAAGCTGTCGGGCAATTCTTCCACTCCCAGTGCATACAGTCAATTGATCCAAGCATGCCGGGGAATCCTCTCTCTTCT